>NW_026712363.1:21610118-22210118 GCF_030504385.1 Musca domestica | reverse complement strand
TTCCTTCTGGTACCTCTCCCGCAAAGGGCCAAAGTTTTGAATAACCAAGGAGATCGTAAAATCCGAAATTACCTCCGGTTCTCTTCATGTTCCACACATCACATTATTTCTACTAACGTAAGATCTGCTGTGAAGACAAGATATATCGGTCCACACCTTCTGGTACCTCCCTCACAAAGGGTCAACATTTGGAATAACTATGAAGTTCATAAAACGCGAAATTAACATCCGATTCCGTTCAGATTTGGTACATCTCAATATTTCCATCAACACAAGATCTGTTATAAAGATGGTGGAGATCGGACCATATCTTCTGGTACATTATCACATATCTCATATAAAGAAAAGAAGGACCAATGTAGTCCAACCCAGGCACGTCGCAATATTTATATCATAATTATTTAGGTCCGATACTAAATGGACAATATTGATCTATTCATACGGAACCTACTCCATATAATATATTAGAATAATCGAACATTGGCTGAGGGTATACACCTAACGGCAAAACCCATTGATACCTTTTAACTTGTTTTTATTAATTTTCCTTTTTAATTTCAGATTTTCCTGCGCAATGATGAAAAAGGTTGCCTGCACGAGTTGAAGTTGCAACATTGCCATCGAAAATGCCCTTTGGACCGGTTGGTGGAGCTAAGTGCCGATGTCTTGCCCAATGAACCCTACGAACAACGTTGTAGAGCCAAGAATAGTAATTTTGTTGAACCACCGCCAAGGTTGATCGATCAGTAGTATAGCTGGCCAACATAACTCCAACAATTGTGGTAGCATTAGATTCTAAGATAGTTTAAATTTTTTTTTAAAGTTAGCATAGTTGGCCAGTTTTATGGTTTCGATACGAAGTGGTAATTAAATTTAATTACTTGTTGAAGCGAACAAAGCGAAACGCACACACACACACACACACATAGGAACCTTGTAATTACGTATTTTATAAACTTTTAGATAAGGTCTAGTTTGTCTTTGCGCCATACGTTGGTGCTTTTGTTATTGTATGTATGAGTGTATGTATGTATGTATGTATGTATGTGTTAATTATATTTGTAGCTAATTAGCAATTCCATCATTGTAAACCATCCACATTTTGAACTTGATCTTTTTAACGGTTGTTTAACTATAAAGTCATATCTAACATCTATTCTTGAAGTTGAAGCTTTCAAAGAAACTGAAAACTACAAGTTCAAGTATCAGTTAAGTTTTTTAATAAAAATGAGCTTTGACTTTGCAACAAAGCAAAGCTGGCATTTGAGATAAACGAGTTTTTTCTTGTGGTAAGAGAAAAAAGTAGCAACAAACAATTTAAGAGAGTTGATATGAGAATTTGCTGAAGTAAGAATTGTTTATTACAAAACTTTTCAAATATGATGGTGTCTCTATCTTCTTAAAAAAACTAGAAAGAGGCAGCAAAGTTCGGACGGGCCGAACTTTTAATGGCCTCCAACATTTGGAGGGAACTAGAAAAATTTCAAAAAAAAAACCGAAAACTACCACTTAAATGAAAATCGTTATATGGGGACTATACGAAGATGTGGACCTGCATACGAACTTTTTGGTCATAGGCCGTAGGACACATTACGAACTTTAAATGCGTAATTTATTACAATTACGGTGAATAATGTCGCAACAATCATAAAAATACATAGTATCGGGGGCTATACGAAGATGTGGACCTGCATACGAAATTGTTTGCCATTGGTTGTAGTTCACATTAAGATATTCCAATACGACATTTGAAACGATTCTGGTGAATAATGTTGCTGAAATCATCTAAACGCCGAATATCGGGAGGTACCGTTATATGGGGGCTATACGAAGACGTGAACATTTTCTGTAGTACCCATTACGAACTTTTAATACAAAATTTTAAACGATTCCGATGAATAATGTCGCTAAAATCATGAAAGTAACGAATATCGGGAGGTACCGTTATATGGGGGCTATACGAAGACGTGAACATTTTCGTCATAGCCTGTAGTACCCATTACGAACTTTTAATACGAAATTTTAAACGATTCCGATGAATAATGTCGCTAAAATCATGAAAGTAACGAATATCGGCGGATACCGTTATATGCGGGCTATACGAAAACGTGGACCGACATGGCCCATTTAGGAACTTAACCTGCCTAAGTTTTTAAAAAATGTGCGTTATGTTGGAGTTCTCCTTTTGGATATTGGCTTGGCTTAACCCGAGGAGACATTCAGATTTACCGGTGAGGATGAAAACATAAAATCTGGGCGAGTCACACTCTTTACATCCCTTTATCTGCTGCATGTACAACTAAATCTCCCAGGCCTAGACGTAGAAATGCTGCTCGTGGAGCTGGGAAATAAAGGCCACTTCCAAATTGGGTGTCAACGCTAACCACTTTCAATGAGGCAGCAACGACAAAATGCCATATGGGAGTCCATTTAACTGGCAAAATGATGCTTTCCTTAAAAAAAAGGAATAGGGAGGAGCTCATTGGCCTTATCCCTACTAACAAGAATGAATTGCTTATATTGGAATTTATATTCTCTACCTTTTTCGGGCCATTATATACATACACGTATATAAAGAGTAGTAAAATAACTGAATGAATCTTTTTGCTAAGCTTTTGCAAATTCGTAATAAAATGATAAAAAAAAAGTACTTAAGTGTACTAAAAACTACATTCTTTGCATTGGACAAATGGAGTGAGCTAGAACTCGGAAATTCGAAATGAGAATCATTGATGGAGTGCAAGGGTTTTTGGAAATTCGAATTTAAAGCTACATACATACAGCTACATATGAAAAACGACGCTAATACAAAATTTCAGATTTCAATCCATTCACATCATACCAAGTTGGACCAAACATCATACTATATAGTAATTTTCCTGCACATGTAGTACATATTTCCAAAACCATGACTTTATCACAAACCTACCTCCAACAGGGACCCTCAATACAAAATTTCAAAAATTAAAACTTCATCCTACCTATATTCCTCAGTCCTTGAATACAATAGTAATCTTATTTTTATACCCTCCACCATACTATGGAGGGTATATTAACTTTGTCATTCCGTTTGTAACTTCTCGAAATACGCATGTCAGACACAACAAATTATATATATTCTTGATCAGCGTAAAATTCTAAATCGATTTAGCCATGTCCGTCTGCCTGTGTCTGTCTGTCTGTTGTAATCACGCTATCTTTCGAACGAATTGAGATAAAAGGCTAACATTTTGCACACCTGTTTATTTTTCCAGTAGGTAGGTTAAGTTCGTAAGTGGGCCATGTAGGTCCACGTCTTCGTATAGCCCCCATATAACGGTATCTCCCTATATTCGGTATTTTGATGATTTTAGCGACATCAATCACCGAAATTGTTTCAAATTTGGTGTTTGAGTTTCGTAATGAATACTACAGCCTATGACAGAAAATTGTCTGTACAGGTCCACGTCTTCGTATAGCTCCCATATAACAGTACCTCCCAAAATTCGGTATTTTGATGATTTTAACGCCATTATTCACCGGAAGTGTTTCAAATTACGTATTTAGAGTTCGTAATAGGACCTACAGTCTGTGACAGAAAAATGTCTATGCAGGTCCAGGTCTTCGTATAACCCCATATAACGGTACCTCCCTATATTCGGTATTTTGACGAGTTTAGGTACAATACACACTGAAATTGTTTGAGATATCGTATTTGATATTAGTAATGGATGCTATAGCCTGTGACAGAAAATTGTCTATGCTGGTCCAGGTCTTCGCACAGCTCCGATATAATGGTACCTTCCTATATACGATATTTTAGCCACATTATTCACCGTTTATTTCAAGTTTCGAATTTGAATATGGTATGGCTAATGGCAAATAATGCCTATATAGGTCTACGTCGTATAGACACCAATATAACGGCAATATTCGGTATTTTTAAAATTTAACAGAATTTTTTAAGGATTAGGGTAAGTGTACCAGTAGTCGGCACTTTTAGGATTTTCCCGTTTTTAATTGCTCACCATTCTGAGTGGAACATTTCAGTTATTACAAAGTTAATTTATTCAGATTCGAAATTTTGTATAGTTTATGCTATAATAAATAAAGTTTTAATAACTTTTTATTAAATTTCATAAATTTGTAGTTTTATTAAAACAATGCTTTTTTGCCAGTAGTCGGCACCACTTGCCAATTGTCGGTATGGAATTTTTCAACAGTCGGCATACCAATTTTTTTGTAAGAATAATTAATAATAATAATAAATTAATTCATTAAAATATAAAATTTTTGTTTAGTTAAACTGATTCGACGTCTTTATTGTTCTTTCCTTAAGAATATGAATTGTTGAGGACCTTCACAGACAAAAATTTAATTTTTATCAGAATAATTCATTTTTTCTTAGCGAAATTGTGCACAAAGATAGCTGACAATATATTTGAAGTAAACAAAATACATTTACTTATAATAGTTTAATTTATTTGGGCTTAAAAATAAAAAGTGCCGACTACTGGGACATGCCGAACTTAGGCACACTTACCCTATATTTTTTTAAAATTTCCAAATTCGTTCCAAATGATGGAGGGTATTAAAAGTTCGACCCGGCCGAACTTACTGCTTTTTAACTTGTTAAATTTAAAACAGAATTCCAACTCTATAGGTTTTCCCAAATCCGAATTGTACCAAAATTAGTACCATTAAGTACACTTAGGAACAAATTTTCATAGCTACCAATATCATACAGTCCAATAGAAATATTATTTTCAACCTCTACCGGTTTACCCAAAATTTAAATTGAACCAAATTTAGTAACATTTAGTACACATAAGTGCAAATTTCCAAAACTACTGCATTCCACTTCTAATAACCCTTTGGTACATCAGTGACCCTCATCCTAAAATTAAGATTTTTTGCTCTACTGCGTTCTCAAATACAAAGGGTACCATATTAAGTACCTTTAAGTACTTTTCGTACCATTCGTATTTCCTAAAACACAGCTGACCCCTTCAGAAAAGAGTGACCCCCACTCAAAATTTCAAGATTGAAGCTTCAGCCGCTTCGTCTGGGCGTTGATGAATCGTTAAGTCAGGTAGTCAATCAGTAAGTTATTTATACCCTACATCACATGGTGGTAAGGGTATTATATCTTTATGCACTTTTTTGTAACATGGAGAAGGAAGCGAGAGTTACTTTTGATATTCATAGAATCACTTTCTGAGTGGAGTGAACAGAATGCAGGCCGCATTTATTATCCGATTGAGATGAAATTTCCCAAACAATATTTGTTTGGCACAAGGACGAATGTTATTGAAATTGGTGAGAATCGGTTCAAATTCAGATATACATCTTCGACTGATTTCGGGTTAATTCTGTACCAAATGTACAATATAAGTCCCAATTACTTGAATTTTGGCACATCCGACTAGATTCAGTCTAGAAGTAAGTACATCCAATTTGGCGAAAATCGGTTCAGATATGGCTATATCTCCCATATATATGCTTCATCCGATTTGGGGTTTTAATTCCCTCACATGCGTAATATGCGCTAGACAATCTAGACATCTTTGGTACGAGATATAAGATATATTTCAGAAATAAATATTCCAAAATTTCTCAAGTTTAGTTAAGATTTGGATAAAGCTCCCATATACATATATCTCTATCAGGTTTCAGGTTTACTGTGCACCAAATGGCTAATATCTGCCCAAATGGACTAAATTTCGGTAATTCCGACAGAATTTATCCTAGAAACAAGTAGTTCAAATTTGGTGAAAATTGGTTCAAATATAGCTATAGCTGTCATTGGTGTTATGGTCCGATTTGGTGTTAAAGGCCCCTTCATGCGTAATATGCACTCCGCAGCAATGGTATTTGATAACGGACATCAGATACAGCTCGAAAATACCTCTGCCAAATTTTATCGAGATCGGTTATGATTTTTATATACCTTCGATATACATCTTCGATTTTGTGGTTATTGTCCACCATATAAGTGATATCAGACCAAATTGGATAAATTGTTTCATATTCAACCGAATTTTTCCATTTGATGAAACTTGGCCCGGTGTATCAATTGCTCCAATAAATTTTTATACCCTCCACCATAGAACGGAAGATATATTAGGTTTGTCATTCCATTCATGATATTCGGTATAATTTTAGCGACATTATTCACCGTAATGGATTCAAATTTGGTATTTGAGATTCGTAATGCATACTACAGCCTATGACAGAAAATTGTCTATGCAGGTCCACGTTTTGGTATAGTTATAGCAACATTATTCACGGTTTTTGTTTAAGTTTCGCATTTGAATATTGTAATGGCTTATGACAAATGCAATAACTGCTGAAACGGCTGAACTTATAGCTTTTTTTACTTGTTTTAATATAAGTCTTATCGAAGTGTATTGCTTTTGGCTTTTGTGGCTCTACCAATGTTATTTGGGACTAGAGGTACAAAAGCCTCCGTCAAATTTGTTGAATATAGATTTAGATTTGGATATAGTTCCCAAATTGTGGCTACTCTAAAGCCATGATGCGCATTCAAATAAGGTTCATAGTTGGTATGATCTACTTCATATAAATTCCTAAAATAATTATTTTGTTACGGGAGCTCTACTAAATACGCATAGTGGTGTAGGGTATAATATAGTCGGCCTCGCCCAACTTCTGACCTCTCCTTACTGGTTTTTATTGGATTTTTATTGAAGATAACAACTGCAATAAAAATCAGACCTACTTAGCTGTAAATAGCTTATTTATCACACAATTTGTTTAACAAATATTTTTAATCTGATATTAAGAATGAAAATATAAATTTGCTAGTTCAGATTTATTTAAACATCATCTTGACGCTTCGTTTATAGATGTTCCTACACAAGGCCTAATAAAACTTCCAACGACGATTTTTATCTGTACACAGTGACATGTTTGATTAAACTTTCACGATAGAATAAGGAGAATTGTATTCAAAGAATACAATTTTTAAACCTCCGCGATAAGATCGAGGAAGAGAATCATATAAAAATTTAGTACAGAAAAAACAAAAAAAAAAAAAATTATTATCTAGCAACTAATTTCATTTTTTTTTTGTCTATTAGTCGCGAATAATATTACCGGCAGTAGCATGAAGAAATCATCAAAAACACTTTCACTTTCTTCTGAAGGTCGTCATACATTAGCACATTCCGGGCTAATCATTTTCATTTAATTAATTTTAATCCGAAGCCAATTATTTGCCACTTGAGGTTATTGAAATTTAAAAAAAAATATAAATCGCAAAAAATAAATAAATAAATGACAACAAATATTTGAAAATGCGTTTGTGTATATTTATCTATTTATTTATGTTTGTATGTTTGTTATTCTATTGAATCGACTAAGTTAGTAAAGTGACTTCCAGGTGCTGTATTTTAAATGTTTTATTGTGTATGACAATTTACTTCAAACTTTTGTTGTTGTTGTTATTTGTTGTATGCACAACATGAAATTCAGTATCGCCGCGACTTTGAATGGCATAACAACGCTAAAGAAAATGTCAACGCTTACAAGTCGAGTTTGCGTTTTCGCCAAGTCTTTGTTTTTTGTTGTATTGCTTTGTAATTTCGGTACGAATGAAGTTTATGCTGTTAATATTAATTTGAGATCTAATCAAGCTGACAAATCGAATGGAACATTGAAGCTAGTACATGTGGTAAATAAAGACAATTTGTATAAGTTCATTTCGTTTCGGAGTAAATCTTTAAAAAAAACGGGGCAATAAAAAATAATGTTTATGTGCCATATATTACAATGTGAATGAGGTATAAACAGTTCTTCCCCGTATGCATTTATCCAATGATATCTATATATATAAAAATCAATTGTTGTTTGTTGGTAACGGAATCAGTTGAGAACAGCTGGACCGATTTGCATAATTTTTTGTACAAACGTTCGTCATACCCCGAGTTAGGTTTTTAAAGAAAAAAATATTGACCACGCCCACTTTTTCGCCCACTATTTCGATTTATCTAAAATCCTAATATATGCCAAAATAATGAAGATATCGGGTTAAAAATTATTACACGAGATACTGTTGACTTCCCATCCAACCCTACGTATTTATTTGGGGTCTGAGGAACTAACCACGCCTACTTTTTAATCTAAATATATATCATCTATAAAGAAAGAAAATTGTGTTAGTTACTATGCTTATAACTTAAGAACCGCTGGACTGATTTTAACGGTTCATACAAATTCGGAATTGTCTCCTGGCCGAAAATGATAAAATCCAAAAAAATCGCGTAAAAATGTGATATATTAACATTTTCATTTTGACTTTTCAAATGTACAATAGTAATGTTTTTTTTTTTTTTTTTTTTGTATGATTTTTTTTTCATTTTGACTTACTTTTTCTAATGTACATTTGCAGTGTTTTTTATATTTTATTTTTGAATTCGAATATTAAAACCAATTTATTTAATAGACTTGATTTCTTGAGAACAGAAATTGAAGGCGGGTTACATGGAATTGTAGTACCGAATTATGTGGTGGCGAAACGGAATAGATTATATCGAAATAATTTAACGCGGTCACACCAAAGTTAAAAGATAATTAATTTTTCAAAATCGCTAAAAAATAACGAAGAAAGAGATATCATTGCAAAAATTCTCAAATAGGGAAAAAATCTAAAAAACATTTCTATGGAATCGAATTTTATAATAATGGTACATTCTATCGACAAACTTCGCAAGGACCTTTAAACTTCGACTGTAAAAAATCATCGAACAAGGTGAAGATTTGTTTTCTTTTTTCAGTTTCCTTTTTTTAATCAATTTTGTATGATTTACGATTTTTTTAATTTGGCTTATCATATTGAATTCAGTAGATTTTTTGTAACCAAAATAAGGAATTATTTTCACAATATAAAAGAAAGTTATGTTAGGTACTACGCTTAAACTAAAGAACGGCTTGACGGATTTTGATAATTCATACAATTTTGAAACGTTATCCTGCCAAAAATCCCGGTAAAATATGCCAATAAAATGTGAATGAAAAACAATTTCTTTGATGTGAGAACGAGAACTCAAAAAATTCAATTCATTGGGTCTGCAATCAGTGAATATGGTAGAGCGAATTGCACATTTAGTAAAAAGGGATTTATATCCTTCTAGAAATTCTTCCTTAACTTTCATAATATTTTAAATCTCTTTTGCAGGTCATGATATATGACCTTTGGTTAAGGCTATAGTCCGATTTCGAGTATAGTTTACATTTTAACCATATTTTGAATACTCATTTCAGCAAAGGTTGGTAATTTGAGAAGGAACAATCCTCGCAAAAACGTTGTGGTATAACCATCAATGATTTAATATTCGTAATTACTTTGATCGTCTTTGAATTATACTATCATGAAAAATATGAACTTTATGGGGTCTCCAATGCACAATTTAAATGACAAAAATAAGTAAATTGAATTCTTACGGTAATGGGTGTAGAAGAGTAATTATCTTTGACTATTCTGAAATCATTCTGCCCCTAATTATGAGGTGGACTAAGCACGGTATTCTAAACGTTGTAAATACAAATCTCAAATTAGTGCTCATTTGAAGGGAAAATTTCGCTAAGCTCCTTACAATACCAAAAATTAAGTTTCAATATGGGATTATTATAGATGTTCCATATCATATAGGTTTTTAACACTCAATTAAAGCCTACGGCTGAATAATAATATCAAGCTATTCAAACTATCTAAAGCCGACGGTGGGTGATTATCTTTTATAATTTTTCCCATGAATGTTTATTTCTATTTAGAAATTACCATGGAGTTGTTTTACTTATAATAAAAATGGTCCCGCTCACATAAGTCTATGCCTTATTATGCTTTAGAAAATATGCACTAAAGACTAAAAGTACTGGCCGGCAACGCGGACGGGGCCAGCTAGTATATATATATAGATTATTAATAACTCCAAAAATTGCTAATAACACAAGGCACTTTCAGTAATAACAAGTAACAAAGCAGTAAATTCGGCGGGCCGAACTTTAAATACCTTCCAAAATTTTGGAAGGAATTTGAAAATAAAAAAAAACAAGTAAAACCAGGAAAGAAAGTCTTAAAGTCGGGCGGGGCTGACTTTCTGATACCCTACACCACTTTTCTAATTTAGTAGAGCTGCGCATAACAATAAAAAGTTTTTATGGGAGAATTCAAACATACAAGCTATAATTATAATTGTAATTTAAAGTTCAAAAGACTAAATATGCCGAAGCATTTGTATCTTTTAAATTCGGATATGTATTGCCCATTTGACATACATGGAAGCTATACCCAAATCTGAACCGATCTTCATGAAATTTGGCAAAGATATTTCTGAGCTGCATTTCATATATTTCCCAGAATATTGTTGTTACAGAGTGCATATTACGGCTGTGGGTAACAAATATAACAAATCGGATGAACAATATATATGGGACCTATAGCTATATCAGAACCGATCTTCACCAAATTTGACATACTAACTGCTAGACTTAATTCGGACGTAAGTAAGCTTCATCCCATTTGGGCAAATATTAGAGGTTTGGTGCACAAAAGAAAAGTAAATCGAACGAAGTAATATATGGAAGATATATCCAAATTCGAACCGATCTCGATAAAATTTAGCAAAGGTATTTCTGAGCTGTATTTGATATATTTCCCCAAATATTGTTGTTACAGAGTGCATATTACGGCTGCGGAGGACAAAAATAACAAATCGGATGAACAATATGGGAGCTATATAGGCCTAATTTGGTTGTATGTGCAAAATTCCATACTATTCGGTCTGATATTACACGTTTGGTGCACAATAAAAGGCGAATCGGACGAAGATATATATAGGAGCTATATCTAAATTTTGACCGATTATCTCCAATTTAAAAACTGTAAGTTCGGCCGGACCGAGCTTTGAATACCCTCCAAAATTTGGTACAAATTTTGCAATTTTCAAAATAATAAAATCCGTTAACAATTCTGTTAAAATCTTAAAAATACTGAAGGTAGTCGTATATTAGGGTCTATAAAACGGCGATTACTTGCATAGGCAACTTTTGTCACAAGCTATTACAATATTCAAATGCGAAAGTTGAAAAAAAATCTGTTTATAATACCGTATATGGGGAGGTACCATGGGGTTATAAAACTTGGAACTGCACAGACAATTTTCTGGCATAGGCTGTACAATTCCGGTAAATAATGTCGCTAAAATCATCAAAATACCAAATATCGGGGGTTCCATTATATGGGAGCTATACGAAGATGTGGACCCGCAGAGACAATTTTCTGTCATAGGCTGAAGTATCCATTACGAACTTCAAATGCGAAATTTGAAACAATTCCGGTAAATAATATCGCTAAAATCATCAAAATATCGAATATCGGGTATTGACCCAATATTTTGGTATTGACCCATTTTCAATACCAAAAGTCGTGCAGACATAATACACATTGGAGTAAAATGTCCTACTTCATTTCGTTCGTAAGCTAGAGTGATTTCCGTACACGGACAGACGGACGGACGTTGCTAAATCGACATAGAATTTTATGCTGATCAAGAATATATATACTTTGTGGGGTCTAAAATGTATATTTCGAGGTGTTACAAACGGAATGACAAACTTATTTTCAGACAATTTCCTTGAAAAAATTGACTGAAATCATAAAAATACCGAATATCGAGAGTGCCGTTGTTGGTTGCTATACGATATCGTGGACTTATATAAACAATTCTCTTCCCGGGGTTAAAGTAGCGAGAAAGAAATCTTTATGTGGATTTGTTTGTATAGAGCTAAAAACTTGTAATTTGGTATGAAAATCAAGGTTGGAAGGTAGTTTTGGACATTGTGTACTACTAGTGCGAACTGTACTCAATTTGGAACAGTTTGGTTTTGGGTGAACGGAAGAAAAATACTAAATAGTACTATATATGGTATTGGGTGAAGGGAGAGAGCTGAAGCCGGGCAATTTTATATCGCTACTAGCTGGCCCCGTCAGCGTTGCCGGCCAGTACTTTTAGTCTTTAGTGCATATTTTCTAAAGCATAATAAAGCATAGACTTATGTGAGCGGGACCATTTTTATTATAAGTAAAACAACTCCATGGTAATTTCTAAATAGAAATAAACATTCATGGGAAAAATTATAAAAGATAATCACCCACCGTCGGCTTTAGATAGTTTGAATAGCTTGATATTATTATTCAGCCGTAGGCTTTAATTGAGTGTTAAAAACCTATATGATATGGAACATCTATAATAATCCCATATTGAAACTTAATTTTTGGTATTGTAAGGAGCTTAGCGAAATTTTCCCTTCAAATGAGCACTAATTTGAGATTTGTATTTACAACGTTTAGAATACCGTGCTTAGTCCACCTCATAATTAGGGGCAGAATGATTTCAGAATAGTCAAAGATAATTACTCTTCTACACCCATTACCGTAAGAATTCAATTTACTTATTTTTGTCATTTAAATTGTGCATTGGAGACCCCATAAAGTTCATATTTTTCATGATAGTATAATTCAAAGACGATCAAAGTAATTACGAATATTAAATCATTGATGGTTATACCACAACGTTTTTGCGAGGATTGTTCCTTCTCAAATTACCAACCTTTGCTGAAATGAGTATTCAAAATATGGTTAAAATGTAAACTATACTCGAAATCGGACTATAGCCTTAACCGAAGGTCATATATCATGACCTGCAAAAGAGATTTAAAATATTATGAAAGTTAAGGAAGAATTTCTAGAAGGATATAAATCCCTTTTTACTAAATGTGCAATTCGCTCTACCATATTCACTGATTGCAGACCCAATGAATTGAATTTTTTGAGTTCTCGTTCTCACATCAAAGAAATTGTTTTTCATTCACATTTTTATTGGCATATTTTACCGGGATTTTTGGCAGGATAACGTTTCAAAATTGTATGAATTATCAAAATCCGTCAAGCCGTTCTTTAGTTATAAGCGTAGTACCTAACATAACTTTCTTTTATATTGTGAAAATAATTCCTTATTTTGGTTACAAAAAATCTACTGAATTCAATATGATAAGCCAAATTAAAAAAATCGTAAATCATACAAAATTGATTAAAAAAAGGAAACTGAAAAAAGAAAACAAATCTTCACCTTGTTCGATGATTTTTTACAGTCGAAGTTTAAAGGTCCTTGCGAAGTTTTGTCGATAGAATGTACCATTATTATAAAATTCGATTCCATAGAAATTGTTTTTTTCGAGAATTCTATTTGAGAATTTTTGCAATGAGATCTCTTTTTCGTGATTTTTTAGCGACTTTGAAAAAGTAATTATCTTTTAACTTTGGTGTGACCGCGTTAAATTATTTCGATATAATCTATTCCGTTTCGCCACCACATAATTCGGTACTACAATTCCATGTAACCCGCTTTCAATTTCTGTTCTCAAGAAATCAAGTTAATTAAATAAATTGGTTTTAATATTCGAATTCAAAAATAAAATATAAAAAACACTGCAAATGTACATTAGAAAAAGTAAGTCAAAATGAAAAAAAATCATACAAAAAAAAAAAAAAAAAAAACATTACTATTGTACATTTGAAAAGTCAAAATGAAAATGTTAATATATCACATTTTTACGCGATTTTTTTGGATTTTATCCTTTTCGGCCAGGAGACAATTCCGAATTTGTATGAACCGTTAAAATCAGTCCAGCGGTTCTTAAGTTATAAGCATAGTAACTAACACAATTTTCTTTCTTTATAGATGATATATATTTAGATTAAAAAGTAGGCGTGGTTAGTTCCTCAGACCCCAAATAAATACGTAGGGTTGGATGGGAAGTCAACAGTATCTCGTGTAATAATTTTTAACCCGATATCTTCATTATTTTGGCATATATTAGGATTTTAGATAAATCGAAATAGTCAGCGAAAAAGTGGGCGTGGTCAATATTTTTTTCTTTAAAAACCTAACTCGGGGTATGACGAACGTTTGTACAAAAAATTATGCAAATCGGTCCAGCTGTTCTCAACTGATTCCGTTACCAACAAACAACAATTGATTTTTATATATATAGACTAGCTGGCCCAGTCCGCGTTGCCGGCCCGTACTTTTAGTCTTTAAAGCATAATAAATCACAGATCTAACTTATGTAGGCGGCAAAATTTTGATTATAAGTAATGACTCCATTATAATTACTCCAATTTTGATTATAAGGAATGACTTGATTATGAGTAATGACTCCATGACTAAATATAAATTTATATTCATGGCAAAAATTATAATTACCGTCTGTTTTAGATATTTTGAATAGCCTGATCTTATTTTTCAGCTACAGGCTTTAATTTGAGTGTTAAATACCTATATGATAAAGAACATCTATAATAGCCCCATGTAAAAATTCAGCTCAATTTTTGATAATGTAAAAAGCATTCAAATGAGCTATAATTTGAAATTTGTATTACCAACGTTTAAAATCCCGTACTGCGTGGTATTCAGTTTTGTCCACCTCATACTTGAAGGCAGAACGTTGTCAGAATAGCCAAAAAAAATTACTCTTTTGCTCCGATTACAGTAAGATGGGAATTAATAGTGTGTAATTTAAATTGTGCGGTGGAGATCCAATAAAGATACTTTATAATTTCGTATTTTGTTATGTTTCTGCCACAATTTCCGACTGAATGAGTCCCAGATAGACATTTCGGAGTTTATTTCATATAGACGTACATACCAAATCTACGTTCCCAACCAATATTCTCTTGGGGGTTACAAATTCAATAGAATACCACATTTTCTTTTCCGACCACACATTGGTTGGGAAAGTAAACTTGGGGGTATACTAATGTGGGGACTATACTTAAATAAATTCCTATGAGTATAATTATCTGTAAGATGATTTTCTACCCCAGGGTTTTTTACCCCAGGTAGCCTCAAGACAAAGATGCGCACTTTTCCGACAATTTATTGTCATATGAAAGAATCAGGTCCACTTTTTGAAATTAACCCCATAACGCTTCTTCGATCATTTTTGTTTGTTTAAATGTGTTCGCATCTTCCAGCTGAAGCACGATGTAGGTCCTGGAGTAGAAAGCATTTAACATCGTATTGCGCCCTCGTTTCATTTTTAATATTATTCATTCAGAATTCAAACCAATAAAAAATGTACACTTCAATATAGAAAAAAGAAAAAGAATCTCCAACTGGTTCTCTGATTTTTTATCGGTAGAAAGTACTATTATTTTGAAATTCGATTCCATTGAAAAATTGTCGATTATTCCCGATTTTAGAATTTTCATATAAAGCGACAACGAATAAATACATAAAATCTATAAATAACAGTTTTATCCGTTGTGGCTTTATACTACCCAAAAAACCCTACACATCATATTAGAATTCAAAAAAAAAAAAAAAAAAAAAAAAAAAAACGCTACAAATGTACATTCGAAAATAGTAAGTCAAAATGGAAAGAAATATGCAATATAAAACATTACTATTGTACATTTTAAAAGTCAAAATGAAAATGTTCAAATTTCACATTTTTACGCTATTTTTTTTTTGGATTTTATTCTTTTCTGCCAAGAGGCAATTCCGAATTTGTCTAAATCGTTAAAATCAGACCGGCGGTCTTTATGTTATAAGAGTAGTAACTAACACAACTTTCTTTTACATATAGAGAGATAGATTTATATATAGGCGCGTTTCTCAGCCTCTTAATAAGTACTTAGGGTTGGATGGAAAGCCAACAACATCTCGTGTAATAATTCTCAAACCGATATCTTCTCTATTTTGGCAAATATAAAGATTTTAGATAAATCGTAATAGTGGGCGTAAAAGGAGGCGTGGTCGATATTTTTTTCTCTAAAAACCTAACTCGGGGTATGACGAACGTTTGTACAAAAAATTATGCAAATCGGTCCAGCCGTTTTCAACTGATTCCGTTACCAACAAACAACAATTGATTTTTATATATATAGATAACCCTTGGTGTCTAGGATTGAGATTGATGGAACGGTTATGCAAATGAGTACTAAAATTATACGAAAAGTACTAAATGTTACTAAATTTGACATTGAGTGAGTGATATAACTGGAATCCCGAAATCTGTTGGTATCCCGTGATGGTATGGTAAAAAAAAAGTTTGTGGGAACGCTACAAGCAAAAATTCATAAATATTTGTCCACGTTTTTGAATAGCCCTGTTTAAACCATATTTAATTATTTTGAGGATCTTTGCGATATAATGCAACCGATTTGGCTTAAAATTTTGTATTTTTTTTTTCTAAAAATTTGTTTAGTACATTAACTCGAAAAAAGATCGAGGAAAAATTGATGAAAAATTTTTTATTTTTTTGACAACATTGATGATTGATTTGGAAATATCACAGTAATAGAGATTTCTTCTCTTTGGTGACTTACAGTGAAATTTAACGACGAATAATGTTGTATTTAACGTATTACTATTAGAATGATGCTTTGTAGAAGAATATTGCATAAACTCGAATGAAAGATTTATTCTAGGACGTATAGTAAAATTTGATGACAAATTTGTAGAATATTTTGAGTTGCAACGAATCCGTTTAAGGGCGTTTTAATGATAATCCTCGCATTATTGTCTATAATATTGCCAAAGGTGCAATATAATTAAAATAAACGGTTTCCAAATAATATTTTTTTGAAAGTCTCATAAACTTCTGGATGTCAGTTGTAATTAGTGAAAAAAAAAAAAATGGTCGCAAAATGTAATCGTCCGTTAATGGTCATATTGTCGTCAAATTTTAATTTTATTTATTGTAACATTCATTGTATATATATGAAATAAAAATCGCCTTACAAAGGGTTAAACAACAAACAGCGCTGTTTTATTTTGGTTACATCAAACTCTCAATTTCTTCGGCTAAAGAACACTTCTACGGTGGCTTTTAAATCATTGTAGGCGAAAATTTTCATTTTGAAAAGGTATTCACCTTCCGGTATGGGAAACAGTTTAAAGAGATTTTCATCCAACACCAAATCCTTGACAATTATTGCGTCCTGAAGTAATAATGATACAATTAGAAATTATAATTCTTTGTTGTTAATAATAATAGTGACATTAATAATAGTAATAACAATAATTTTAAGCAACACAAAACATAATTACCGGAAAAGTCAGCAGATTAGACTATGCGACAAAATTATTTTTTTTAATAATTTGGGAAAAAATACAACAGATTATGAAAGTAGAGCTAAAAAAGAAGACACATGTATCTGCTTTTTAAAATTTTACATCGCAAAGTAATCGGAATAGAGGGAGCAAGTTCCCCCTTATCAACACTTTTGCAAAAACTTCCGAATAAGATTCCTTGGAATCCATTTATTTTAGGTCTAAAGTGTCTTTAGCAATATTACAGATAATAATACGAGAGTATTTTGGTTCGAAATGTTAACTCTAAAGCGAGTCAACAAGGAGGTCTTTTTGGTCCTCTTGTTCCAAATATGATTAAAACTCTTTTGGGGTTTTGATGTACAAACCGAGTACTCTTTAGTCCGCTTGCCATTTCCTAAAGTCCAGAGTGAGTGTATAGTGAAATTTTAAGACAATTTGAAACAATTTCGGAAAATACTAAATCTGTCGAAGATAAAAACAGGTTATTATAAACCAAATATGGCAATATTTGTATACCCTACGTCACATAGATGTAAGGGCATTATGTCTTTGTGGCTTTGTTTGTAACATGGAGAAAGAGGCGAATTAGACCCATAGTTACTTTAGAATCACTTTCTGAGTCGATTTATACATGTCGGTCCGTCCGTCCGTCTGTCCATGTATTCTTGTGACCAAAATTCAGGACGCATATATGATCCGGTTGATATGAAAGTTTCCAAATTTTTTTTATCCCAAGGATGAACCCTATTGAAATTGGTGAGAATTATACCATCCACCATAATATAAGTTAACGTTAACTTCTTTATTTCTGTTTCTGTTCCGCGTGCAAGTTCGATGGCACTTAAATATGCTTGCAAAATGCTTACAATGCATTCATGTCATTCATTCGTATAAACAACAGATAAATGCTTACATTTTAAGAAACCTAACTCTAAGAAATAATAAAATCAAAAGTGCTAACGTTGCACTAAATACATTGTCCAACAAAACTTAATTTTAAGAATAAAGGAAAAATAAAGTCAGTCCCATTTTGTCACTCGAAAAAGAACGTTATGTTTAATTGGCGCCCAACAAAAAATTAAAAGCACCCAAACGGCTGCAAAGTTAATAAAGGCACCTCATGAAGCTGCAAACTGTCAACTAAAAATTAAAGCACCCAAACGGCTGCAAATTAATAAAGGCACCTCATAAGCTGCAAACTGCTAACTAAAAACATCAAAACCTGTGGAAGAAGGCACCTCATAAAGCTGCGTACTGGTAACTAAAAACATCAATAACCTGTTGAAGAAGACACCCTATAAAGGCTGTAAATCAACACTAAATCCCCAAAAGCTGTGGGAAAAACTTGTGGAGTACGAGAGAGTCAACGACATCCAGCCGGCTCAAAAGATTGAAGACACCCCCTTAGTAGCGGAAGCAAAAAGGAATACGGAGAATCAACAGGAGACGGCATGCTCTACAAAGTTTTATTGTAAGTTTAGAAAGAAAAGTGATAGTGTTTAAGTGAAGAAAAAAAACTAAAAACATTGATAAAAACAATTTCCCTATTATTAATTTTGAAAAGTTAAAACAAAACAGACGGCATGCTCTATAAAGTTGTATTGTAAATTTAGAGATAAAAAGTGATAGCGTTTAAGAAAAAAAAAACCCAAAAACTAAAAACATTGATAAAACAATTTTCCTATTATTAATTCTGAAAAGTTAAAACAAAACAAAATTGTAAAAATATAATTTGTGTTCTAAAAGGTTAACAACTAAATAGTGATCGTTTAAAATGTCCAACCCAAATAACCTTATCCGACCACCCATCCTTAACGTCAATAACTCCGACGGACAAAATAATAACGGACAGAATAATAATAACAATAATAGCGCAATAAATTCAGCAAACATGGAACAAACCATTGCCAGAATCTGTGCACAGCAATGCCAAATTGCCATAGCCCAATTTTTAAGACCTAGTTCAGACATAGCAGGCGAAGACGAAACTATCGACGTCAGATATAGAGAAAACTTGACAGATTTAGATAAAGTACCCGACGTAGTGAGAAGCTTGAGAGAATTTTCAGGAAAAGCATCGGAATTCAGCTCTTGGAAAAAGAGTGTCGAAAGGATCCTTAAGTTATACGAATCTACAAAAGGTACCCCAAAATACTTTGCCATCCTTAACACCATAAGGAATAAAATCATCGGTAATGCCGATGCGGCCTTAGAGTCTTACAATACACCCCTTAATTGGAGTAGTATTTCAAAGTGTCTAACGCTTCACTACGCAGATAAGCGTGATCTTACGACACTAGAATATCAAATGACAACCTTAATACAAGGTAACAACAGTATCCAAGATTTTTATCAAGAAGTGTATTCACACCTTACGCTTATTATGAACAAATTGTCATGTCTCGATGTAGGTAAAGAAGCTCTAGATATCCTAGCCCAAACTTATAGGGATAAAGCTTTAGACATTTTCATAAGAGGACTAAAAGGACAAATGTCAATTCATCTTGGCATGAAAGAACCGACGGATCTCCCACAAGCACTACAATTATGTCTCAAAATGGAAAATCAATTCGCTAGAGCACAATTTGCTAACTCACACAATCCAACAGTTAAAAATAATAGACTAAATTTTCAGAAACCACCCCATCCAAAAACTCATTTTCAAAATACGAATCAGATGCCATTTTACCCACAATTGGCATATTTGCCACAACACTCTGGTGTTCGACAAAATAATTCTAATCCTCCTATTTATCCTCGTAATAATTATAATCAACATAATTACCCCCAAAATCAAAATTTGCAACCACCAAGACCAACAGCACCAAAACCTCAGCCCAAGCCTGAGCCGATGGAAATAGATGCTTCCATGCAATCCCGAGCTGTTAACTACATGAATAGGCCAGCACAAAATAATAGATTTTATGGAAAGAGACCATCAGAACATTCTGACCAATTTAGGAGACCTGATAAGGCACAAAGAAATTTTCATGTAGACACAGATGAATTAGGTCCCACCGCTGAAGAATACGAAACAATGTTAGAGCAGTATGAAAATCAAGAACAATTATCTGATCTCAATGATTACATAAAAAATCAATATGATGTTCTTGACAACGATGACAAAGAAGATACACAAGAATTCGTAGATATTCATTTTTTAGATTAACGAATTCGTCCTTACCTTATTTTGAATGTAGGACGAATTCAGGGCAAATTCTTAAAATCTTGATTGATACGGGTTCAAATAAAAACTATATCCAACCTGGACTTATAAAAAATCCTTTAGAAAATAAAACCCCGTTTTTTGCAAACTCAGTAGGAGGAAAAACAGCAATAACACAACACACTTTTATTAATCTTTTTGACAAAAATTGTTGCCCTCTACAATTCTTCCTTTTACCAACCCTTAAATCTTTTGACGGAATTTTAGGAAACGATAGCTTAAAAAAATTATCTGCTGTCATTTATACGTCAAAAGACTACATGCTTATAGACAATAGAATAAAAGTGAAAATAAAGCAGAAATTATCTAGATCTGTGAACACTATCGACCTTAGGACAGACCATTTAACCCCACAAGAGAAACAAAAATTAGATCTAGTGATCCAAAGGCATAAATCACTCTTTGGGGAACCAAATCAAAAACTTACTTACACTACGACAGTAGTCGCCGATATTCAGACTACCAATGTCGAACCAGTTTATTCAAAATTTTATCCCTACCCTATGCATTTGAAAGGAGAAGTAGAAAAACAAATAAAGGAACTCCTCGATCAAGGTATAATTAGACCTTCACGGTCACCATATAATTCACCCATCTGGATCGTGCCAAAAAAATCGGATGCATCAGGCAAAGTGAAATACAGAATGGTGATAGACTATAGAAAATTAAATAAGGAGACAATTCGAGATAGATATCCCATCCCAGAAATAAATGAAATCCTACCACAAATAGGAAAAAATAAACTGTTTAGTGTATTAGATTTAAAAAGTGGATTTCACCAAATATTACTTAGGGAAAGTGATAGAGAAAAAACTGCCTTTTCTATTAATAATGCAAAATACGAATTCACTCGACTTCCATTTGGTTTGAAAAATGCTCCGTCCATATTCCAACGAGCCTTGGACGACATTCTTAGGGAGCACATTGGCATTGTTTCATCTATATGGATGATATAATAATATTCGCAGAGGATGAAGATTCACATCTCAAGAATATTTCAACCATATTCGAGACATTAGAGAAAGCCAATATAAAGGTACAACTCGACAAATGTGAATTTTTGAAAAAAGAAGTTGAATTCCTAGGTTTCATAATATCCGATTCCGGTATAAAAACAAACCCAAAAAGGGTTGAAGCAATAGAAAAATTTCCACTTCCGTTAACACTAAAAGACTTAAGATCATTTTTAGGACTTTGTAATTTCTACAGACGCTTTATTAGAGATTATGCCAAAATTTCTAAACCTCTGACAATATATTTAAGGGGGGAGGCAGGACGTGCGTCCAAATACGTTTCCAATAAAATGGCCATAGATCTCGATCAAGAAGCAGTAGAAGCTTTTAATAAATTAAAGAGAATATTGTCATCGGAAGACGTAATATTGGCATATCCCGATTTTAATAAAGAATTTGAACTTACTACTGACGCTTCGCACTATGCAATGGGCGCAGTGCTTTCACAAGATAATAAACCAATTGTATTTTTGTCTAAAACTTTCAAAAAGGAAGAGGAACATTATGCAACAAACGAAAAGGAGATGCTTGCAATTACTTGGGCTCTCAAATCCCTCAGAAACTACCTTTACGGTTCTGCCAAACTTAAAATTTATACCGATCACCTTCCACTGACATACGCATTGAATAATAAAACAGCTAATTTCAAGCTAAGAAGATGGAAAGCCTTCCTTGAGGAATTCAATTACGAATTACTATACAAACCCGGTAGTACAAATGTAGTTGCCGATACACTATCA
Organism: Musca domestica; assembly: GCF_030504385.1. NCBI lineage: Eukaryota > Metazoa > Arthropoda > Insecta > Diptera > Muscidae > Musca > Musca domestica. The sequence continues at coordinate 22,188,016 of NW_026712363.1, read as the reverse complement.
AGACCTCCTAAAGAACCAGAAGAGATAAATGCTCTGACTTCGACCCAACACAGTCATGAAAGCTCATCTCATAATTTAATACAATACACTGACGCTCCGATAAACGCATTTAAGAATCAAATTCTCATCTCTTCAGAAGATGATGAACCATCTTATAAATTTGAAATTGTCTTTCCAACTTATCACAGACATACTATAAATGAACGAAATATTACACCAGAATTTCTCAGAGACATTTTGAAGAAATATTTAAACCCATCGGTAACAAACTGCTTAAAGACTAATGACGAAATCTTGGGAGTATTGCAAGAAGTGTTCCGTGATAATTTCACACAATACAAAGTCAAATATTCAAGACAAATGGTAACCGACTTGAAAAATGATGAAGACCAAGAAAACAAGATTATTGCTGAACATAATAGAGCACACCGAAATAGCGTAGAAAATAAAGCACAGTTATTGACAAAGTACTACTTTCCCAGAATGCAAGCTAAAATTAAGAAAATAGTCGATCAATGTAAAGTTTGCAAAGAAAACAAATACGATAGACATCCTAATAAGATAGGCCTACAGGAAACACCTATCCCACAAAATCCTGGACAGATTGTTCACATAGACATTTACATAACCGAAAAGACATCCGTATTGACGGCCATAGACAAGTTTTCTAAATACGCTCAAGCAAAAATTCTGAAATCAAGATCAGCAGAAGACATTAAAGAACCACTTAGGGAATTAGTCATATCCTTTGGAATTCCTGAAATAATAGTTATCGACAACGAAAGATCTTTTAATTCCAAAGCAATAGTTTTCATGTTAGAAAATCAGTACAACATCAAATTGTTCAAAATCCCGCCGTACAGTAGTACTGTAAATGGGCAAATTGAGCGGTTCCACTCTACACTGTCAGAGATAATGCGATGTCTAAAAGCACAGAACTTACACAAATCCTTCTCAGAGCTTTTACATAGATCCATTTACGAATATAATAACACAATACACTCAAGCATTCAAAAGAAACCAGTTGAAGCATTTCTTGGAAAAAGGGCAAACATGAGTCAGGATGATATAGAGAAAGAAAGATCCGAAATTGCCCAAAGGCTTAAAGAAAAACAAGCAGAAGATATTAACTACCACAATAAGAAAAGGACTCAACCAAAAACCTATACGCCAGGAGAAATCATATTCGTAAAAGAGAATAGGAGACTTGGGACAAAGTTAAGTAAGGCATACAGACAAGAAATAGTAAAAGAAAACCAAAATACAACTGTTATTACAGAATCAGGAAAAACCGTACACAAAAACAATATCAGAAATTAAGAAATCAAATATTTTCAGATTTTTATTCGCCACGGCGACCGCCTATGTCAAGATTTTGGACTATACAAACTCTCAAATTGTTGCGTTTGATTCCGGTTTGGCAAAAATTCAAGATGGTAACTTCAGGATAATTCATATCATTGACATCGACAAATATCAAGAAACAATAAATTCCCTACAAAACATCCTTTCCCAGAACATAACCAAACACCATTTCCTTCATCCCTTCCTAACCCATGAGCTGACAGAGATTCAAGGATACTTGGACCGTTTGAAGCCAAACGTGAAAAATAAACGATCATTGAATTTTATAGGTTCAGCGTGGAAATGGATTGCTGGAAATCCAGACCACGATGATTTTGAAATAATAACTCAGAAAACTAATGAAGTTCTAGAAAACAATAATAAACAAGTTGTAATTAACAAATTGTCATTGAGAAAAATTAATGAGTTAACACAAATAACTAATGAAATAATAAAAAGTATAAATTACAGTGATGTAAACAGAGATAGATTAAGTTCAAAATTAAAATTTAAAATAGAAATATTAAAACAAGAAATTGTAAATATTCAATACGCTATCCATTGGGCAAAAATAGGAATTGTAAACTCATTCATACTTTCATCTGACGAGATAAATATTATTAAAAATATAATTGAAAAAGATTCAATACCGTTTGTTAATGTAGAAGAAATCTTTGAATTTGCTCAAATAAAAATCGCAACTAATAATCAATCTATCATTTATATTATTAGAATACCAATGACAGACAACAAAGTTTGTAATAGATTATTACTGAAACCTATAAAATTTGAGAAGTTCGTCAATAAATTAAAATTCGAAAATGTAATAATGTGCAAACAAGATTTAAAATTATACGGAATCAAGAGTGAATGCATGAAATACAATAATATAAGTATCTGTAATAGCATAAACTTAGAAGCTATAGAGAATAACACCTGTATTTCTAATTTGTTAAATAGCAAGACATCGAATTGCACGGTAACTGATAACAAAACAGTACCAACAGTTGAAGAAGTTTCTCCAGGGGTAATCCTGTTAAATAATTTCAATGAAACAATCCTAATAAATAATGTTGCACAAAGACTTATTGGATCGTATGTCATCCAATATAGCAACACTACACTAAGTATTTCCGACAAATCATATTCCTTTTTTGAAATAAGCCATATTCAACCATTACCGGCGATTCTGCAACCTAGGGAGTCTGTTCTCAGTATAGAAGAGACGCTCTCTTTAGAGTCAATTAAAGAAATTCAAATTAGTAACACAAAAGCCATAAATTTATTGGGAGGCAAATACGAGTGGGGTCAAACCACAAATTTTGGACTTACCTCCTTCGCGATAATATTGATAATCGTTTTCATTATAAGGTCCAAGATCTGCAAAAGGGGAAAAGAAATTATACTCACCCCGTCTATAGCAGATTCATGTCCGTATGACGCACGTAATCGTGTTCCTATGCCGGAAGTAGTGGAATTGCCGGGAATACGAAGAATTTTTCATATTCCCTATTTTTGACCGATCGAGGACGCTCGGTTTAAAGAGGGGAGGAGTTAACGTTAACTTCTTTATTTCTGTTTCTGTTCCGCGTGCAAGTTCGATGGCACTTAAATATGCTTGCAAAATGCTTACAATGCATTCATGTCATTCATTCGTATAAACAACAGATAAATGCTTACATTTTAAGAAACCTAACTCTAAGAAATAATAAAATCAAAAGTGCTAACGTTGCACTAAATACATTGTCCAACAAAACTTAATTTTAAGAATAAAGGAAAAATAAAGTCAGTCCCATTTTGTCACTCGAAAAAGAACGTTATGTTTAATTTATATATTATATTAACTTTGTCATTCCGTTTGTAACTCCTCGAAATACTCATGTCAGACCCAACAAAGTAGATTTATTCTTGATCAGCGTAAAATTCTAAGTCGATTTAGCGATGTCCGTCTGTCTATTGTAATCACGCTATCTTTCGAACGAATTGAGAGAGAAGGCTAAAATTTTGTACACGTTATCATATAGCCCCCATATAACGGTACCTCCCGGTATTCGGCATTTTGATTATTTTAGCGACATTATTCACCGGAATTGTTTCAAATTTGATATTTGAAGTTCGAAATGGATACTTCAGCCTTGGAAAGAAACTTCAGCCTTCAGTCCACGTCTTCTTCAGTCCACGTCTTCGTATAGCCCCCATATAAAGGTACCTTCCGATATTCGGTATTTTGATGATTTAAGCGACATTATTTAACGGAATTGTTTCAAATGAGGTATTTGAAATTCGCAATAGATACTACAGCCTAAGACAAAAAATTGTCTGTGCAGGTCCAGGTCTTCGTATAGCCCTCATATAACGGCACCTCCCGATATTCGGTATTTTGATGATTTTAGCGACATTATTAACTGGAATTGTTTAAAATTTGGTATTTGAAAATCGCAATAGATACTACAGCCTAAGACAAAAAGTTGTCTGTGAAGGTCCACGTCTTCGTATAGCCCTCAAATAACGGTACCTCTTTATGTTCGTTATTTTGGTGATTTTAGCGTCATTATTCACCGGAATCGTTTCAAATTACGCAACAATACCTATGTAGGTCCACGTATTTTTAAAATTTTAACAGAATTTTTTAAGGATTTTATTTTCAAATTCGTTCCAAATTGTGGAGGGTATTCAATATATATATTAATGTTATATGTTAATGCATTCGACAACAATGATATATGGTACCAGATGTATAGGGCTCGAAATACCTCTGTCAAATTTTATCAAGATCTGTTCAGATTTGGATATAGCTCCTATATATCTTTAACCGTTTTCAGGTTAATTGGGCTCCAAATTGCCAATATCTGTCAAATAGTCCGAAATTTTCACAAGTCCGGCCGAATTCAGTCTAGAAGCAAGTACATTAAATTTGGAGAAAATCGGTTCAGATATAGCTATATCTAAAACAACAATGATGTTTGGTACGAGATATGTTATAGAGCTCGGAAATACCTCTGCCAAATTTTGTCAAGATCGGCAAAGATTTCGATATAGCTCTCATATATATCCTTAATCAGATTTCAGGTTAATTGTGCAAATTATGGCTAATATCAGCCCAAATGGAGTGAATTTTGGACATACGTTTCCGTTTAGTGGAACACGGCTCCGATATATAATTTTTAATATAATCCTTTTTGAAGTGTTATCATGCACTCTATAGCAATGTTATTTGGTATAAAAAATTAAAATGTCTCGTTCAATTTTGTGAAAATTGATTCAGAATTGGATATGCCTCCCATATATTAGTTCCCTCTGAAACCCAATTATAGCTGCTTTAAAGCCAAATGTTGATAGGTGATATGGTCTACTTCAAATAAATTCTTTTGTTACTGCAACTCTACTAAATGAGCATAGTGGCTTAGGGTATCACATAGTCGTCCCCGCCCAACTTTTGACTTTTCCTTACTGTTTATACCCTACAACACTATGTGTTGGGGGTATTATAAGTTTGATTGGGCCAGAATTTATGTAACACCTCGAAATATTGGTTTCCCATATAGGAAAGTATATATGGATCTTCCTAGCTCGCCGAGCTGAGTCGATCTAGCTATGTATGTCCGTCCGTCCGTCTGTCCGTCTGTCCGTCTGTCCGTCTGTCCATGTTAATTTGTAATCACTCTACAAGTCGCAATTATGGTCCGATCTTCACGAAATTTAAAATGGAGGTGGGGCTAGGGTCAGAATAGAACCCTATTTCTTTTGGAGATGATCGCATAATATTTAGGGGTTGAAATGGACCAAATACTGAAAAAATATCGGATTTTGCAGTAGCTATACAGGTCGCAATTATAGACCAATCGACGGAATTTCGTATGTGGCTAGAGTTTAGGGCGGGGAAGAAGCCTACCAATTTGGGTGGTCATCGGATAATATTTATCGGGTAAAATAGACCATATCTTTTGTGTTGAAAAAATTCAAAATTTTTCATTAAATCGCGAATATTTTAAATCCCGGCGAAATCACAAAGACATGACAAGGTCACTTCTGATCTTTACATTGATGTTAACATCCAACAAATCGGATAAATAGCAAAATATGTGCGATATATATGTCTATCAAATAATATATGCTTGAAAGATCTCTTATATGTCGAGAACGGCTGAACTGATTTCAACAGTTCTCATTAATTCAGAATGGCCTCTTGGCAGGAAAGAAAAAACGTCTAAAAAAATCGCATAAAAATATCTCTCTAAAGCTGAAAATATTGATTTTGTAACATTTTCTCATATTTTTTTCAATTTTTGTCATATTTTTGGCATATTTTCATTTTGAATTAAACATTTGGTAATATTTTTACAGCTAACAAAACTAAGTAGTTAGGATATCAGGATATCATATACAGATCTCATTTATGGCCCGATCCTTACGAAATTTCGCATGGGGATAAGATGAGGGTCAGAATAGAAGCCTACTCTTTTTGGAGATGATCGCCATATATTTAGGGGTTGAAATGGACCAAAAAAACTGCAAAATTGTCAGCAGGTCGTAATTATCGCCCGATCCACACGCACATTTGAATGGGGGTTACCGGACATTGCAAAAGCCAAACAGTTTTGGATGGCCATCCAAAAATATTCAATGTGTGAAATAGTTTGCCAACTTTTGTAGACAAAATACGAAAATGCCCATTGCAGTGACTTTTTGGAGAATTCACAAATACAGGAAAGACGCACTTCTGACTATTTCGTTGAAGAACATATTCAAATGTCTGTATCTCATATAGATGCGTTTCAGTCAAAAACCAATAATAAATGTTAATATTTCGCCACTTCTGAGAGATTATAGGTCTTTGGGAAATATTGGTTCCAGATCTAGGAAGACCATTTACGGCATCTACCAATAAATTGGAAATAAGCAAATTCGTTTAAGTTGCTATTATTCGAAAATTAGAGAACGAAACCTGATGGTTTTCTTTAATTATTTGTCACAATATCTTGTGGAATTCTGTCGAGTATCTCGCCTATATAAACTGTATCGTTTATAATAGTGTTGTAGGGTATTCAACGGTCGGCCCCGCTCGACTGTAGCCTTTGCTTACTTGTTTTTTGGTAACATTGAGGCAAATATTTTCTTGATATATAATGGAAATTGAAATTTCGTTTCTTTGGTGGCTTATAGTAAAATTTGATGAAGAATATTTTTGTCTCAAAAGTCGTCTTTCTAAAATGATGTTTCGTGGGAGAATTTTGCATATATTAACATGAAGTACGAATTTAACCCTAACTTTGGTTTTAAATATTTATGAACGTTTACATAAGATTTAGATTCTTGGGGTCTTCTTGGACCTATAGTAGAACACAGTAATTTTGAAAAATATTTAGACTTGGAATGAGGCCGTCTAAAGAGCTAAAACTCCCTTTAGACGGCATTGTACCAAGACAGAATATTTTACTAAATTACTGTATTCTACTATGGGTCCAAGAAGAACCCAAAAATTTAAATCTTACGTAAACACCCGCAGTTCATAAATATTTAAAAGGGTTTTGAAAAAAGGACTAAAAATTTCATTCCTGTGATTTGCTTGAGGAATAAAATGTGCATCCATATTATTATATATTATATACTGCCAAAAACACTTGATACCCAAATTTGAGGGATTCTAAGAAATCTTAATCCGAAAATTTCAAAAACCAATTTGGAGGAGGTAACTTGCTCTCCTATTAAGGTACTTTGAAAGTTATCTTTCAAAACTCCAATACAGGTATCTTTTCTTTTTTGCTCTACTACCATTATCTACTGGGTTTCTTCTGCAACTATTGAGAAAGGTTAACTTTTGTTGTACCGTGTAATTATAGTAATAATAATAAAATTATTCGCATGAGGGTGACATTGAAATAGATTTTTAACTTACACAATATGGACAGGTGTGATTCAAGTTCGATTTATCAAGAAAAACATCGAATATAACTTTCAAGACCGGATAACGTCGTCGATTGGCAAGAAAGGCACAAGCATCCGCAGTGATATTGTAAAGAAATGGACGATAGCCACTGGCCTTTTTATAAAACGCTAGGTTTAGCTAAAAAATAAGAAAAATATGTAAAACATAATAGAAATTGTAATAATAATAATAATAATAATAATAATAATAATAATAATAATAATAATAATAATAATAATAATAATAATAATAATAATAATAATAATAATAATAATAATAATAATAATAATAATAATAATAATAATAATAATAATAATAATAATAATAATAATAATAATAATAATAATAATAATAATAATAATAATAATAATAATAATAATAATAATAATAATAATAATAATAATAATAATAATAATAATAATAATAATAATAATAATAATAATAATAATAATAATAATAATAATAATAATAATAATAATAATAATAATAATAATAATAATAATAATAATAATAATAATAATAATAATAATAATAATAATAATAATAATAATAATAATAATAATAATAATAATAATAATAATAATAATAATAATATAATAATAATAATAATAATAATAATAATAATAATAATAATAATAATAATAATAATAATAATAATAATAATAATAATAATAATAATAATAATAATAATAATAATAATAATAATAATAATAATGAGCCGTCACACGTCGTGGTATGTCGGGCTTGATCTTGGTACCGAATAAAACGCCCACCTGCCGATCTCTGGGAGTAACTACCACCTCGGCACATCTTTCGTATTACTTCGAGGTGACTTCCGGGCTTCTAAGACCTTTTTCGTTTAGCTTGCGTCCAAGCTCCGCTTTTCGTTTCGAGGTCTTAGACAGTTATATAAGTCCCTCTTTATATTTAATGAATTCTTGCAGAATTTGGAATCGCAATCCAGGTTTCTTCCGCTTCTATCATTTCCGCAATCATGTTCGGCATTGTGATTGTGCATGTTGGCAGTTCTACTTTTGAGCGTAAGTTCATCCACCCACTGCATGAGAAGAATGTATGTTCGGCGTCGTCTATCATGCCTACTTTTTCACACAAACAAAAAGGGGAATCACTCTTTCCGTGCTTAAATAGATATTTACGGAAATATCCTAGACCGGAAAGAATCTGTGAGACTTCATGATGGCAACGCTTTGCCTCAAATATTTTCCGCCTCTCTTCTACTACCAAATCGATAGGTACAATACCCGCCATAACTAGTATCGCCAGTCCTGAGACTGTGCGGTATGCAGATGCCACACTCCGTGCCTTTGTTGTCTGTACTTTCAGCAGTTTCTGTGCCCTCTGCTTCTTGAACATGCTCCGGCCCAGATTTCGCATCCGTACAGTATTTGAGAAAATTCTGAGACTTCATGATGGTAACGCTTTACCTCAAATATATTCCGCATCTCTTCTGCCACCAAATCGATAGGTACCATATCCGCTATAACTTGTATCGGTAGTGCTGATGCCACACTCCGTGCCTTTGTTCCGTACTTTCAGCAGTTTTCGTGGCCTCTGCTCCCGTGCGGGGGGGCATGGTCCAGATTTCGCATCTGTACAGTACAATGCTGTTACATGACTCCATTAGTAACCTCCTCTAAAAGGATGGGGGACCTCCGACGTTTGTCATCAATCATCAAATAAGAATGATAATAATATATACAATAATAATACATACAAATTATTACAACAATAATAAAAAATCCACTTCTTCTCCACAATCTTCCCCCTTAGACCTGTAGAAGTTCACCTGTTGCTCTGTTACATATTCGTACCGTTGTATTTGTTACCGGCGATTGATATAATCCAACGCGAATATTCAATGCCACCACTCCCCGCTGTACAACTTTCAAATTACATATTTCAAAACGTGAAAATGGCAAATCATGATCGTAACATTTGAGGTTGGTAAATTTGAATACGGATTTCGAATCACCACAGCGCAAGAAAACGCTCCACATTATAAAAATATGAAAAATATTCGAACCAATGAAGTACCCCGAACGATGAGCTCCATTTAAATGAAGTTGTTTGAAAAGTGAAAGAAGTAAATAAATGTAAATTTGGAAAAATCATTTTCGATTAGCAATACAATTAATGCTATTAATATACTAGCGGAAATATATTGATAAGCATGATTTGAAAAAAAAAAACACACACAAAAATTAAAACATTAAAAAACCAACATTAAGTTGGCCAGACGGAAAGTGGTATAACCTCCACCATGAAGAAAGCTTAAAGCTTTAACCTGGTTTAACATGCCGCGCACAGTGATTCAGAACCGTGCCACTTTCTGTGATACGAATATCGGTAGGCTGCGTTTTTTGTCCATTCGAATTTTAAGTGTACTAAAATGTACCAAAAATTAAATTTTTTGTATTGGTCAAAGCGGATAGAGGTAGAATTCTGAAACTTGGAATGAGGGTGGCTGATGGATTTTAGGATCGATGTAGTAGTTTATGGGGAATTCGAAATATAAGAAAGTACTAAAAGGCACTATAATTGGTACCAGGGTAACGCATGTATTACTTACAATGATGGCAGTTTGACACAGTATTGATCTGACGATTGGCGATTACATGTAGCTGGCGGTGATGGCAATAGCTGGGTTTGGATGAGGACAGATCGATGGCAGTGGCATTACCAGCTACACAGAGACGCCGCCAAAATACACCCGAACACGTTATAGTGGAGGGAACCTTAGAAACCCCACTCCACTTCAACACTGTTACACAATACTCAATCTATAGTAACGGGAACGATGGATATCACACATAACTTACAAGAGAACCAACTCCACAAATTTAAGAACCGAGTGAACGTTAAAAAACCTTCTTAAGTCTAACGACGTAAAACAATACACTTAGAAGTAAAGGGAACGTTATAAGCCCCACTCAATTGTAACGATGTAAAACAATACTCTTAGGGGCAAGGGAACGTTAGAAACTCTACTCAACTCTACACGCAAAAAAATATAAGCCTCTCTAACATATGTCCCAAACATATTTTGCAGCAAACAAATATATGTTTGCAAACATTCCCAAACATAACATATGTTTGGGTGCTGCAAACAAATTATGTTTGGGTCCAAACATAATTAATGTTTGGGTCCAAACATAATCAATGTTTGGGTCCAAACATAATTAATGTTTGGGTCCAAACATATTTTTTGTTCGGGTGCAAACATAATTTATGTTTGGGTGCAAACATAATTTATGTTTAGATCCAAACATAATGTATGTTTGGCTGGAAACAAACTTATGTTTCGGTCCAAACATAAGTTGTGTTTGGACCTAAATATAATTTATGTTTGGGTCCAAACATAATATATATTGGGGTGCAAACATAAATTTATGATTGGGTCCATTTGTATACTTACTGCAGATATAATTCAACCATAATGCAAACTAGTTTTAAAATCAATTTTTGATATTCACATTTTATTTAACATAAAAGAAATTCATACATATTATAATATATAATATAAAATTAAAAAACATATACATATTATAAGCATATGTTTTAAAGGCAATTTATAAATAAATTATTTTCAAAATTTGAACATATATAAAATGTGTCATTTGTTAAAAATAATAATATTAAAATAAAAATTCTAATTATAAAAATATTAAAGAAAATAAATAATTTATAATGAAACATAGTTTTTTATTTTCTTTAATATTTTTATAATTAGAATTTTTATTTTAATATTATTATTTTTAACAATTTTTTATTACTGATATTAATATTATATTAATTATTACAATTTTTATTATGCTTAAAATTATTCTTATGTTTCTAATATTAATTTATTATGTTTTAATTTTTATAAATAATATATTGTTGTTATTGATAAAATAAAATAAACATTTGTTAATAAGTTTATAATTTATATCGTGCCAGTTTTCATAAAATGTTTAATTTTATATTAATTTTTTAATTTATTATTATTAATATTATTCTTAATATTTGTTATTATTTTTATTTATTAATTTATTATTTTTCCTTTTATTACAATCACTATTTTTTCAATAAAGTAAAATACTTACAATCTGTTAGGGTCTTCTTTTAGACATTCGTCAATAAGGGCCTTCGAAATATTCACCCTATCTTTATTTTGCAGGCGTTTTTCGGCAATAAAAATTCTCCATATTTTGTTGACAGCCGGAATTGACTTGATGGACTCTATGTCAGTCTTTAAAGTTGAAATAACATTTGTTTTTGGGGTAAGATCCCCAAAACCACCTACGGATTCACACTCCGATAGAGTGCCACTAACTGTCGATGCTGATGCCACTGATCGAACGGAGTCTAAATGAAAATTAAATATATTATTTAAAAAAAGAAATATATTATTTAAAAAAAGAAAAAAATATTAACAGCCTGTTTCTTTATTTTGAAACGAAATTTTTTTTTGTTCCGACATAAAGAAACAGTCTGTAAATCCAGTGTACTTACCTCCAAATTGCAACTCAATATGAAAAGTAGGTGTTGACATATATTGATGAATTACTTTTTCAAACTGGTCTTCTTTAATGGTTGCACCAAACACTAAGGCTGTTATTTTTCTTGAGGCATCAATTTTTAACTCTAATTTGGCTGCTTTTATAAAGCTTTGTAGATTTAAAGGCTCCGGCGCTTCGACAAATAATTTGTCTTCCCCCAAAACAGTTGGTATCAACATTTATTACAACACTTGTGACACGACGCGAAGGCACAAAACAAATAAAAAGAATAAAAAAAGAACACAACCAGAATGCCAACATGAGACACGCGCAAATGTTACGCTCTTTTGTTCTCATCAAGCAAATCGGTGTGTATGCGAAAAACGCATGTATGTATGTATGCATGAACATTAGTAAGAAGCAACGTCTCAGCAACAAAAAAACATCCAAACAGCTCTTTGTGTGTTGTTGTTGGCATTTTTTGGTGCATGGACAATAGAAAAGAAATAAACGTCTCAGCAACAGTTTCCATCCCTCTTGCCGCGCACACACCACACATAGTTACAGCAGCGATCGGCAGTGTTTGCTTGGTGAGAGCAAAAGAGCGTAACATTGGTGCGTGTCTTAAGTTGAGACACTCAAGTTGAGACACGCGCCAATGTTACGCTCTTTTGTTCTCACCAAGCAAACACTGCCGATTGCTGATGGAACTATGTGTGGTGTGTGCGCGGCAAGAGGGATGGAAACTGTTGCTGAGACGTTTATTTCTTTTCTATTGTCCATGCACCAAAAAATGCCTACTTGAGAAAGAAAACGTTACAACAACAACACACAAAAAAATTGACTCCTCTGTATATATGTCGGTGTTAATGCGAAAAACGCATGTATGTATGTATGCATGAACATTAGTAAGAAGTATCGTCTCAGCAACAACTAGAAAATTCACACCGCACAACAGCAACGAAAAAACATGCAAAAAGTTTTTTCGTTGTTGTTGTTGTGCGGTGTGTATTTTCTAGTTGTTGCTGAGACGTTACTTCTTACTAATGTTCATGCATACATACAACTTCTATTTACAGTTATATTTGGAAGAGAGCAAAAAATGTTTCGGTTCTGCTTTGTTGTGCGGCCAACCAAGCCAACACATCATTAACGCAAAAACAGACTTCTCACCCTCCTGTCTTCTTTTAAGTCACCTATAACACCAATTCAAAAGTAATCGAGAGCTCTGTTGTTTAGCTCTTTGAAAAAAATCCTCTCCGCACCCATAAAAAAATATGTTCTAACATATAAAATATGTTGGTACCCAACAAATAAAATTGAGTTATGTTACAAAATGTTGCAAACAAATATTTGTTTGCACCGAAACAAATTATGTTTGCATCCAAAAATATATTTGTTTGCAACCAGTCCCAAACAAATATATGTTTGGATCCAAACATATTTCTAACATATATTTTTCTGCGTGTAGAGACGTCATACAATTATTGCAGTTTAGGCAAGGTTGTAAACACCTCTTAACTTTAACGAAAGAATTATCAAATGCTACAATTGCCAAGGGAACGTTACAAACCTCTCTTGACCCATCAGGCAACCGTTCAGTTTCAGTTTTAGCCTGTGGCCCATTTATTAATTCAAGACTCATTAATATCATAGATTAAATGACTTAAAACTAATTATTCTATAACTAATCATGTATTTATACAACGCAACTTTACATCAACAACAAGTACAAAAGCTGAAAGTTCGACCGGGCCGAACTTTTAAACCCTCCACCTTTTGGTAAAAATTTGGCAATTTCCAAAAAAATAAAAATAATAAAATCCGTTAAAATTCTGTTAAAATCTTAAAAATACCGAATGCCTACTAGACGACGTGGACCTGCATGGGCAACTTTTGTCATAAGATATTACAATATTTAAATGCGAAACTTGAAGAAAAATCTGTTAATAATGTAGGTAGGTGTAGGTAATAATGGAGGTACCGTTATATGGGGGCTATATGATAACTTGGACCTACATGGCCCATTTACGAACCTAACCTGCCTACTGGCAAAATATACATGTGTGCAAAATTTTAGCCTTCTATCTCAATTTGTTCGAAAGATAGGGTGATTACAACAGACAGACAGACACGGCTAAATCGTCTTAGAATTTTACACTGATCAAGAATATATATACTTTGTTGGGTCTGACATGAGTATTTCGAGGAGTTACAAACGGAATGACAAAATTAATATACCCTCCATAGTATTGTGGAGGGTATAAAAAGGGCCACAACATGTTTGTGGACACAACTGGCTGTATTATGCCTTAAGGCTACAACTTAAATTATGCCCGAAACAGAGAAAAATTAAAACAAGTAACAAGTAGAAAAAGCTGTAATTTCGGACGGGCCGAACTTTAAATACCCTCTACCATTTGGGACGAATTTGGCAATTCTCAAAAACAATAAAATCCGTTAAAAATTCTGTTATAATCTTAGAAATACCGAATGTAGCTGTTATAATAGAGTCTATACGACGACGAATATAGGGGGTTCCGTTATAAGGGGGCTATACGAAGACGTGGACCTGCACAGACTATTTTTTTTTTTTTTTTTTTTTTTGTCTTAGGCTGTAGTATCCATTACGAACTTCAAATACTAAATTTGAAACAATTCCGGTAAATAATGTCGCTAAAATCATCAAAATAACGAATATCGGAGGGTACCGTTATATGGGGGCTATACGAAGACGTGGACCGGCATACCAAAATTTTTGCCATAGGCTGTAGTACACATTACGAACTTTAAATATGGAATTTGGAATAATTCCGGTGAATAATGTCGCTAAAATCATCAAAATACCGAATATCGGGAATTACCGTTATATACGAAAACGTGGACCGACATGGACCGAATTTTCAATACCAAAAGTCCTGCTGACATAATAAACATTCGTGTAAATTTTTATCAACTTACTTCATTTCGTTCGGAAGCTAGAGTGATTTCCACAGACGGACAGAGGGATAGACGGGCAGACGGCGGTCATTTCTAAGTCGACATATGTAGAATTTTATGCTAATCAAGAATATATATATTTTGTGGGGTGTAAAACGTGTATTTTGAGGTGTTACAAACGGAATGACAAACTCAATATACCCTCCATACTATGGTGGAGGGTATAAAAAATAATAATAATAATTGCCACTGTCATTATAGCAAATACCAGACATATTTTGGGAATATGATATTCCAGATTCCAAATTCTTACATTGGAAACTAACATTGAGGTATATATCTGTGAGATATTGGCCGAAATGTTGGAAAGGGTATGCCAAAATTGGAATACACGGATGGGCCGTACTATCAATTCAAATAAACATTTCATGAAAATTTCTTTATTATTAATATTTTTAATAACTTTTCTATAGCCTTCTTCATGAGTACCCAAAATGCAAAATTGCTTTAGGGCTAAAATTAGTGCAATATAATTTTTGTACAAAAGGTTTTCGATCCTGTAAGATCCATTTAGAACATTCGAAATACCTTAAATTGGCAGGTGTCCTTATGTGGGGTCTACACCTAAACGGGGCTCGATATATAGCATTTTTAATAAGCATGTATGGTATGAAATCAGTTACACAGTGCTGATCATCAGAAACAGATTTAGAAAAAAATAATTGATTTATTTTTCTAATTCGAATAAAAATAAATTTCAGGACAGCTTTAATCTTTTCGGTAAAAGAATGCCTCTACCGTTGCTTTCAAGTCGTTGTTGGCCGACACTGTTATTTTGAAAAGATATTCACCCTCGGGTATGGGGAAAAAGTGAAAGAGGTCCTCTTCCAATATCAAATCCTTAACAATAATTGCATCCTGAAATGATAAAAATGTCGAATTGATACCACACAAATAACATTTCCGCTTACATTATAGGGACAAGTATGATTCAAATTGGACTGCTTCAAGAAAACATCAAATATGACTTTTACGATCGGGTAACGTTTTCGATTGGCAAAAAAGGCACATATATCCTGGGTTATGTTGTATAGAAAGGGGCGATAGCCTGAGGCACGTTTGTACATTGCCAAGTTCACCTGTCGGAAGTTAGGAATAAATTAATGAAATAAATGCTTACAACTATTAATGAGACTCTCATACACTTGAATTTGTCACGGGTGTTTTATACAATCCAACACGAATATTTAGAGTTACCACACCACGACGCACCACTTTCAATTTACACATCTCAAAATGGGAAAATGACAAATCATGATCGTAACATTTGATGTTGGTAAATTTGAAAGAGGATTTGCCACTGCAGTATCGAAGAAAGTTGCAGCACACAAATAAAAGGCATAAACTTTGAATTTTATAAAACATATTTTGCGACGAAACAGATTTTAGTGGACACAACGTCAATGGGGGAAATGAAAATAAAAAATAATACATTTTTACCACCTGATGGAAAATTTTTTCAAATGCATCCATGAAAAATAATAAACTTTAAATATTAAAACAATTAATTCGGCATTAAATGTATCGATTTCGATTTAATTGTCAGAAAAATGAAAACGTGATTTATGTTCGGCCAAGCTGAACCTTTTAAGATTCAATAATAACAATGAATCAGCATGATGCTCTGAAATTATTTTTTTAAACAAAAACCAGTAAAGAAATTCCTAAAGTCGGGCGGGGCCGACTATATGATACCCTACACCACTTTGCTAATTTAGTTGAGCTCCACATAGCCATTAAAAGATTTTATGGGAGAAATTAATCATACACGCTATGATTATAATTATAATTTAAAGTTCAAAGTACTAAATATGCCGAAGCATTTGTATCTTTTAAATTCGGACTTGAATTGCCCATTTGGTGCAAAATTAATTTGAATTCAGATAAAGATATACATGGGAGCTATATGCAAATCTGAACCGATCTCGATAAAATTTGGCAAAGATATTTCTGAGCTGTATTTGATATATTTCCCTGAATATCGTTGTTACGGAGAACGTGATTTACGTCCAGCCAAGCTGGACCTTTTAAAATTTTATATTCACTATGACTCAGCATGATGATCTGAATTAAATATGATGATCTTTTATTAAATGTTATTATCTGCGAATTGTTTTTTTAGTCCTCAAAAAACCAAAAAAAAAAAAAAAAAAAAAAAACTATTAACATCAACAAACTTTTCGAAATGTCAACTTCACTTGCAAAGGGTGATTTTTCGAGAGCTATTGGATATATAAAAAACCAGAAAAAAAAGTCTTAAAGTTGGGCGGGGCCGACTTTATGATACCCTACACCACTTTGCTAATTTAGTAGAGCTCCACATAACAATAAAAGTTTTTATGGGAGAGTTCAGTCATACACCCTATGATTATAATTATAATTTTAAGTTCAAAGGACTAAATATGCCGAAGCATCTTTTAAATTCGGAATTGTATTGCCCATTTGCTGCACAATTAATTTGAAATCGGATAAAAATATATATGGGAGATATATCCAAATCGGAACCGATCTCGATAAAATTTGGCAAAGATATTTCTGAGCTGTATTTGATATATTTTCCTGAATATCGTTGTTACAGAGTGCATATTACGGCTGTGGGTAACAAATATGACAAATCGGATGAACAGTATATACAGCTATAACCATATCTGAACCGATCTTCACCAAATTTAACATACTAGCTTCTAGATTCAATTCAGTCGTAAGTGCCAATTTGGGCAAATATTAGACATTTGGTGCACAATCAAAGGTAAATCGGACGAAGTTATATATGGGAGCTATATCCAAATCTGAACCGATCTCGATAAAATTTAGCAAATGTATTTCTGAGCTGTATTTGATATATTTCCCCAAATATTGTTGTTACAGAGTGCATATTACGGCTGCGGAGGACAAAAATAACAAATCGGATGAACAATATATATGGGAGCTACAGCTATACCTGAACCGATTTCGATATTTATTTTCAGGTCCAATCTGATTGTACGTGCAAAATTCCATACTATTCGGACTGATATTATACGTTTGATGCACAATAAAAGGCTAATCGGACGAAGATATATATGGGAGCAATATCTAAATTTTGACCGATTATCTCCAATTTCAATAGGGTTCGTCCTTGGGCCAAATGATTTGTGCAAAATTTCATCTGGATAGGGCAATAAATGCGAACTGTACTTTGTTTACAAAAATACATGGACAGGCGGACGGACAGACAGACGGACGGACGGACAGACGGACATGCACAAATAGACTCAGAATGTGATTCTATGCAGATCATCAAAAGGAACTATGGGTCTATCCCGTTTCCTTTTGCCTGTTACAAACAAATGCACAAAGACATAATCCCCTGACCACCTTGTGGTGTAGGGTATAAAAATGAGAACGTGATTTACGTCCAGCCTTTTAAGATTTTATATTCACAATGACTCAGCATGATGATCTGAATTAAATATGAAGATCTTTTATTAAATGTTATTATCTGCGAATTGTTTTTTTAGTCCTCAAAAAACAAAAAAAAAACTATTAACATCAACAAGCTTTACGAAATGTCAACTTTACTTGTAAAGGGTGATTTTTCGAGAGCTATTGGACAGATATAAAAAGAAATAAAATTCAGAAAAAATTAAGGAAATCTTTATTAGAATTGATAGGTCGATATAATTAGATGGTCCATACAATTTACTGCTTGACGATTATTTCATGCAAATGTTGGATGCGACTGCGCCTCAAATGGTCCTTTCGCTTATTCCAATTTTGGCATATTTTTTCTACATTTCGGCAGGTATCTCACGAATAAATTCTTCAATGTTGTATTCCAATGTGTCAATTGTAGTGAGCTCATCTGCGTAGACATAAGCTTAAACACAGCCCCATAAAAGTATAAAGGTGTTATCGCCCGATTTTGATTAGTTCCGAACGTGAAATAAATTTTCATAGTTCTCGTGTAATGATCAAAAGTCGTGGAACTTGTTTTTGAATTCACGATATTTAGCTAACTTCCTCGAAAGAAGCCAAAAAATATGGAAGATAAAATAGTAGATTAATTTCTGGAAAACAAAAGGAAATCGCCGATTTACCAATCGCCATTACACCTATACTAAAATTACGCTACGAAGGTGTGCTATACAATGAACAAACGAGGAACCTCATTTTGTAACCATTCTTGGGTGGTGCGTGCTAAGTGCGATGGTGGTGAGTCCAAGGTCTGCGGCCAAAATGTTTGCGTGCCCAAGGCTTTAATACACCCTCCAGAATATTTTCGCAATAATATTCTGATGCCACGGTCGATTAATACGAGCGGAGAGCGACCATCGGCTGTATATAAATAGGTGAAATCAGCAGGTACTTTTATATGAGCATTACTCCGAAATATTGACATTGAAAAATTTCCGCGAAGAGGTCTTCTATCAGAAGCTAGATGCCAAATAAGGGCAAAATCAATTGAAAAGTGTGACCAAGACCCTGGTAATAACATCACCGGATACCTTCACTAAAGAGTCATAATGAAGCATGGTTCTATACTTATAATTATTTGAAAGAATTTTTATACCCTACACCACATAGTGGTAAGGGTATTATATCGTTGTGCATTTGTTTGTAACATGGAGAAGGAAGCGAGATAGACCCATAGTTACTTTTGAGAATCTCCATAGAATCACTTTCTGAGTTGATTTATGCATGTCACTCCATCTGTCCGTCCGTCCGTCTGTCCATGTATTCTTGTGAACAAAATGCAGGTCGCATTTATTATCTGATTGAGATGAAATTTTCCAAATAACATTTGTTTGGCCCAAGGACGAACCCTATTGAAATTGGAGATAATCGGTGAAACATTAGATATAGCTTCCATACATATCTTCGTCCGATTTGCTTTTTTATTGTGCACCAAACGTGTAATACCAGCCCGAAAAGTATTGAATTTTACACATACAACCAAATTAGGCCTGAAAATAAGTATACCAAATTTGATCGAAATCGGTTCAGATATAGCTATAGCTCCCATATATATTGTTCATCCGATTTGTTATTTTTATCCTCCGCAGCCGTAATATGCACTCGGTAACAATAATATTTAGGAAAATATATAAAATGCAGCTCAGGAATATCTTTGTTAAATTTTATCGAGATCAGTTCAGATATAGCTATAGCTCCCATATATAACTTCGTCCAATTTACTTTTTTTTGTACACCAAACGTCTAATATTTGGATGAATTTTGGCACATGCGATCGAATTGAGTCTAGAATCTAGTATGCCAAATTTGGTAAAGATCGGTTCAGATATGTCTATAGCTCCCATATATATTGTTCGTCCGATTTGTTGTATTTGTTACCCACAACCGTAAAATGCACTCTGTAACAACAATATTTAGGAAAATATATAAAATGCAGCTCAGAAATACCTTTGTTAAATTTATCGAGATCGGTTCAGATTTGTATATAGCTCCCATATATATCTTTATCTGATTTCAAATTAATTTTGCACCAAATGGGCAATACAAGTCCGAATTTAAAAGATGAAGAAAAATGCTTCGGCATATTTAGTCCTTTGCTTTTTAAATTATAATTATAATCATAGGGTGTATGATTGAATTCTCCCATAAAACTTTTAATTGTAATGTGGAGCTCAACTAAATTAGCAAAGTGGTGTAGGGTATCATAAAATCGGCCCCGCCCGACTTTAGGACTTTCTTTACTGGTTATTCCTGTAATTATTTCTTGAATTGCATAGTGTTATTCAGCTTGGGAAATATTTGCACCCAGACAAAGACTTAAACGAGCGATTTATTACAACATTATATTCTGTTTATTTCAATCTTTATCTTTAGAAAAAAAAAACACTTGTCGTTTTATTTAAGCAAAACTAGGACGTATCATCATTTGAACGAATTTCAATGAGTAATGTTTGCCACGAAACGATTCCCAGACTATGCCACTTTCTAAGTGAGTTTTGCCCATTAGATAGTCACCATTGAGATTGCTAATAAAAAACAGAACAAAATTTAAATGAAGTGTACATAGAATTATTTGTTAAAATCCAAAATTACCTTTCACCGCCCTCTCTGTACCACCAACCACCTTTATGAGGTCTATCATGCGAGTAATTGTCGTGTGAAGTTGCAAATTTAGAGCCTCCATTATAACCTAAACTGTCACCGGCATCTCCAGAATAACCACCAATGCTTAGCACAAAGCCCTGATCGGGAGGGCCAATACTGAAAGAAGAATACCTGGCATGGCGTTCTACACCTTCGAAATCTCTCATAATTATATACAACTCCTGGGTTTCCTTTTGTGTGGTTAGATAATAAAGCGTTTCCAAGCCAATAAAAAAGTTACCATTTAAATCGCCAAAACCTTCGAGATAACTGGTCCAGTTACGATTGAAGTTTACAGTGCCATCTTGACGTCTCTGTATAACTGTCCAACCACCATCTTCAGTGTGTAGATCACAAGCAACCGAATCTTGCCGACTGCCATTGGCCATGGCAATTTTAAAAATACTTGCATAGCAGTCTTTGATTTCCATACACGATTCTGGCAGTTGGTTAGAACTAAATGAGCATAGGTTTTAAGAATGAAATCTTTTTGTATATGTCGATAGATGGGAACATCTTTACCATTGAAGCTCAAGAACATTGCTTGGGACCTTGATGCCATTGTATTGCTTAGCCAGTGAATTTCCAGAGCTGCAATAAAGGGAGAGGGGTGTGTTAGGGCTTTTTTGTAGTCATATGTGGGGATTTTATTTTTGTACCCTATGCCACACTGTGACATAGTTCAAATTAGCAATCTGCATAGCATCACATTTTGAATTTATCTAGTCTGTGCTGCCCAACTGGTTTTGACTTAATACACTACACCTTACCATTGGTCTGCGGGCGCCTCAAGTGAATGTTTCTTGTTATTGCCTCCTGTAAGATAAAATTGTAAAATTATGGTTATTTTGTGAAACAATTAATTTAACTCTGAAAAAAAATAAGACAAGTAAGAAAAGGTCAAAAGTCGGGCCGGGCGAATATAGGATAACCTACACCACTATGAATATTTAGCCGAGCTACCGAAACAAAAAAGTTTATATTGCGAATTTATGTGAAGTAGATCGTACCAACTATGAACCAAGTAACTAAACCAAGTTATTAATAAACAAGTAAAAAAGCTGTAAGTTCGGCCGGACCGAACTTTTTATACCCTCCACCATTTGGTACAAATTTGGCAATTTTCAAAAAAAAATAAATAAAATAAAATCCGCTAAAAATTCTGTTAAAATCTTAAAAACACCGAATGCCTATACGACGACGTGGACCTGCAGAGGCAACTTTTGTCATAAGTTATTACAATATTTATATGCGAAACTTGAAGAAAAATCTGTTTATAATGTAGCTAAAATCATCAAAATACCGAATATAAGGAATAGCGTTATATGGGGGCTATACGAAGGCGTGGACCTTCACAGACAATTTTCTGTCGTAGGCTGTAGACTTCAAATACCAAATTTGAAGTAATTCCGGTGAAGAAGTTCGCTAAAATCATCAAAATACCGAATATCGGGAGGTATGAAGACGTGGACCTACATGGCTCATTTCTGTCTGAGAAGTTAGTATCCATTACGAACTTCAAATATAAAATTTGAAACAATTCCAGTAAATAATGTCGCTAAAATCATCAAAATTACGAAAATCGGAGGGGAACCGTTATAAGGGGGCTGTACGAAGACGTAGACCTACATGGCCCATTTTCTGTTTTGCACTGTAGTATATATTACGAGCTTCAAATACGACATCTATTCTCGACTATTTCGGTGGGTATTGTACCTAAAATCGTCAAAATTACGAATATAGGGAGGTACTGATATATGAGTCCTATACGAATACCTGGACCTGCATAGACAATTTTCTGTCACAGACCGTAGTTCCCACAACGAACTCTAAATACGTAATTTGAAACAATTCTGGTGAATAAAGTAGTTAAAATCATAAACATACTGAATATCGGGGCGTACCGTTATATGGGGGCTATACGAAGACGTGGACCCGCACTGATAATTTTCTGTCTTAGGCTGTAGTATCTATTTCGAACTTCAAATGCCAAATTTGAAACAATTCCGGTAAATAATGTCACTAAAATCATCAAAATACCGAATATCTGGAGGTACCGTTTCATGTGGGGGCTATATGAAAACGTGGACCTACATGGCCCATTTACGAACTTAACCTGCCTACTGGCAAAATATACATGTGTGCAAAATTTTAGCCTTCTAGCACAGTTCGTTCGAAAGATAGCGTGATTAAAACAGAAAGACGGACAGACAGACACACAGACAGACAGACGGACATGGCTAAATCTTTTTAGAATTTTACGCTCGTTACCGTGATACTGGCAGCGTAGCCCGACGTCGAGGAAGTGGACGGAAGAAAGCAGCAACATCAGCAGAAATGATTCGAAAAGTAAGGAAGCGACCCATTGAAAGTCCAAAAACAAAAACAGGAAGAAAATAGACTCAGAAGAGCTAAAGAGTTGCTTCGCTTGGCCGAAAGTGTCACCACTTTCTGTCGAATTTGGTTTTCTTCGATGAGAAAACATTTGTTGTCCAGCAGTTTGAAAATAAACAGAATGGTCGTGTTTACTAGCCAAAGAGGTCAGCTGAAAATGTGCACCTTCGGTTGACCACCTTAACTCAAGCGCCGGCCATGGTGATGGTGTGGGCCGCCATTACAGCCGATGGTCGCTCTCCGCTCGTATTAATCGACTGTGGCATCAAAATAAATGCCGAATGTTATCGCGAAAATATTTTGAAGGGTGTATTAAAGCCTTGGGCACGCAAATATTTTTTGCCGCAGGCCTTGGACATTCCAACAGGACTCACCCTCGAACTCAGCACGCACCACCCAAGAATAGTTACAAAATAAGGTTCTTCGCTTCATTTCCAGCGCACAATGGTCACTAAAATGCCGAATGTTATCGCGAAAATATTTTGAAGGGTGTATTAAAGCCTTGGGCACGCAAATATTTTTTGCCGCAGGCTTTGGACATTCCAACAGGACTCACCCTCGAACTCAGCACGCACCACCCAAGAATAGTTACAGAATAAGGTTCTTCGCTTCATTTCCAGCGCACAATGGTCACTAAAATCTTCGGATCTCAATCCGTTGGACTATTGTGTCTTGAATATTTTGGAAAGCAAGGTGTCGATCACCTCAAGCAAGCGCTTCGTCGGCAATGGGCTAAAATACCACAGAGCAACCTTCGGGCAGTGTGTGACGGTTTCATTAGCCGTTTGAAGGCCATAATTCGTGCCAAAGGTGACCAATTCTAACAAATCTAAACTTATTCTAAAATTTGATACTATTTCCGACATTTTTTGCTTTCAGTCAATAAATTAAAAGCAGTAAGTTCGGCCGGACCGAACTTTGAATACCCTTTACCATTTGGAAAAAAATTGGAAATTTTCAAAAAAAAACCCTAAAAAATTTTGTTGAATTTTTAAAAATACCGAATATAGCCATTATTTTGGGGTCTATACGACGTGGGCCCCACATTGACATTGTTTGTTATTATGAGCCATTACCATATTATAAACGGATATAATGTAGCATATTCAAAATACCGTATATACGGAGGTACCGTTACATCGGAGCTATACGAAGACGTGGACCCGCATAGACAATTTTCTGTCACAGGCTGTAGCATCCATTGCGAACTCTAAATAAGTAATTTGAAACTACTCCGGTGAATAATGTCGCTAAAATCATCAAAATACCGAATTTTGGGAGGTACCATTATAGGGGCCTATACGAAGACGTGGACCTGCATAGACAATTTTCTGTCACCGGCTGTAATCCCCATTACGAAGGGCAAATACGAAATTTTAAACAATTTCCGGTGAATAAAGTAGTTAAACTCATTAAAATTCCGAATACAAGGAGGTGCCGATATAGGGAGGCTATGCGAAAACCTGTTATATGGGGGCTATACGATATATTTGTCCTGTCTGCAGACTAAACACTGATCTGTTCAAAATTTTAGCTTCCTATCTTTATTCGTTTTGACTCTAGCGTGTGTTAGAAAAGACGAACGGGCATAGCTAAATCGTCTTAGAATTTTACGCTGATCAAGAATATATATACTTTGTTATGTCTACAATTATTCGATGAGGAATGACGAACTTAATATACCCTTGATACTGGTGGAGGGTATAAAAATTATTTGGAATTTATGAATTCCGAAAAATTTTGAAATCTTCTCATTCCCCAATGATGGAGAGTATCAAAAGTTGAGTCACAGAAGAGTATCGATCTCAATAATTTCTAATCATAATCAATGTCGGTCTACCTACCTTTTGCATCCATAATTTCGTTCAATTTTTGTACTTCTTTTTGATTTTTCTCCAACACGATTGCCATAGTCTGCAGCAAAGATTCTATGTTTTTTACGGTTATTTCCAAATTTCGAAGATTTTTCACATCCTGCTGATTTTTATACAAAACATTTGAAACTTCAAGCAATTTCGATTCGAAATTATTAATGCTTTGGCTAAACGTTTTTAAATTCACTGCGTTTTCAGCCCTACAAGGCCAATAAAAATATCAATTAATAAATATCGATTTAGATGTTTTTAGCAATTTTTACCCTTCAATAACATCTGGATCATTAATTGAATGCCCAGAAGCTTCCATATCAATAAAGATCTCATTACTTCCACTTGAGTGCGTTTTAATAATATTAACTGTAGCCAAAACTAATAGGATTTTGAATAATATAAACAAATGTTTGGACATTGTGCGGCGGCGGTATCGACAGAATAAGCTTCGGTTTCGGCAACCATTTATTCGAAACTGAATTTTAGAGATCTGCACAATGCAGTTAGGAGCGCACCTCCGTTTCATATTTGTAC
The DNA here is from genome assembly GCF_030504385.1 of Musca domestica. Classification (NCBI taxonomy): domain Eukaryota; kingdom Metazoa; phylum Arthropoda; class Insecta; order Diptera; family Muscidae; genus Musca; species Musca domestica. The sequence continues at coordinate 22,162,349 of NW_026712363.1, read as the reverse complement.
GTGTGTATATTTTTGCCAGTGATAATCCTGAGGTTATCGTTGATTTGTAATTGTTTTTTTAGAATTTTTGTCACATAAGCAAAATGTCCAGTTCATTAGCATATTTGACATCATATTACATTTCAGTTTATTATCAGATAAACAGTGGTGGAGATAAGTATTCGGTTAAATTTTACACATTAAAGTGGCAATAATAATAATAATAATAATAATAATAATAATAATAATAATAATAATAATAACAATAATAATAATAATAATAATAACAATAATAATAATGATAATAATAGTAATAATAATAATAATAATAATAATAATAATAATAATAATAATAATAATAATAATAATAATAATAATAATCATAATAATAATCATAATAATAATAATAATAATAATAATAATAATAATAATAATAATAATAATAATAATAATAATAATAATAATAATAATAATAATAATAATAATAACAATAATAATAATAATAATAATAATAACCATAATAATAATAATAATCATAATCATAATAATCATAATAATAATAATAATAATAATAATAATAATAATAACCATAATAATAATAATAATAATACTAATAATAATTAAAATAATAATAATAACAGTAATAATAATAATAATAACAATAATAATAATAATAATAATCATAATTATTGTAAGTATTGGATTTAGAGAGCCCTATTACTTTTACAACACACAACATACGTTTTTTACTAACTGCGATTAGTTCGCACACACAAGTACCAACATGTAAATATTAGCATTAAGTCTTTCCTTGTTAGCGTCTAAGTTGTAAATTGATCACTCAGAATAAAGAACTCGAACAGAACACAACAGTCTTTTAATTGGAACATCGGCAGCAGCACCAATAAAATATTCAACAGGTTATGGGCCCAGGAGAACTCTGAAGAGAAAAAAAATTAAATTGCCCAAAGACTAATTGAAAGTGAAATAAAGTGCCAAAAAAAATAAAATGAACATTAGAGAAACATTTTACCATTGTAAAAATCTGTGTTGTGTGTCAACATAAAGAAAAAATAATTTGAAAAACTGTGTGTCAGTTTTAAGTCGTGTGTCGACATCAAAATTAAAGAAAAATGTCTTATATCTTGAGCATAGAGAAATTGTCAGAAGACAATTATGAATCGTGGCATCTCCAGATGAAAGCCGTGCTGGTCCATCACGATCTATGGGAGGTGATCTGCGATGAAGAGGCTGCCGAAAAGACTTCTGAGTGGAAGAAGAAAGATGATAAGGCTATGGCAACAATTGTGTTAAGCATCACACCAGTGCAGTTGTCTCATATAAAAAACTGCAAAACAGCGAAAGATGCTTGGAAGAGCTTATCGGATATCCATCGACCAAAAGGGCCAATAAGAAAGGTACCATTATTTAAACAGCTACTGAATATGAAGATGACAGAGAACGAAGGCGTTCAAGAATACTTATCCCAATTCACGTCCGTCGTGGATAAGTTGGCAGAGGCAGGTATCGAGCTAGGCGAAGATCTATTGGTGATTATGATTCTCGCTAGCCTGCCAAAATCATTTGAAAATTTTGTGGTCGCTCTGGAATCTAGAGACAATTTGCCTAAGTTGAGTGCATTAAAAGTCAAATTGTCAGAAGAAAATGAAAGAAGAAAATCTTCAGTGGACAATGATGATGTAATTTCCACGAAAGCGTTTATGGCACACAAGAACCGAAATTCCAACAAAACCAACAAAAGAAATTAAAACGCAAACAGGCAAAACCCCAACAACAATGCAGGTAGCAGTCAGAATAGATCGCACACAAACAACAACGTAAAATGCTACAGTTGCGGTGGTAGAGGACATTACGCATCAAACTGTAAAAAGGCAGAGAAAAAGGGTGAGCAAGCGTACACAGTTTTGGCGTTCGTCGACAACAATTTAAATGACAACGTATGGTGTTTTGATAGCGGTGCTTCCTCACATTTATGTTGTAACCGTAACTTGTTTACAACATTTGAGGATCATCATGAAGTTATCTCCCTAGCTGACGAAAAAACAATTGAAGCAAAGGGAAGGGGGAGAGTTGTCATTAGCAAGGGCGACGTTGTGCTCAACGATGTGTTGTTTGTGCCGACCCTACAATGCAATTTCATATCCATAGGCAGAGTAGCGGTAAGACATGATGTGATTTTTGGAGAAAAATGCGCAAGAATCATGAACAAGGGAAAATAGTGTTGACTGCGAGGGGAAGGGGAAATTTGTTTTTGTACAACGAGCCCAAGAACAAATTATTTTTAGCTGATGCAACAAATGCAATGAAGTGGCATTACCGTTACGGTCATCTCAATGTGGACAGTCTGAGACAATTATCAGAAAAGCAGATGGTTAAAGGTATGAATGTGAAATTTCCAACAACAATTGATTGTACTGTGTGTATGAAAAGTAAATGTACTGGTAGGCCATTTACAAATGCAGAGACTAGGGCGTCTGAATTATTAGAAATTGTTCATACAGATATTTGCGGACCAATTAATGTATCATCGATTGGGGGAGCTCGTTACATATTGACATTTATAGATGACAAATCCCGTTATGTGTTTGTGTATTTTTTGAAAGCAAAGAGTGATGCGTTTGAGAAATTTAGGGAGTTTAAGAATCTTGCTGAAAAACAAACGGGACACAAATTGAAAATTGTTCGTTCTGATAACGGTACAGAGTTTGTGAATGCAAAGTTTAAGAATTTTATGAGGGAATATGGAATTGTTCATCAACTCGCAGTGCCTTACACACCACAGCAAAATGGGGTTGCTGAGCGCATGAACAGAACGTTAGTCGAGATGGCACGCGCTATGTTGGTTGCTTCCAATGTTGAAGAATATTTATGGGCAGAAGCAGTAAATACGGCTGTGTATTTACGCAACAGGTCACCAACAAGAGCATTGAATGGGAAAACACCTTTTGAAATGTGGTATAAGAGGAAACCAAATGTGAGTTATTTTAAGGTATTTGGTTCACTTGTAATAGCGTTAGACAAAACTCATCATCACAAGTTTAGACCAAAGGGCAAAGAATATTTATTGGTAGGCTATTCTGAAACATCAAAGGGATATCGTTTGTATGACAAAACAACGAGAAACGTAATAATAAGTCGAGATGTTTATTTTATTGAGAACACGAATGAAAAAGAAAAAGTGACTTTCGATATAGAGCCTAGAGTAGAAAAGTCAGATGTTCAGAAAATTGAAATCAGGCCACCAAGTGATGACAGTTTGAGTGAGTTTGAGTCTGCAGAAGAACAAGATGATGTATTTACGGAGGCATCAGTTGCCAAACGAGGTCAAGGTAGACCAAAAATTATTCGCACAGGACGTCCAGGTAGACCAAGAAAGGAATACAATACTTTGAATTTGATACAAGCTTCAGAGATAAAGGTACCTGAAACAGTAAAAGAAGCATTAGCTAGCGAGCATTCTCAGTGTTGGTGGGATGCTATGCAGGAGGAGTATCAAGCGTTAATTGACAATGGGACATGGGAATTAACAGATTTACCTAAGGGACAAAAAAGTGTGGGTTGTAAATGGGTATTTGCTCTCAAAAGAGGCAAAGATGGACTAATAGAAATATTTAAAGCAAGGTTAGTACCAAAGGGTTGTGCTCAAGAGTACGGTGTTAATTACACAGAAACTTTCTCTCCAGTTGTCCGTTATGAAACCATTAGAATGTTAATTGCCTTAGCAGCGCAGTATGAGTTGCATTTACATCAGATGGATGTTTCAACTGCATACCTAAATAGCGAATTGTCCGATGATGTATATATGTCCCAACCTCCATGTTTTGTAGATAAAGCTAATCCAAAGAAAGTCCTTAAGTTAAAGAAAGCGCTGTATGGTTTAAAACAGTCAGGTCGTCGTTGGAATAAAACATTAGATAGTTTTTTTCATTTACATTCATGTGTTCGATCAACTCATGTTGCTGAACACATCAAACCGTCTCGAACGCTCATGTTTGATTGTAAGTGAAGTGATTCAAACTGAGCGTTCGATTCGATCCGAAGCGAAAACGGTCATTTCATTCAGATCAAACTAAACGACTGCATCAACAAAAATCATGTAAGAAACCGAGTATGCTTGAATTTTTGCATACTCGTTGCAGCCCTCTGGTCTGTATGTCAGACGAAAAGGGAAAAACATTGATTTAATAGCTGTATATGTGGACGATTTACTTATTGCTACATCAAGTTTATCTGATATGGACAGCATCAAGAGGGAAATATCAAATAGAGTAAAAGTTGTTGATAAAGGTCAAGCCAAGAAATTCCTAAGTATTGAAATTGAAAGGAATAGCTCCACAGGTGAAATTAGTATCCATCAGAGAAGTTATATTGAAGAACTTTTAGAAGAATATGGAATGATGGAATGTAGAACTGTCTCTACCCCCTTGGAAGTGAATTATCAAGTTGCCTGTGAGAAGACAGATTGCAAGAAGGTTAATTCAGCAGAATACCAATCATTAGTAGGTTCATTAATGCATTCGGCTATTTGTACCAGACAAGATATTTTACACTCAGTGTGTAAATTATCACAAAGGAACTCCGATCCTCACTATGAACATTTATCAGCAGCAAAACGGATATTAAAGTATTTAAATAAAACGAAAAATATTAAGATTCATTTCAGTAAGCCTGAAGAACCGTTGAAATGTTTTGTTGATGCTGATTGGGGAGGAGATTCTAGTAACCGAAGGTCATATACAGGGTATACGTTTATGTTAGCCGGGGGAACATTTTCATGGGAATCCAAAAAGCAAGATACAATAGCGTTGAGTAGTACAGAAGCTGAATATATGGTTTTATCTTCTGCGTGTAAAGAAGCTGTGTACTTAAGAAGATTGCTTCATGAGATTGGGTTATATTGTCCAGACAAAATAGAAATAAATGGAGACAATTTAGCAGCAATACATTTAGTGAAAAACCCAGTGTATCACAACAGGACGAAACACATTGATATTCGTTATTATCATATAAGAGACGTGTTTGAAAATGGCTTAATAGATTTGAAATATTGTCCAAGTAATGAAAATGTAGCAGATATTCTTACGAAAAATTTAACTAAAGTTAATCATGTGAAATGTGTTACTTATTTAGGCTTACAGTAGAATAAGACATGAATTCTATAAGTATTTTGTAATGTGTTTACAATAAGTAGAATGTAAGCTAAATAAAGAATTTTATAATTTTATTTTATGTATGTGTGTTGAGGAGGAGTATTGTAAGTATTGGATTTAGAGAGCCCTATTACTAGAACAGTGTGGCTTGTTTGTTCGGGATACCGTAGTATTTTGTTGTTGCAAAATGGTCAGGCTTATCCCTTCATTGTTGTTTTTATAAAAACAGCGTTTGTTTATTAGTGGAGAACGATGGTAATGTTTACCAGGGGGTAAGGCAGGGAATACCTAGGTTTCGGAAAGAGCCACCAATCCTCATCAGTTCCCTTGTTTTTTGTCTGGGATATTCTCCCCAGAAGTTATTTTAAAAAATATAACTTCTATTCCCTGCCTTACCCCCTGGTAAACATTACCATCGTTCTCCACTAATAAACAAACGTTGTTTTTATAAAAACAACAATGAAGGGATAAGCCTGACCATTTTGCAACAACAAAATACTACGGTATCCCGACCAAACATGCCACACTGTTCTATTTGTAGACAGACAAAACCAACTTACATGGTTATGCTACTTCGTTCAGGTTGAACGAAAGCATAACAAGTGGAGAAAGATGTAAATGTTTATAAGTGCGGTTGTAAGATTTAGAAGACTTTCCAAAAGAATTTTAGTTTTATTTAATTCTTTGGTTCCTCTTCTATTGAGCTTACAATCTCGTCACTTGGGTAAAAAATGTTTTTTGTCATAGAAGTTATATTTTTTAAAATAACTTCTGGGGAGAATATCCCAGACAAAAAACAAGGGAACTGACGAGGATTGGTGGCTCTTTCCGAAACCTAGGTATTCCCTGCCTTACCCCCTGGTAAACATTACCATCGTTCTCCACTAATAAACAAACGTTGTTTTTATAAAAACAACAATGAAGGGATAAGCCTGACCATTTTGCAACAACGAGCCCTATTACTTTTACAACACACAAGTATACAAAGTATACAAATTTCCTTTGTTCAGAGACTCAACAATGAAATTTGATTTAGAATAATTCCTACTTTGACACTTACTCCGAAAATGGAAAGGGAGATTTTGGCTCGTATTGGAGACCACCTTAAGTTAACATTAAAAAAAAAACATAACTTTCCCATATAGTAGACACATTTTGAAATTATTTTTCTTACAAACTGTTGTACATACAGGGTGATATAAAAACTGCAACAAAGTAAAACGCCATAATTTTATTATTATACCCTCCACTATAGTATGGAGGGTATATTAAGCTTGTTATTCCGTTTGTAACACCTCGAAATATACATTTTAGACCCCGCAAAGTATATATATTCTTGTTCAACATAAAATTCTATGTCGATTTAGCGATGCCCGTCCGTCTATCCGTCAGTGGAAATAACTCTAGCCTCCCGATATTGGGTATTTTGATGATTTTATTGACATTATTTATTTATATTTGGTATTTGAAGTTCTTAATGGATACTACAGCCTACAGCCAGAAAATTGGCTGTGCAGGTCCACGTTTTATAACCCCCATGATACCTATATTCGGTATTTTGATGATTTTAGCTACATTATAAACAGATTTTTTTTCAAGTTTCGCATTTGAATATTGTAATAGCTTATGACAAAAGTTGCCTATGCCGGTCCATGTCGTCATGTGTCGAATGTGCTTAGCGGTATTTTAGCCCTTTCCCGGCGAAGCGCTTGCTTAAGGTGATCGACACTTTGATATTTTTTAGTGTCAACCTTGCTTTCCAAAATACTCCACACACAATAGTCCAACGGATGGGTATCTGGAGATTTTGACGGCCATTGTGCGCTGGAAATGAAGCGAGGAACCTCATTTTGTAATGTGTTTTAAAAGTCTGGTTGTCTTCAAATTACACACATCATAATGTCGGAAATAGCATCACATTTTTATTAACCCGAAATCTGGAGAGAAGACACTGAGATTTTATCTGATCAGTACCAAATTTACAGAAAAGACAGATTAAATAAAATGGGTGGAGGAGTTTTTATTGCCGTTCATAATTCCATTGCCTCAGAACGCATTTTGGTTACAGAACACCCTACGATTGAATTTGTTTGTGTTAAATTAAAGTATCTAAATTGTAATTTTATTATAACTTGTTCATATATTCCTCCAAATTCAGACATGGATACTTATCTTATGCATTCAGCCTCAATAAAAGAGGTTTCATTATATCATTCCTCCAACGCGGAAATGATTTGTCTGGGGGATTTCAATCTGCCTAATCTAGCATGGGTCCCAGGAGAAAATATTGTAGATTATGTACCAGTATCTTCTATAGAACTTTCTACTGAGATGTCATCTTTTTGGGAAATCTTATTTGAGCAATGTCTTTATCAAATAAATTCTATCTATAATGCAAAAGGTAAATTATTAGATTTAATTTTTTCTTCTTCCTTAACTTCTTCTGTGTGCAGAATCCCTCCTTTCTCAGAGCCAGAGGATATGTATCATCCTACTCTTATGGTAGCCATTGAACTTAGTAACATTCAAACAAAACATACTTCATCTCAAAATAAGTCACGTAAGTTAAACTTTGGCAAGACTAACGTTGATCTGTTGCGTTCTACATTGTCCAATATAAATTGGTGTTTTGAAGGTAATTTGGATTTTCGTATTTCAAGCTTTTATAAAATAATTAACAATGCATTAGAAACCTCAGTCCCACTTGTGAAAATGTGCTGTGATAGGGGTCCAGTTTGGTTTACCCCACAACTTAGGCGCTTACGTAACATAAAAAGCAGGTTATTTAAAAAATTTAAAAAAATCAATTCTACCATAAACCTTACTAATTATACAAAAGCTAGAAGTTTATACAACACTGAAAATTCTAAATGTTACTCTGAATACCTAGTCAAGATGAGAAACAGCCTCTATAAAAATCCTAAGAACTTTTATAAATTCGTTAATTCAAAAAGAAAAGTTCGTGAATTTCCCAGTAGTATGCGATTCAGAAGTAGAGAATCGTGTGAACCTAAGGAAATAGCAGACATGTTTGCAGATTTTTTTCAAAGTACGTATTCCAAACATTCTAATAAAGGTGTAAAATACTCTTATAGTATTAATAAACTTAATCATTTTCCTCATATTATTCTCACATCAGATGAAGTGTTGAAAGGTCTACTTTCATTGAAATGTTCTAATTCACCGGGTCCAGATGGTGTACCGTCTTTCATTTTAAAGGCATGTGCACATGAACTATATCTTCCTCTAACAAGTATTTTTAATACTTCGTTAACCCTAGGGTATTTTCCTCTTATTTGGCGTTCGAGCTTTATTATTCCATTGCATAAAGCTGACAGTAGATGTGTTATTGAAAATTATAGGGGCATTGCAAAACTAAGTGCAATTCCCAAACTTTTTGAGCGTTTGGTTACACAACGAATAACTCATTTCGTTACATCTATAGTATCACCGCACCAGCATGGTTTTGTTAAAGGAAGATCAACTTTGACAAATTTATTAGAACTGGTCTCTAATGTTCACACTGGATTCTCAAAAAATCTCCAAACTGATATTATATATACTGATTTCAGTAAAGCTTTCGATACGGTGGTGCATAATTTGTTAATATATAAACTTGACTTAATGGGTTTCTCTACAATTCTCCTAAAATGGATATCGTCTTATTTGCATGACCGTACCCAAAAGGTATCTTTTAATAATACTCTCTCTAAAAATATTACAGTATTTTCTGGTGTTCCTCAGGGTAGCCATTTAGGTCCACTACTTTTTGTACTTTATTTAAATGACCTTCCATCTATTATTCGTAATTCAAAAATATTAATGTTTGCTGACGATGTTAAACTTTTCTGCACTCTTGATTCCCACAACGAATCGCTTAATCTGCAACAGGACTTGTATTCTCTTGCTCATTGGTGTAGTGTCAATGGAATGTCATTAAATTTAAAAAAATGTAAAAAATTGTCCTTATATAGATCTCAGCATGTGAACTACAACTATTTCATTGGTTCATACAAACTGGATAATGTTGAGTCGTTTCTTGATCTTGGTGTCATATTAGATAATAAATTACGTTTTAATTTACATATTGAGTCTTGTGTTAATAAAGCAAAATCTTTACTAGGGTTTATAAAACGTTGGTCAAAGGAATTCGACGATCCTTATGTAACCAAACGCTTATTTATCAGCCTTGTTCGACCTACTTTAGAATATGGCTGCGTACTTTGGAGTCCTTTTTATAAAATATATTCAAAAAAGATAGAGTCTGTACAGGTTCAATTTCTTTTGTTTGCTCTGAGAGGTTTAGGATGGAATTCAAATGAACTTCTCCCACCTTATGAGAATCGGCTTAAACTTATCGATCTTCCTACACTAGAGAAAAGGAGATTAATGCTTAGATGTATTTTTATCATAAAACTTTTGCGTGGTCAAATTGATTCTGAGTTTTTAACTGGTGAAATTAAATTCAATATCCCCTCGCGAATTACGCGTTATTACATACCACTTAAACTAACATTAGCAAAATCGAACTATGAAATAAATAATCCTCTCCGAAGTTTATGTGATGATTATAATAAATTATACAACACGATTTCTTTGTGTGAACCCTTGCATGTCATAAAAAACTCTATCCTACGTTCCTAGTTTATAAAATAGTTGCCAGACTTAGTTTCTGTGATTTAGTATTTGTATTGTTTAGTTTTATTGTATTTTAGTTTAGATACTTTAATTATTTTAATAGTTAAACCGGCTGATGTTCTAATGTAGCCGGTTTCCCAAGTCTACTAACCCCCTATAATCCGGACTATGGAGTGTACGTGCTCCCTACGTTATGGGGAGGTGGCCCTCTCGGTCGGCAGGGGCGGGAAAGTGAGGCGTTGGGAACGATCGAAGAAAAAAAAAAAAAAAAAAAAAAAAAAAAGATGGAATGTACCTTTCCTTCTGGTACCTTCTCCACAAAGTGTCCAAATAGCTAGACTGAAGTTCATAAGACGTGAAATTAACATCCGATTCCATTCGTTCTTGGCACACCTCAATATTTTTATCAATACATGATCTATTATAAAGATGATAGAAATCGGAGCATTCCTTCTGGTACCTCCCCCACAAAGGGTCAAAGTTTCGAATAACAAAAATCCAAAAAAAAAAAATCCCGGTTCTCTTCATATTTCACACATCCCATCATTTCCTCTTACACAAGAAACCAAACGGCAGGACCTCCTATTTCAGCATTGCTCACAATATGGCAAATGAGAATCGATAGAGAATACGTGTGCTTTGCTTATACGTTTTCGTCCGAGTCCATAACTGTTCTACTTCATTGAAATTGTGTTGAATATTATATGGGATGGGTCTTGGCGAGTTAGAGCTTATATTATAATGATTACCTTTCATAATAATTAATTTTTTTTGCCTTTAAAATTTTTCTAAGAGACCTAACGAATACTTTAATTTGTCATAGATTTTAGTGTTACAGACCCTCTTTAATGTGATTTTCATTCCAGCTTTTCCGCCATGGTCCACGTACACCGGTCGATACCTATCCAAATGATCCATATATAAATGAGACATTCTTTCCATACGGCTGGGGACATTTAACTAATGTAAGTAGTTGTCATTTTATGGTTAAAACTGAGAAAATATAATATTATCTCTTTTTCATGGATAGGATGCGAAAAAGGAATTATTTAAAATTGGCAATGCATTGGCCAAGAGATACCAGCAGCTGTTGAAGCCGCACTATAAACCCGATGTAAGAAAAATTTCAAGTTCGTTCGAAATGGGACTGTCAATTTAATTTGATAACTAATATTTCTTTAGCTTATTTATGCCCAATCATCGGCCTCACCACGCACCCTGATGTCAATGGCCACTGTATTGGCTGGCATGCTGCCACCTGTAAATACTCCAATGGAATGGAATTTTAAGCTGAATTGGCAACCCATACCCATTGTTTCAATACCGGAGGAAATGGATATTGTAAGTGATTAAAGTCATTAAATTCAGGTTATGTTGAAAACGGTGAGGTAGACAGGGGGACTAAAACATAAAGTTTACAAATGACAAGTTGTGGTGAATCAGAGGTGTATATTACTACCACACACAAAGCACATTAGGGAGGCTACATTACACATCCTATTAGAATTATGGGTACCATGAATTTTTCACATTTACAGGGTGAGATAAAAAACTGCAACAAAGTCAAACGCCATAATTTTTACATTTTTTTTAAATGTTATTGAATGAAAGCAAAAAATGTCGGAAATAGCATCAAATGTTAGAATAAATTCAAATTTGTTCGAATTGGTCACCTTTGGCACGAATTATGGCCTTCAAACGGCCAATGAAACCGTCAAATCCTGTAAGAATGTTGCTCCGCGGTATTATGGCCCATTCCCGGCGAAGCGCTTGCTTGAGGTGATCCACACTTTGGTATTTTTTAGTGCCAACCTTCATTTTTTAACCATTCTTGGCTGGCGCGTGCTGAGTGCGATGGTGCTGAGTCCTGTTGGAATGTCCAAGGTCTGCGGCCAAAATGTTTGGCTTTATCAAGTCGTTTCGAACCATTTCTCCTAATTTTGCTGTTTTCTTCCTTTCACTTCTTTGACGTCGGGCTACGCTACCAATGTCACGGTAACGAGCGATGGTACGTGACAAAAAAGATATATTCACATTTAAATGCTGGAGTGCTCTATCGACAGCTACTTGTGGTTTTCCAGCCAAATATAAAGAAATCACACTATCACGCTTGAATTCCATCACGAATAACTTTTTTTCTGGAAAATTCTCACCAAAATGCTTTTGTACGCCCGTAAGCAATATAATGAGCTGTCATTGGAATAATTTTAACAGCTGTCCGACGAGTAGCTTGGAAATTACAGCAGTGTGAAATTGGTTGCAGTTTTTTCATCTCATCCTGTATATGTTTCATCGGATTTGGTGTTAAAGTCCACTCCACAACAAGGATATTTCATACCGGACATCAGATACAGCTCGAAAATACCTCCGCCAAATTTCATCGAAATCGGTTCAGATTTTTATATACCTCCGATATTAATCTTTGTCCGATTTTACGGTTATTTCCCACCATATATGTAGTATCAGCCCAAACTGGATTGATTTTTATACCCTCCAACACGGTGTTGAGGGTATATTGAATTTGTCATACCGTTTATAACACCTCGAAATAAACATTTTAGACCCCACAATTTAGTGATGTCCGTCCGTTTGTGGATATCACTTTAGCTTCCGAACGAAATGAAGTAGGTTGGTAAATTTTACTCAAATGTACATTATGTCTGCCGGACTATCGGAATTAAAAATGGGCAATGTAGGTCCACGTTTTGGTATAGCCCCCATATAACGGTACCTCCCTATTTTCGGTATTTTGGTGATTTAAGCGACATTATTCACCGGAAATGTTGCAAATTTGGTATTTGAAGTTCGTCATAAATACTAAAGCCTCTGACAGAAAATTATCTGTGCAGGTCCACGCCTTCATATAGCACCCATATAACAGCACCTCCCGATATTCGGTATTTTGATGATTTTAGCGACATTATTCACCGGAATTGTTTCATATTTGGTAGTAGAAGTTAGTAATGGATACTACAGCCTAAGACAGAAAATTGTTTGTTCAGGTCCATGTCTTCGTACAGCCCTCTGGCAAAGGTACCCCCCCGATAGTTCCCAAATTGTGACTATTCTAAAACCATAACACGTATTCAAATAAAGTTCGCATACATTTCCAATATTCCCTTTTTTTGTTACGGGAGCTCTACTAAATACACATAGTGGTGTAGCGTATCATATAGTCGGCCCTCCCGATTTTTGACCTTTCCTTACTGGTTCAAATAAAGTTTTTATACCCTACAACACTATGTGTTGGGGGTATTATAAGTTTGATTGGGCCAAAAATTATGTAACACCACGAAATATTGATTTCCCACATAGGAAAGTATATATGGATCTTCCTATCTCGCCGAGCTGAGTCGATCTAGCTATGTATGTCCGTCCGTCCGTCTGTCCGTCTGTCCATGTTAATTTGTAATCACTCTACAGGTCGCAATTATGGTCCGATCTTCACGAAATTTAAAATGGAGGTGGGGCTAGGGTCAGAATAGAACCCTATTTCTTTTGGTGATGATCGCATAATATTTAGGGGTTGAAATGGACCAAAAACTGAAAAAATTCCTGATTTTGCACTTGCTCTACAGGTCGCAATTATAGACCAATCGACGCGGAATTTCGCATGTAGCTAGAGTTTAGGGCTGGCAAGAAGCCTACCCATTTGGGTGGTCATCGGATAATATTTAGCGGGTAAAATAGACCATATCTTTTTGTTGAAAAAATTCAAAATTTTTCATTAAACCGCGAATATTTTAAATCCCGGCGAATCACAAAGCCATGACAAGGTTACTTCTGATCTTTACATTGATGTTAACATCCAACAAAACGGATATATAGAAAATATGTGTGATATATATGTTTATCAAAGAAGATATGCTTGAAAAATCTCTTATATATCGAGAACGGCTGAACTGATTTCGACATTTCTCATTAATTCAGAATGGCCTCTTGGCAGGAAAGAAAAAACGTCTGAAAAATCGCATAAAAATATCTCTCTAAAGATAAAAATATTGATTTTGTAAAATTTTCTCATATTTTTTCAATTTTGTCATATTTTTGGCATATTTTCATTTTGAATTAAACATTTGGTAATATTTCTACAGCTAACAAAACTAAGTAGTTAGGATATGAGGATATCATATACAGATCGCATTTATGGCCCGATCCTTACGAAATTTTGCATGGAGATAAGATGAGGGTCAGAATAAAAGCCTATTCTTTTTGGAGATGATCGCCATATATTTAGGGGTTGAAATGGACCAAAAATATTGGTTTCAGATCTAGGAAGACCATTTACGTGCAACATCTACCAATAAATTGGAAATGAGCAAATTAGTTTAAGTTGCTATTATTCGAAAATTAGAGAACGGAACCTGATGGTTTTCTTTTATTATTTGTCACAATATCTTGTGGAATTCTTTCGAGTATCTCGCCTATATAAACTGTATCGTTTATAACAGTGTTGTAGGGTATTCAACGGTCGGCCCCGCTCGACTGTAGCCTTTGCTTACTTGTTATGTATTTTTTGTGTTATTTAAATGACGCCTAAAATTATGCTTCATTTTAAATAAACAATTTCATTAAAATCGTGCATTAGAAATTAATATACATTTTATGAATTATTTACTTCTTTCCAGTGGTTGCGCATGAAAGTCCCATGTCCACGTTATGATCAAGCGCTTAATGAAGTTTTACAATTGCCACAAGTGAAGCTGGAAATTGACGACCATAAAAGCCTTTTTCAGGAATTATCGAAAATTACAGGCCTAAATATTACCACAGCAGCGGATATTACTTCACTTTACATAACGCTCTTGGCAGAGGTAAAAAGGCTTGAAAAAAAAAAAACAAATTTCAGTTCTTAATTTAAATTCATCCTAGCAATCTTATGGTGTGGATTTACCCTCCTGGACAGAAGATTATTATCCCGATCGTATGCAATTTATGGCAAAACAAAGTTATATCTACAATGGCTATACCACGGAAATGCAACGCCTAAAGGGTGGACCATTTTTGGAGAAAATCTTTGGACAGATGTTGGCCAAAGAAAATGGCACCCTTCTACCAGAGGAGAGAACAATGTTCGTGTATTGTGCCCACGATTGGACAATAACAAATGTTCTGTTGGCTCTCAAGGTGTGGCAAAGACAAATGCCAAGATTTTCAGCTTTAATTGCTTTTGAGTTGCATCAAAATTCGGAGACTAATGAATATTATGTGGAGGTATACGAGTATTTTATTATTTTGGGGAATCATTGTTATATTTTGTTATTTTTTTAAATATTTTGTATTTTTTTCGTTTTACAGATTTATTTCCAAAATGATCCCCAATTGGAACCACAACCCTTAACCATACCTGGCTGTAGTTTTCAGTGTCCTTTGCATAAATTATTGGAACTAACTGAAGATGTTATGCCAAGTACTCCATATGAAGAAATGTGTAAACTGAAGTAAATATAAATATATTTCATCAATTAAAAAGTGGTTAAATTATATTTTTTTATTTAAGAAGATTAGAATAAAACATGGAAACATCACATAAAAAATGTATAATTTTACAATAATTACTCTTTAATAAGGATATTTCCTATGTTTACCGATGCTACACGAAAACGGGACAGAAACCACTATTCCTTCGAATTTTTCGAAGTAGGGAACGAGATACACCCATATACAGGGTTGCCCATAATCGACGGATCCATGTTTTTTTTTTTTTTTTAAAACAAAGAAAAAAATAAAAATTTGGCGGTTGGCAATGTTAATCATTTAATTTGTTCAAAGTAGATTTGTTTACATCAATTTTTGTATATGATATCACTCAAATGGCCGCCTCTGGCGTTGATGACGTTTTGTGCCCTTTTTGCTGCATTTTCCATCGTTTTTGCCAACATTTCGGCCGGAATAGCGGCTATTTCTTCACGAATGTTGTCCTTGAGCTCTTCTACGGTCCTTGGCTTGTTAACGTAAACCTTTGACTTCAAATATCCCCACAAGAAGAAGTCAGACGGCGTCAAATCGGGCGAACGCGGTGGCCAGTCCAAATCACCACTTTTCGACATCAAACGGCCCGGAAACAAATTCTTCAGAAAATCGATTGTTATGCGACTTGTGTGCGGTGGAGCGCCGTCTTGTTGAAACCAGAACTGCCTCATACGCTTTCGACGAATAATTGGCATCACAAAATTGGTCATCGTGTCGCGATAACGCTCCTGATTGATGGTAACAGCAAGGCCATTTTCATTTTGGAAGAAAAACGGCCCACTGACCGTTTTCGCACTAATGCCGCACCAAACTGTGTCTTTTTCGCCATGAAGAGGCACTTCTTGAATCTCCTAAGGATTTTCAGTGGCGTAAAAAGGGCAATTTTGCTTATTTACGGTCACATTCAATGTGAAATGGGCTTCATCGGACATGATAATTTTGTTCCAAAATTTCTCGTCATCTTCGGCCATTTCGATGACTCTTTGGGCCCTTTCCAATCGACGAGGCTTGTCCGCAGGCAACATCTTTGCGTCAATTGAATTTTGTACGGGAACAAATGCAAATCAATGCTAATAATCCGTTGTAAAGTGGACCGAGCCATGCCCAACTGCTGAGAACGGCATTTTTGGGATGTTCTTGGGGACCTCTCAACACTGGCTCGTACGACAGCGATATTCTCGGCCGATCGCCTTAGTCGACTTTTTATGGTCTTTAGAAAGAGCCTTACCAGTCGAAAATTTTTCGTATAAACGCTTAATGGTGTTCTTAGAAGGCGCACTTCTCACATTTTTTAATGTTTTAAAAGCACGTTGAGTTTTCACAATTGACTTCTTCTGTTGAATGTAAATTTCAACTATTTCAGAGCGCTCGCGTGGCGTGTATTGGTTCATGGAAAAAATCTGTTTGGACTGACGCTTCAAACTCGGTATGTCCTTAAGCGATGTGACATCTCTGTCAAAAGTTATGGCGTTGCCAGATGGTTTGTCCCAGAAAAAATTGGTGATAATTGTGCCAGATTTAGATTTGTTGAGCTCTCATATATATCTTCCTCCCATTTCAGGTTTAATGATCGATATCAGATAATATAGAGTGAATTTTGGCAACGTGTGATATCAGATAATATAGAATGCAATTTAGCCTAGAAGCAAGTTTTGCTAAAACGGATTACTTATATTTTACCCGATTTCATTTTAAACATTCTCAAAGTTTTAATATGCTCTCCGAAGCACCATATATTTTACAGCTTTCTACAGCTTTCTTTTTTTTTCAAAGACTTCTAATACAATTTGATTTGAAATATTTTTGGATTTGACACTTTCCTTATCATATAAATTTTGTTGGGAGATTTACACTCAGTTTTACTCCGAACTCTAAATACTCTCTACGATTAGAAAGGTACTTGCTAAATGTAAGAAAAAACTCCGTTGAAAATGATATAATTTTTAATTTCCAAAATTCCGATAATCTGGTGTTACAGTTATATGGGCCTATACGAAAACGTGGACCTCTATAGAGAAAGTGGTGTATAGTACAAATTCCAAATACCGAGCTTCAAATAATTCACTTACGAAGACATCGATCTGTGCAGGATATGATTTGTTATAGCAGGTAGAACCCATTACGAACTCCAAATATTAAATTTTAATATTTACAGGGTGAGATGAAAAAACTGCAACCAAATTCAGACTGCTAAGCCACTCGTCCGACAGCTGTTAAAATTATTCCAGTGTTTGCAAGCGTACAAATGCATTTTGGTGAGAATTTTCCAGAAAAAAAATTATTCGAAATGGAATTCAAGCGTGATAGTGTGATTTCTTTATATTTGGCCGGAAAAATACTAGTGGCTATCGTTAGAGCACTCCAGCATTTAAAAGTGTCTCGTACCATCGCTCGTTATCGTGATACTGGTAGCTTAGCCCGACGTCAAGGAAGTGGGGGGAAGAAAAGAGCAAAATCAGCAGAAACGGTTCGTAAAGTAAAGAAGCGACTTTATCGAAACCCGCGCCGCAGTGGCCGAAAATGGCTCGTGAGGTGAATATATCGCAATATTCCATTCGGCAAATATTGAAAAATTAGCTCGGGGTAAAGCCATTGAAATGCAAGAACTTACAAATTTCCTTATACCAATCCGTTGGACTATTGTGTCTGGAGTATTTTAGAAAGCAAGGTGAGCCCTAAAATATATGAAAGTGTCGATCGCCTCAAGCAAGCGCTTTGCCGGGAATGGACCAAAATATTCAAAAATTTGATGCTATGTCCGATATGTTTTGTTTTCATTTAATAAAATTAAAAAAAATGTAAAAATCATGGCGTTTGACTTTGTTGCAGTTTTTATACCCTCCACCAAAAAAAGTATGGAGGGTATATTAAGTTCGTCATTCCGTTTGTAACTCATCGAAATAATCATTTTAGACCCAACAAAGTATATATATTCTTGATCAGCGTAAAATTCTAAGACGATTTAGCGTCCGTCCGTCCGCCCGTCCGTATGTCCATCTGTTGTAATCACGCTACAGTCTAAACGAATTAAGATAGGAAGCTAAAATTTTGCACAGATCTCTCTTTTGTCTGCAGGCAGGTCAAGTTCGAAGATGGGGTATATCGGTCCACGATATCGTATAGCCCCCATATAACGGTACCCCGATATTCGGTATTTTGATGATGTTAGCCACATTTTTCAATGGAATTGTCTGAAATTCCACAAAAGGAGTTTCTTGTGGGCATTTTACCCCCTCAAAAAGAATTGTCTATATAGGTCCCCGATATCGTATATCCCCCATATAACTATACCCCCCGATATTCGGTATTTTGATGATGTTAGCCACACTTTTCAATGGAATTGTCTTAAAATCCACACAAGTAGTTCCTTGTGAGTACTTCACCCCCTAAGAGAGAATTGTCTATACTGGTCCACAATATTGCATATCCCCCCGATATTCGGTATTTTTATGATTTTACCCACATTTGTTATCGGAATTGTCTGAAAATCCACACAAGGAGTTCCTCGTGGGTACTTTATACCTCGACAGAGAATTAGCTATATAGGTACACGATATCGTATAGCCCTTATATAACGGTACCCCCGATATTCGGTATTTTGATGTTTTTAGCCATATTTTTTAACGGAATGGTCACAAGGGGTTCTTTGTACACAAGGGGTTTACCCCCCGACACAAGGGGTTTACCCCCCGACAGAGAATTTTCTATATAGGTTAACGATAACGTATAGCCCCCATATAACGGTACCCCGCGATATTCGGTATTTTGATGATTTTAGCCACATTTTCCAATCGTATTGTCTGAAAATCCTGAAACGGAATTTTCTATATATATATCGGCACCTTCCGATATTAGGTATTTTAAAGATTTTAACAGAATTTTCAATGGATTTTATTATTTTAAATAATTTCTCATTCGTTCCAAATGGTGGAGGGTATTCAAAGTTCGGCCCGGCCGAACTTACTGCTTTTTTACTTGTTTTATTTCACCCTGGGAGCTTATACAAATCTTAACCGTTCTCGATAAAATTTTGCAAATGTTTTCCTGAGCTGTATTTGATATATTTCTCCGAATATCGTTGGTGCGAAGTGCATTTTATGGCAGTGGAGGAGAAATGTAACAAACCGGATGAACAATATATATGTGAGCTATATCTATACCTGTACCGATTTCCACCAAATTGGACTAGGCTCAATGTATATGCTCCAAATTTCTCCCTATTTGGGCTAAAGTTATACATTTGGTGCACAATAAAAGGCAAATCGGACGATGATATATATGGGAGCTATATCTAAATTTTGACAGATTATCTCCATTTCCAATAGAGTTCGTCCTTACAACCTCTACTTTTTTACAAAATTACATCGTCAAACGGACGCGCATTCCTAAATTAAGTTTGATTCTATGAAGATGCTTAAAAGTAGCTATGGGCCAATATCGCTTCCTTCTCCATATTACAAACAAATGCACAAGGACATAATGCCCCTACCACTATGTGTGGTGTAGGTTATAAACAGCTGGTTCACATTATTAATGGGTTACAATTTGAAATTTTTAAAAAATTCGAATCAAACTGCAAGTGATTCCTATTGGAAAATTGTAAAGCTTCCTACTAAATGAGCTTCCTACTAAAGTGACCGAAAACGACATTTCCTTCTGGAGAGTCAATTGACAGATATCTCATATTCCTTACCCTAATGCGCATTAATGTACATACATATGTATTGCGATTGTCATTTCAAATTAATTTTATTATAATTGCACCTCAATTATAATAATCACCCTTTATTGTCGATGTCACATTTCGTAATGTTACGTGTGATTTTCGAATCAAAATGTCATAACAACAATAACAAAAAAAGAACGACGCGTGGCCTACCGTAACAAATGATCGGTTGCTTCACTTTAATGAGAGAATGCTAATAATGCGAGACCCCATATCAACACATTATGATGCATGCATAATGCTTGTTCTCTGCGCCCAGACGCTTAACTATTTGACACAGCACTGCATTGTCTGCCTAGTTAATAAAAAGAACAGCTATTTTTTGTACGTATTTTTTGCTTTATTTTTTTTTTTCGCTTCAAGCTTTGTAAATAAAACCAGTGCCTCAATTTCAGAACTTAGTCAGAAATTTGAGAGTAAGAAGGAGAGAGAGAGCGAGAGATGGTGAGAAATTGAGTAACAATCTGTGTGTAAGAATTAATTGTTCTCCAAACTTTTAATCGGGGGAAGTAAACGCAAGCAGCATACATCAAATTTTCATGCATGTACAAATTAAAAATGTCTCTTGTTTTTGGAAATGTTCTCTGGGGATAAAATGGCCAAAGACAGCTTTTTTCCTGATTTTATAGCCGCTCTACAGGTCACAATTATAGACCTATCGACTCGGAATTTTGCATGGGGTGAGAGTATAGAACAGGACAGAAGTCTACCATTTTGGATGGTCATCAAATATGGGAAAATACGGAATCAAATGTGGGAAAATACGGAAAATTTCCATTCAAACGAGAAGAGAGCATTTCTGACTTTTAAATTTATACTGATTTCACTGACGTATATAGTCAGATATCGGATATATAGCAACCTTCAAACAATACCAATCTGAATGTTATGTCATCTGTCTGTCCACCTAAACAAGTTTACGGCTACGAATAGTCCCTATAAATAGTGTCCCAACTAGGACTTTATTTTATACCCTCCACTTTGGAAAGGAGGGTATATTAACTTTATCATTCCGTTTGTTACATCCCTAAATATTCGTCGTAGACCCCATAAAGTATATATATTCATAATCAGCATAAAATTTTAAGTCGATTTAACGATTTCCGTCTGTCTGTCTGTCTGTTGAAACCACGATACAGCCCACATTATTTGACGTAGAGCGTCAAAATTTAGCACAAAATTTTGTATTGTGTCTAGGATGGTTGGTATTGAAAATGAGATATATCGATCCACGTTTGGGTATAGTCCCGATATTCGGTATTGTGATGATTTTAGCCAAATTTTTCACGGATTTGTCTGAAAATTGGTATTTGTGGGTCATAATGGGTTCTAGTTCCTTTGGCGAAATATTGTATGTATGGGTCCACGTTTTGGTATAGCCCCGATATAACGGTACCTCCAGATTTTTGGTATTTTAAGGATTTTTGCAACATTTCATTCACGGATTTGTCTAAAAATTGGTATTTGTTGGTAATAAAGGATTCTAGATTCGGTGGCGGAACTTTGTAAGTATAGGTTAACGTTTTTGTATAGCTCCATATAGCAGTGCCTTCCGATATTCGATATTTTGATGATTTTTACCACATTTTCCCACGAATGTGTCTAAAAATTAGTATTTGTGGGTCATAATGGTTTCTAATGTTTCCTTTACACTAAGGTATAGGGAATTAAAAGTTCGGCCTGGCTGCACTCAATGTTTTTTTTACTTGTTATACCTCTCACTATACGTGGTATGGGGGTATTCTAATTTCGTCATTTCGCATAAAGATAGGAAGCTAAAATTTTGCACAGATCTGTCTTTTTTCTGCAGGCAAGTGAAGTTCGAAGGTGGGCTGAATCGGTCCATGATATCGTATAGCCCCAAAATAACGGTAACCCCTCGATATTCGGAATTTTGCTGATTGTAAACAAATTTTTCGGTGAATTTATTTGAAAATCCACAAAAGGAGTTCCTTCTGAGAATTAATGGAATTGTTTAAAAATCCACACTAGAAGATCTTTCTAAGCACTTTACCCCCCGGGAAGAGAAATAACTGACCACATACAACGGTACCCCCAGATATTCGATATTTGGATGATTTTAGGGACATTATTCACCGGAATTGTTTCAAATTTCGTATTTAGAATTCGTAATGGCTACTACAGCCTATGACAAAAAAGTTCGTATGCAGGCCCACGTCTTCGTATATCCTCCATATAACGGTACCTCCCGATATTCGGTATTTTGGTGATTTAAGCGACATTAATCAAATTTGATATTTGAAGTTGGTAATGGATACTACAGCCTTCGACTGGAAATTGTCTGTGCAGGTCCATGCTTTCCTACAGCCCCATCTCCCGATATTCGGTATTTTGATGATTTTAGCGACATTATTCACCTGAATTGTTTCGAATTTGGTATTTGAAGTTCGTAATGGATAGTACAACCTATGACAGAATATTGTTCCTGCAGGTTCACGTCTTCGTGTAGCCCCTATATAACGGCATCTCCCAATATTCGGTATTTTGTTGATTTAAGCGACATTATTCATCGGAATTGTTTCAAATTTGGTATTTGAAGTTTGTAACGGATATTAGAGCCTATCACAAAAAATTGTCTATGCAGGTCCACGTCTTCCTATAGCCCCCATATAACGGCACCGTCCGATATTCCGTATATTGATGATTTTAGCGACATTATTCACCGAAATTGTTACAAATTTGGTATTTGAAGTTCGTAATGGATACTAAAGCCAATGAAAGAAAATTTTATGTGTAGGTCCACGTCTTCCTATAGCCCTACCTTCTGATATTCGCTATTTTGATGATTCTAGCTACATTATTCGCCGGAATTGTTTCAAATTTGGTGTTTCAAGTTCGTAATGGATATTTCACCGAATTTTTGTATTCAAGTTTCGCATTTGAATATTGTAATGATTTATGACAAAAGTCGTCTTACCCTAATATAACGGCTACATTTGGTAATTTTAAGATTTTAACAGAATTTTTAACGGATTTTATTATTTTTTTTTTTTTTTTGAAAATTTCCAAAATCGTTCCAAATGGTGGAGGGTTTTCAAGGATCGGCCCGGCCGAACTTACAGCTTTCTGTTATTTTATTCTTTTACAGCCAATTCTATTTATTTTCGAATCATTATTTCAAAATAATAAAAATCGTTCAAAACCAAACTCCACTTCGTGGCATACCTTCCCCCTGCACACACCTAGCACGGTAATGAGTGAATTAAATGTGTGCCTTTTTATCAGAGTCAAGCGGTCTTTTTATCATATCTCACTGTGAAGAATTCAACGAATTGTCAGAGATTAATATGAGCGACAATAAAAAACAAACCTCCACTGATCTACTACAGTCTAGTCACAGTTGTTGGTGGAACGAAGTGGATAACGTTTTTTTTTGATATGAAGTGCCAAAATAAATGTGAACTAAAATAATCGCTAAACGATAAAACAAAAACGAAAAAAGAAACAACAAAAACAAACAAATGAATAAATAAACAAAACGTAAATCGTAATTCGACAACAATTAAGACCTTGTTAGAAAAGACAAAAAAGATATGATAATTTATACAGTTTTCAAATACCAAATTTAATTGTTAAATTGTAGGTATTAAGGTGAAATCTGCTAAAGCTAATATGTGAAAGGCTAATAGAGTCATCAGAAGTGTTGGATTATTTTGTATACATATTATAAAATTGAGGGATTTTTTGTCCCGAAGAGATAATAACACCCTGGAATTAAGTCCATACATCCATGTGGGTCGTTCAATGAGAGCTTGAAATCAAGACGACAAAAATACATTTGAGATAAATGGGGGCCATACTAAAATGTCAGCTGATCTTCGTGAAGTATTACATGGTGTAGGTTTTTTATTAAGCAGTCATCAGTTTCGGTCAACACATTAACAAACAAATGAAATTAGAAAATCGAATCCACTTCTTTAATGACAAAACTTAAAAAATGTCTAGGTCTTGAAACTCGATCTAGACATGAATTAACAAAAATAATATTCATTAAGGCACTCACAAAAAGGAAATGGAGTATCCGACTGCTTTTGACTTGGCACATCGTAATATTTCGAATATATCGAAGTAAGATTGAATTGTGGAAAATATCGGTCTGTTCCGTCGGGTATCTCCCCCACAGGGGTCAAATTGTTGAATAAACATAACTCTTATTAAATGAATCACAGATAAATTTCTTAACTCGAGTTTTTCAACTTTTAATACCGGATATAAATTAAATCCGATCTCTGGTTTAGAGAAATATTTACATATACCATGTTTACCAGTCTTAACGCCAGAATTTGCGTTAGTAAAAAATATCGGAATGTGTTTAAGGAGAATCTGATGTTTTTTTTCGCATTTTATGACCGTTTTGTCATTCTAAATTGTGATCCATTGTGGGGCAGGTACCAGAATGAGGTAAGTGATATATCACACCTCAACAGCAGATCTTGTATTAACAGAAAAATTTGGAATGTGCTTAGTTTGAAAGAAATCGGATGCTCATTTCGCATCTTATGAGCTTCACAGTTATTTAAAAATTTGACCCGTTGTGTGGGGGGTACCAGATGTGGTGGTCCGTACTATCCATTATTCATAACAGCTCTTGCACTGGTAAAAATATTGAGTTCTGCTAAATTTGAAGACAACCGGAGCTTTATTTTGCATTTTAAAACAGTTATAAATATTAAAAGTTTTGACCCCTTTATGGGGGAGGTACCTGAAGGAGTGAGCCGATATATCCCATCTTCACACCAGCTCGGAATTGTCTAAAAATTGGTATTTGTAGGTCATAAAGGGTTCTAGCTCCTTTGGTGGAACATACTATGCATAGGTCGACGTTTTCGTGTAGCCCCAACATAACGGTACCTCCCGATATTCGGTATTTGGGTGATTTTTGCCATATTTTTCACGAAATCGTTTAATGTTTGGTATTTGTAGCTCATAATGGGTTCAGTGGGAAATCATTAAACATTTCGGCCTTGCCGAACTTATTTTTTTTTTTTTTTTTACTTGTTACACCCTACACCACAAGGTAGTCAGGGTATTATGTCTTTGTGCATTTGTTTGTAATAGTTCCTTTAATTATCGACATACAATAACATTTTGAGTCGATATATGCATGTCCGTCCGTCTGTCTGTCTGTCCATGTATTTTTGTAAACAAAATACAGGTCGAAATTATTGCCCGATCCAGCTGAAATGTTGCACAAGCAATTTATTTGACGAACCCTATTGATATTGGAGATAATCCGTCAAAATTAAGGTAAAGCTCCCATATTTATTTTCGTCCATATTTGCTTTTTATTGGGCACCAAATGTATAATATCTGCCCAAATATTACGGAATTTTGGACCAAATTAGGCCTGGAAATACTCGTATGTATGCCAAATATGATCGAAATCGTTTCAGATATAGCTACAGCTTCCATATACAGGGTGAGATAAAAAACTGCAACCAACTACAGACTGCTGTCATTTCTAAACCAATCGCCCGACAGCTGTTAAAATTATTCCAGTGATAGTTCATTATATTATTTACAAGCGTTTAAAAGCATTTTGGTGAGAATTTTCCAGAAAAAAGGTATTCGTAAAAAGCTAAGGAGTTGCTTCGCTTGGACGAAAGTGGTGAACTGCCGAATTTGGTTTTCTCCGATGAGAAAACATTCGTTGTCCAGCAGTTTGTAAACAAACAAAATTATGGTGTTTACTTGCCAAAGAGGTCAGCTGAAAATGTGCACCTTCAGTTGACCACCAGAACTCAAGCGCCGACCGTGGTGATGGTATGGGCCGCCATAACAGCCGATGGTCGCTTTCCGCTCGTACTAATCGACCGTGGCATCAGAATAAACGCCGAATATTATCGCGAAAATATTCTGGAGGGTGTATTAAAGCCTTGGCCACGCAAACATTTTGGCCGCAGACCTTGGACATTCCAAGAGGACTCAGCACCATCGCACTCAGCACTTGCCACCCAAGATGGTTACAAAATGAGGCCACCAAAATTTCCGGATACCAATCCGTTGGACTATTGTGTTTGGAGTATTTTGGAAAGCAAGGTTGGCACTAAAAAATACCAAAGTGTTGATCACCTCAAGCAAGCGCTTCGCCGAAAATGGGCCAAAATACAGAAGAGCAACATTCGGACAGCGTGTGACGTTTTCATTGGCCGTTTGAAGGCCATAATTTTTCATGTGATATCTTGTACCAAATATCATTGTTGTGAAGTGCTTATTACGCATGTACCTCACCAAACACCAAATCGAATGAAACTTATATATGGGAGCTATAGCTATATTGGAACCGGTTTAGAGCAAATTTGATGTAGTGGTTTCTAGGATGAATTCAGTCGTAATTGCTAATATATAGTAATCATTTGGTGCACAATAAACATGATATCGGATAAAGATATGTATGGGAGCTATATCGTAATCTGAACCGACTTTGATAAAATTTGACAGAGTTATTTTCGAGAAGTATCTGATGTCCGGTACCAAATATCATTCTTGTGGAGAGCATATTACGCATGTGAGGTTTTTAAAACCCCAAATCGGATGAAATATATATATGGGAGCTAAAGCTATATCTGAACCGAAATTTCATCAAATTTCAAATTTCATGTACATGCTTCTAGACTAAATTCGGTGGGATGTACCAAAATTCAGGTCATTTGGACTTATGTTGGTCATTTGGTGCACAATTAACCCGAAATCGGTTGAAGATATATATGGGAGCTATATCTAAATCTGATGCGATTATCACCAATTTCAATAGGCTACGTCCTTGGGCCAGGCAAACATTGTTTGAAAATTTTCAGCTTAATCGGATAAAAAATGCGACCTGCATTTTGTTCAAAAAAAAAAAAAAAAAACATTGATAGACGACGGACGGACAGACAGACAGACGGACTAACATGCATAAGTCATGCATATGGGTCCATCTCCATTCCTTCTCCATGTTACATACAAATGCACAATGACATAATACCCTTTTCTCTATGTGGTGTGGGGAATAAATATTCCCTTAGATCCCTTTTACAAAATCTCTTAATTTTGTTTAGAAAATAAAAATATTTATTTGTGTAGACCGTCGAACAATGTTAGCCTTGCCAAAGTTTATAAGTATGCATTTTTCCGAATGTATGGCCTTGGTAATGAAAATGTGTACTTCCGTATTTGCTGTGTAAAATATACATTTTGTGTATAAATTACGTGACATTGCTGGAAATCGGATCAGTCAGTATTCATTGCTATACCTCTTTTGAAAGTGCGGATACTCAAAAGTGTTCTTTGCTTGGATTTTCTTTACATTTTCTCAGCGATATTGTAAAGTTCTTAAATACTTAGTTATTAAATATTCATCTTTAATTTATGCATTAAAAAGCGGACAAGGTTAAGATCACTCCCAAACAAAATATTTTATTATACCCTACAACACTTTGTGTTGGGGGTATTATAAGTTTGATTTGGCCAAAAATTATGTAACACCTCGAAATATTGGTTTCCCACATAGGAAAGTATATATGGATCTTCCTATCTCGCCGAGCTGAGTCGATCTAGCTATGTATGTCCGTCCGTCCGTCTGTCCGTCTGTCCGTCTGTCCATGTTAATTTGTAATCACTCTACAGGTCGCAATTATGGTCCGATCTTCACGAAATTTAGAATGGAGGTGGGGATAAGGTCAGAATAGAACCCTATTTCTTTTGGAGATGATCGTACAATATTTAGGGGTCGAAATGGACCAAAAACTGAAAAATCCTGATTTTGCAGTTGCTCTACAGGTTGCAATTATAGACCAATCGACGCGGAAATTAGCATGGGACTAAAGCTTCGGGCTGGGCAGAAGCCTTCCGATTTTGATGGTCATCGGGTAGTATTCAGTGGGTGAAAAAGACTATAACATTTATGTTAAATAAAAGTCAAATTTCTATTACACCGCGAATATTTTTAGTCCCGGCGAAATCATAAATAGGCGAACAGGTCAATTCTGACCGTTACGTAGATGCCGATAGTAAATATATCGGACATATATAGCGAAATATATACAATGTATATATAGAAAGGAAGGGGATTTTATCTAGAATGCTTATATCTCAAGAATGGCTGGAGCGATTTTGACAAATTTTGTAAAATTAGAATTCCCCTTTGGCATAAAAGTATAAAATCTAAAAAAAATCGCATAAAAAGATACCAATAATAATGTTAATATAGATTTTGTAGTATTTTGTGACATTTTTTTATGTTTTTCATATTTTTTATCGCATGCGATTTTTTCATTTTGACTTATAATATTGAATTGTACATTTTGTAATATTTTTTTTTTATTTTACAACAGAAGTTGGGGTTTTTATATACAGATTACAATTATCGTCTGATCTTCACGAAAATTTTCCCAAGGGCTCAGAAGAACTATTGTTTTCAAAGATGACCGCAATATATTTAGGGATTGAATGGACCAACAACTAAAAATGTTCCTGATTTTGCGGCCGTTATAAAGTTAACAAATTGAATCCAAAGGAAATCTCGCATGAACTTAGAGCTTAGAACAGCGGGTAGAATGGACCACTACTTTTGTTTGAAAAAATACCAATATTATTTACAGGCGATATCCGCAAAACACAAAAGGCGAACTTCTGGTTTTGTGCTGATTTCGTTGACGAATATAGCCAAACATCGTAGATAATCAAATTATAGGGATGAGTCTAAATTTGGAGATACAGAGGTACCTCTTGCTCTTGGAATTGACCCCAAAATATTTAGGGGTCCGAATGAACCAAAAACAGAAAAAAATCCTGCTCACACAATTGAAGAGAGTTAAGAACATGGAAGAATTCTAGCATTTTGGATAACCATTGGAATATGTAGCTATAAAATGGACCACAACAACTAACAGCACGATGGAGTGCGTAAATATTGGGCAAATATCCCTTGTCAAAACGCTAAGGGTAATATCTGGGCAGTGCTCCATGACACAATTTCAAAAGCGAAATATTCCAAAATGGATTCGGACATAATTTGGCTTCTCACATATTGTAGTGTTGTAGGGTATCACATGGTCGGCCCAGCACGACTATAGCCTTTGCTTACTTGTTATATATAAAATTTAAACTTCTTATAAATACAAGTTAGAATGAACACTGTCGAAAGCTGATTTCATAGAAAACAAACATAGAAGGGTACAGGTTACGTTCTGTGCAAAGGTATATTTAACAAATTTACCATTCGTATGTTTCTTTTTGGTACACAAATCCACGATTATACTATGTACAGATTTTCATTTCAAATTCCAAGCTTCAATATTTGCTAATTGTTGGTGACAAATAACTTCCAAACAAATGTGGGTTTAGGTATTCCACATAACGTTAGCATTTGAATATTTTAGAGATTATATTATGATCCACTTTGAAATATGATCATTTTGGGTTTTACTTTACTTCTTGTTTGTAAAGTCCCATAACGGTGCTTCCCCATTGCTTACAATGGTCACATACGGAAATTAACATTTATGTTTGAAGCATATAACAGTGTTATGGAAAGACTGGAAAAGCCATGGAGGAATTTCACAACCGACTAAGCAAGGTGGTGTACATATGCTCACAGACATCGAAACTCAGCTAACATTTTTGTTTCCAACAATTTTCTCAGAAAATGCACTCGTTTTTTATACCCACCACCATAACATGGAGGGTATATTAAGATTGTCACTTCAGTTGTAACACCTAGAAATATCTTTTGTAGACCCCACAAAGTATATATATTCTTAATCAGTATAAAATTATATGGCGATGTATGGGGCTAATATCCGCCTGTTTGCCTTTTCATCTGTGGAAATAAATTTAGCTACCAGACGAAATAAAGTAAATTGATAAAATTTTACTCAAAACAATTTTTCCGTTTCAGGACATTTGGACTCCATCTGTATGTCTGTCTGTCTATCGCGCACGATACTTCTCGAAGGGAGTATCGGATGGTGAAAATCGATTCAGATATAGTTCCCATATATATGTTTCATCCGGTTTGGTGTTAAAGTCCCTCACATGCGTAATTTTCACTCCAGAAGAATGATATTCGGTACTGGACAAAAATATCGAAAATAACTCTGTCAGGTTTATTGTGCTTATATCAGCCCAAATGTACTGAATTTTTGTCACTACGGTTAAATTCATCCTATAAACCAGTACTTCAAATTAAACCCCAAATCGATCCGATTTGGGGTTTAAAATCCCTCACAAGCGTTATATGCATTCTACAAGAATGATGTTTGATATCAGATACAGCCCGGAAATACCTCTGCCAAATTGTATGAAGATCGCTTCAGATTTGGATATAGCTCAACCGATTTCGGGTTAATTGTGCACCAAATGGCCAATATCATTCCAAATGACCTGTGTTTTGATACATCCAACGGAATTCAGTCTAGAAGCAAGTACATCATATCATTTGGCAATAATCGGTTCAGATATAGCTGTAGCTCCAATATATATGTTTCATTCGATTTGGTGTTTAAGTCCTTACATTCGTAATCCAGATATCTTATAGAGTTCAGAAATACCTTTGCGAATTTTTTCCGTGAACGGCTAATATTTGGATATAGCTCTCACATATATCCTAATCCGATTTCATGTTTGTTGTGCAAATAATGGCTATTATCAGCCCAAATGGAGTGAATTTCGGGATGTACGTTTCAATTTTGAGGAACTCGGCTCCGATATATATGTTTTTTAATATAATTCTTCTCAAAGTGATATCCTACACTCTATATCATTGCTATTTGGTATATAATAATGATATGTCTCCGTCAAATTTAGTGAAAATCGATTCAGAATTGGACATGTCTCCCATACATTAGTTCCCTCTGAAACCAAAATATAACTGCTCCAAAGCCAAATGTTGATAGGTGGTATAATATACTTCAAATACATTTTTTATGGGAGCTCTACTAAATTTTCATAGTGGTGTAGGGTATCAAATAGTCGGTATTTTTTTTTTTTTTTTTTTTTTTTTTGCATTTGTTTAATAAATAATCATCGATAATAAAAATCGATTTTATACAAAAGTTGAAAAATATAAATTGTAGAAAAGCTTTTCTGCCCATAAGAAGGATAAATTTGGGGATATTTCTTTCCCACCAAAAGTTGCAGAATTTTGAATTTTTAGGAAAAAAGATTCTGATCTACTCTGCGTCGATGTTCCTTTATTTCCCAGTTACAAAGACTAACATATATCTAATTTAAAATGTTGTTCTTAAAGAGATATCTTGTTTTTATGATATACATTCCTCTATGTTCTTGTTTTTTTGCCAATAATATTTTTTTTTTATATAAATTCGTTATTAAGTTTTATAATTAATTTATGTCCAAACTCTCAGCCGCCCATCCATCAATTAATATTCTCAAAATTTATAAATCAAGTTTGAAACGATAATTAATTTACGAAGTTTGTCTTAATTGTAGGTTCGGAATGAAGTTCAAAAGGGAAACAGCAAACCAATGATGTAAACAAAAGCTAGACGAAAAAAATAATAAAAAACAATACAAATTATAACAAATTACACTCAAATAAAAAATGTTCGTTCAAACGACGGCAAAACTTGAAACAACCATAAGAAGACACAAACTGATCATCGCTTTTGGGCTATGAATTTCAAAACTAAAAGCGTAGTAACCAGAAGAATAAAAACAACAACGACACCATAAAAACAAAACTAGTATTTTTCGGAAACATTATAAAATTCTGTCAAATTGTTATTGTTTTTCCTCAAATTTCGGTTCTTTTTTTTTTGGTTCGCTTCGAAGCTCGATGTGTGTGAAACAAACCTTTATGAGATCGAACGTGAGTTTGTGTGTGCGTTAAAGTTGTGTTTTGTTTCTCGTGACGCTGCCTCACATGTGCGTTGTCGCTGGCGGTGGAGTTGTTGTTGTTGCTGTTGTATTGTGTTTTCGCTCGGCGTATTTGTATTTGAATTAATTAAAAATATAAAATACCTCTAATCATTATGGCTCGCTCACATTTCACTCGAAAACTTTGTCTCGCAATGACGGCTACCGTCTCTATACTGGCATTAATATTAGCCGTCTTGGGATTATTCGGTGCTCCTGCCGATTCTGTCAAGCCATCGACGGCCGGCTCCACGGATCAGTCAACATTGGAGCTGTTGCATGTGGTAAGTATTGATTTATAAGTGATAGCATTTATGTGTATGTAGTCGACTATTGAACGGAGTACCGGAGAAGAACTTTGATTTGGTGAGCAGTTGCGATGCTATTGACAGCTGCTGTGTAGTCGCTTATCGCTCCAAAATTAGTTGTGGTCAAAGCTTTTCCATTGAATCGATGATGCATCACATCATTCACAAGTCTCGTGCTGACCAAAGCCAGCCATGGCAGACATTAGGACGTCTAGATTTTTTTCCGTTTTTTTTTTTTTGTGACCCACACATCAGTTGGATTTTCTTATCAGTTTTGAAAAATTTTAATGCACTTTTTTGGAATTATGTTTACTTTGTTCGTTTTTAAGCATTTGTAGTTGATCATCATCATTGGCGCCGTTTTGAACTAGACTAAAAATGTGCGGAACAAGGTTACCTATTAATAACCCGCATATGATTTTTCACCAGCTTATCGCTTGTATTCTAAGCGTGAATAAAATGCGTATTGAATTTCAATTTACGAATTAGAATAATAGAACATTACAAATAATTTTTTCATATTTTTTGCAAGAGATTGTTTGAGGAAAGTAAGAAAAAGTGCTGAAAGGGTCGAAAATAAAAAAAAAACTTTTAATATCCTCCACCATTTGGCACAAATTTGGCAATTTCCCAAAAAAGAAAAAAAAATCAGTTTTAAATTCTGTTAAAATCTTAAAAATACGACGCCGTAGACCTGCATAGGCAACTTTTGTCATAAGTTATTACAATATTTAAATGCGAAACTTGAAGAAAAATCTGTTTATAATGCAGCTAAAATCATCAAAATACCGAATATAGTGGGTACCGTTATATGGAGGCTATACGGAGGCGTGGACCTGTACAGACAATTTTCTGGCATGGGCTGAAGTATACATTACGAACTTCACATGCGAAATTTGAAACAATCCCGGTAAATAATGTCGCTAAAATCACCAAAATACCGAATATCGGGGGGTACCGTTATATGGGGGCTATATGATAACTTGGACCTACATGCAAAATATACATGTGTGCAAAATTTTAGACTTCTATCTCAATTTGTTCGAAAGATAGCGTGATTACAACAGACAGACAGACGGACATGGCTAAATCGTCTTAGAATTTTACGCTGATCAAGAATATATATATACTTTGTTGCGTCTGACATGAGTATTTCGAGGAGTTACAAACGGAATGACAAGATTAATATACCCTCCATAGAATGGTGGAGGGTATAAAAGTATGTGTCGGTTTAGCCGATTGTACACCGTACACCCTCACCCAATGTTGGATTATTAAAATATATTTTGACATGCGTTGTGATTATTACAAATGTTGCCCTTTGCGGGGAGATACTAGAAGGAACGGACTGATTTATCCCATCTTTACAACACATCTGGTGTTGATAGAAGTATTAACATGTCCCAAGTCTGAATGGAATAGAATGTTAATTTCGCGTTTTATGAGCTTCATGGAAATGTAAACTTTTGTCTCTTTGTGGGGGAGGTACCCATCTTCACAGCAGATCTTGTGTTAGTAGAAGTAATGGGATGAGTAAAATATGGAGAAATCCGGATTCTTATTTCGGATTTTATAATCGTTTTGGTTATTCAAAACTTTAACCCTTTGTGGGGGGTGATATCAGAAGAAATGTTCTGATCTTAACCATCTTTATAACAGATCTTGTGTATGGAAATATTGAGATGTGCCAAATCTGAATAGAATACGAATCTGGGAGTACCCGATATATTTAGGCAGGACTGGGGTCACGTTCTAGAATGGACAATATTTGCTAGCCATAGATTTTGAACCATTTTGTTTTGGGGTGAACGGATGAAGCTGAAATTTATAGTTTTGTATTGCTGTTCCTGTTGGTGGTAGTTTGTGATAAAGAAGTGGTTTTGGAAATGGGTACAACAAGTACACGAATAGTACGATATATATTTTGTACAATTTGGTATTGTAGTGCTTGAAATCAGAAATTTGGTATTGCGGTCGCTGTTCATGTGTAGCCTGGACATATTGAGAAGGTTTCGAAAATGTGTGCTACAATTGTACGAAAGGTACTGAATGGTACTTTATTCCGTATTGGTTGAAAGGATGGAAATAAAATGCTGAAATTTGATATTAAGATTACCGATAGTAGCTGTGGTTTGGAAATGCGTTCCATGTTTGTACTAAATGGTACTATATTTTGGTATTGGGTGAAGGAAAAGGTCTGGAATCCTCAAATTTGATATTGAGGTCTATGTTGGTATCTGAGTATTATAATTGTTTGAAAAGTACTAAATGCTACCAAAATTGGTTTTGGGTGAAGGGATAAAGCTAAAAACTTGAACGTCTAAAATTTTTGTACGTGGCATATAGTTTTGATCTAAAAATTTTTATCAAACTGAACATATTGTACATTTTGAATTCTAAGGAGGTGTAACGTGGTTTTCTCGTCGGCTGAGGTAAGCTCAGCTGTACCCAGGGTCGCCATAAGGACCCACTAAACCTTATGAAATAATAAGAGTAGATTTCTCCCTTTCCTGGGGGTAAATATCGGATGTTTTATTGATCTTTAATTCTAGATTACAATCTACTCGGGTTGAAATACGATAAGATAAGTATTGAATATAGGATGGCAAATGGACTTCGGATATGTTCGTGACTCCAAGGTGATGATGCTTAATTGGTGATCGGGGATTCGATGTTGACTCGTATCGTAGGCAGGCGGGTGTACGATTCGTGAACAATCGGGAGTGATTATGTCGGGTGTACGCAATGAATACTCGGGTGGTTGATATGAGTGGCTAGTCGACGATCGGATACTCGGGGATGACCGTCGGAGGTTGATTGTGAAGAAGATAGGGAATTACGATGTTGCGTTCGGGTGACGCTTGCGTTGACGATTTGAAGGTAATCGGGAACTTGTGGTCGTCGGTCGTCGACGATCAGATTATTACGATTATTGCGTTCGGCCGATGCGGTCTGTTGTCGATTTGACGGTAATCGGGAACTTGTGTTCGTTGACGATTTGAAGGTAATCGGGACTTGTGGTCGTCGGTTGTCGACGATCAGGAATTATGATGATTGTGTTCGGGTGATGCGGTCTGTTGACGATTTGACGGTAATCGGGAACTTGTGTTCGTTGACGATTTGAAGGTAATCGGGAACTTGTGGTCGTCGACGATTTGAAGGTAATCGGGAACTTGTGTTCGTTGACGATTTGAAGGTAATCGGGAACTTGTGTTCGTTGACGATTTGAAGGTAATCGGGACTTGTGGTCGTCGGTTGTCGACGATCAGGAATTATGATGATTGTGTTCGGGTGATGCGGTCTGTTGACGATTTGACGGTAATCGGGAACTTGTGTTCGTTGACGATTTGAAGGTAATCGGGAACTTGTGTTCGTTGACGATTTGAAGGTAATCGGGAACTTGTGGTCGTCGACGATTTGAAGGTAATCGGGAACTTGTGTTCGTTGACGATTTGAAGGTAATCGGGAACTTGTGTTCGTTGACGATTTGAAGGTAATCGGGACTTGTGGTCGTCGGTTGTCGACGATCAGGAATTATGATGATTGTGTTCGGGTGATGCGGTCTGTTGACGATTTGACGGTAATCGGGAACTTGTGTTCGTTGACGATTTGAAGGTAATCGGGAACTTGTGGTCGTCGGTTGTCGATGATCAGGAATTACGATGTTGGTGTTCGGGTGATGAGGGTTGTTGACGATTAGAGGGTAATCGGGAACAGCTGTCCAGGTCTTCGTGAGCGGATTGACATTCGTACTGGTTGGGCAGCTCGTTGAGGGTAGATTCGGCAACCGATGCGTTCGTGTAGATGGTTCGGGGCTCGTTCGTGTTCGATAGCTCGTTGAGGGTAGATTCGGCAACCGATGCGTTCGTGTAGATGGTTCGGGGCTCGTTCGTGTTCGACAGCTCGTTGAGGGTAGATTCGGCAACCGATGCGTTCGTGTAGATGGTTCGGGGCTCGTTCGTGTTCGACAGCTCGTTGAGGGTAGATTCGGCAACCGATGCGTTACGCTGTGTAGATGGATCGTGGCTCGTTCGGCAGCTCGGGTTTCTGTTATTCGGGTCGGCTACAGGGGCGAGGTAACTAGCCTTGCTACGATTCTCTAACTACGTCTACTCCACTACCAACGTTTGACTATAATACGGAACAGCGAGCCGAAACTCCTGTGGAACAGCGAGCCGAAGCTCCTGTGGAACAGCGAACCGAAGTTCCTGTGGAACAGCGAGCCGAAACTCCTGTGGAACAGCGAGCCGGAGCTCCTGTGGAACAGCGAACCGAAGTTCCTGTGGAACAGCGAGCCGAAGCTCCTGTGGAACAGCGAGCCGAAGCTCCTGTGGAACAGCGAGCCGAAGCTCCTGTGGAACAGCGAGCCGAAACTCCTGTGGAACAGCGAACCGAAGTTCCTGTGGAACAGCGAGCCGAAACTCCTGTGTAAATGAATTACCAGCCACTCAAATTAATGAGAGCCAGTCTTGGAAAAAGTATTCCCGACTAACGCTTTTATTAGTCGGAGGACGGCCGATGATCTTTAGAAAAATCACTAGCTACCCTTTGGCAAGCTCCTGCAGTAGCGAGCCTCCCCTCATCGCACCTAAAACCGAACGCTATATGTGACCGGTTCAACCAAGTCATTGCGAATTTTTAGCCTTACGCTGTGAACAGCACACCAACGAAAAGTACTTTGTTCACCACGCGCCCAATGAATGCTGCGTTTGCTGGCTAGTGCTGTTGTCGCCTTGCTGACTGCGTATGACCGAGTGGTGGTGGTGGTCCTACAAACGAAAATCCTACAAATTATTATAGTAGGGCTAAAAAGAAAACAGGTTTGCCTGTATTTTGATCTCCCCCTCATCCATTTTTTATAATTTTCGAATTAAGATTCCTTGTAATCCCGGGAATTCACATATACAGGGTGAGATAAAAAACTGCAACAAAGTCAAACGCCATAATTTTTAACTTTTTTTTTTAATTTTATTGAATGAAAGCAAAAAATGTCCGAAATAGCATCAAATTTAAGAATAAGTTTAGATTTGTTCGAATTGGTTACCTTTGGCATGAATTATGACCTTCAAACGGCCAATGAAACCGTTACACGCTGCCCGAATGTTGCTCTGCGGTATTTTGACCCATTCCCGGCGTAGCGCTTGCTTGAGGCGATCGACACTTTGGTATTTATTAGTGCCGACCTTGCTTTCCAAAATACTCCAGACCCAATAGTCCAATTGATTGGTATTCGGAAATTTTGGTGGTCATTGTGCGCTGGAAATGAAGCGAGGAACCTCATTTTGTAATCACTATTGGGTGGCGCGTGCTGAGTGCGATGGTGCTGGAATATCCAAGGTCTGCGGCCAAAATGTATGCGTGCCCAAGGCTTTAATACACCCTCCAGAATATTAGTACGAGCTATTAATACTAGCGGAGAGCGACAATCGGCTGTTATGGAGGCCCACACCATCACCATGGCCGGCGCTTGAGTTCTGATGTCCCTCCAAGGGTCCACATTTTCAGCTGACCTCTTTGGCAGTAAACCCGATCATTTTGTTTGTTTACAAACTGCTGGATAACGAATGTTTTCTCATCGGGGAAATCTAATTCGGCAGTTCAACACTTTTGGCCAAGCGAAGCCCATCGTTAGCTCTTTTAAGGTATATCTTTCTGTTGCGGTGTAAGTTCTTGCACTTTTTGGAATTTCAATGGCTTTACCCCAGGCTCATTATTCAATGTTTGCTCAATGGAATGTTGCGATATGTTCAGCTCACGAGCCATTTTTCGGCCACTGCGACGCGGGTTCCGATGAAGTCGCTTCTTTAATTTTCGAACCATTTTTGCTAATGTTGCTGTTTTCTTCCGTCCACTTCCTTGTATATATACCTGCAGTATTGCCGAAGTCTCTATAGTCCTAAAATTCATGGATTGCGAAAAATCTTAATCCGAAAATGTCCAAAAGTGTTGAAGAGGGGGAACTTGTCCCCTTTATTTATATTAATTTTCGATGTATACTTTCAAAACGCCAATACACGCGTCTTTTTTTTACCTCTACAGTTTGGAACAGAAAAATTGGAAATCGGTCCATTGTGCAATGGCTTTACTAATATCCTCCTCTGTAAATTTCAAAATGAAACATTTTGAAGGCTTTTTGGTGTACCTAAAAATGCACGGATTCCGATTTATCTTAACCGAAAATTTCTAAAATTGTGAAAAAGGTTGAGCTGCCTCTATTTCCTTTATTTCCCAATAATCGTTTTTATAATACTGAATAAAAATTTCTTTGGTATTTTGAAGTTAAAAATTAAGCTAACTATTCGTCAGTTTTTAATCCCCTGCGGCCACACCGTTATATATGAAAGAATATTTTGATGCGCTCACCTAATATGCATTGATTATCAAAAATCGTTCCAGTTTTGATTTTTGAAGCTTAATATTTTCTTCACACAGTACTCAGGCATTAAAAAACGTAATCAAATTTCAAATTTCAAATCAGCTCCCATTAAATATTTCAATTCAACACTGCGATCTTCATACACTGCTTTATAAAATCGTCGTTAATCCATATGTATTTAAATACATTTGTAAACGATGTTTACCTTGAACTTGATGATTATTTACAGTGAAAAGTGAAAACAAAAATTAATCTGCAATTTGACACGCTGCTCTGATGAGAGTAAAGTAACCCTAAAATCACGTATGTTTTCTTCGAATTGGGTGTTTGACATTCTGCTTTGTTGTGCTCGTGATAATTGTAAAATTTTCAAAATTGAGATGCAAATTGATTTTGTTAAAGAAGAAAAAATATTATAATAAGAGCTAAAACAGAAGACACGTGCGTTTTAAAAGTTTACATGACAATATTACTTAAGAAGAGGGGGAAAGCTCTACCCTAATCGATTTTTTTTTTTTAAATGTTAACATTAAGATTCCTTGGAAACCCTTGATATTAGGTATATAGTGTCTTCACGGCAGTATTGCAGATAAAAACACAATATGTATTAGGTATATAAGTATAAGTAATTTGGTTGATAACCCTCAAGCAAATGTGTCTTTTTGGTCCTTTTTCGAAAATATGCTTAAAAACCACATTTAAGCGGAATCGCTTTTACAAAATTGAATAAACACATCAAAAGTCTAAATCTTATCTAAACCTATGAACTCATAAATGTAAAAATACACATTTCAGGGTTAAAGCTGTTTTATAGTGAAATTATGAAATAGTCTTCTCCAACGCATCATAAAATGAGAAAGACGTAAAAGACAAATTTATTCTTCATAAATCTGCATAGAATCACTTTCTGAGTTGATTTATGCATGTCAGTCCATCTGTCCGTCCGTCTGTCCGTCCGTCTGTCCATGTATTCTTGTGAACAAAATGCAGGTCGCATTTATTATCCGATTGAGATGAAATTTTGCAAACAACATTTGTTTGGCCCAAGGACGAACCCTATTGAAATTGGAGATAATCGGTATATATATATCTTCGTCCGATTTGCCTTTTATTGTGCATCAAACGTGTAATATCAGCCCGAATGGTATGGAATTTTGCACATACAACCAAATTAAAATAAGTATGCCAAATTTTATCGAAATCGGTTCAGATATAGCTATAGCTCCCATATATATTGTTCATTCGATTTGTTATTTTTGTCCTCCGCAGCCGTAATATGCACTCTGTAACAACAATATTTGGGGAAATATATCAAATGCAGCTCGGCCGATTTTATGATACCCTACACCACTTTGCTAATTTATTTGAGCTCCACATAACATTTAAAAGTTTTTATGGGAGAATTCAATCCTACACCCTATGATTATAATTATAATTTTAAATTTAAAGGACTAAATACGCCGAAGCATTTGTATCTTTTAAATTCGGACTTGTATTGCCCATTTGGTGCGAAATTAATTTGAAATCGGATAAAAATATATATGGGAACTATATCCAAATCTGAACCGATCTCGATTAAATTTAGCAAAGGTATTTCTGAGCTGCAGTTGATATATTTCCCCAAATATTGTTGTTACAGAGTGCATATTACGGCTGCGGAGGACAAAAATAACAAATCGGATGAACAATATATATGGGAGCTATAGCTATATCTGAACCGATTTCCAAATTTGGCATGCTTATTTTTAGGCCTAATTTGGTTGAATGTGCAAAGTTCCGTACTATTCGGGCTGATATTACACGTTTGGTGCACAATAAAAGGCAAATCGGACGAAGATATATATAGGAGCTATATATTTTTACCGATTATCTCCAATTTCAATAGGATTCGTCCTTGGGCCAAACAAATGTTGTTTGGAAAATTTCATCTCAATCGGATAATAAATGCGACCTGCATTTTGTTCACAAGAATACATGGACAGACGGACGGACGGACAAGCATAAATTGACTCAGAATGTGATTCTATGCAGATCATCAAAAGGAACTATGGGTCTATCTCGTTTCCTTTTGCCTGTTACAAACAAATGCACAAAGACAAAATACCCTGATCACCTTGTGATGTAGGGTATAAAAATCTCAAGCCCCGGTCCGTGTTGAATGTAGCCAAAGGAGAAAATCTCAAATACCCGTCTTCCTAAAACACCATCAAATTTAGAATTACTTTGGATCGCGTAGCCGGTGTTGGAAGTAGTCAAAAAGGGAGACTCTCAGATCCCGAAAACAGCATCCAATTTAGAAAAACTTTGGTTCGCGAAGCCGGTGTTGGACATACCCAGAGGATCTCAAGCCCCTACCGAAGACCGTCTACCTAAGACAGCGTTAAATTGAGAAAAAATAAACTGAATGTTCTAAAAAGGTTGTCCGGGTTTAAAGATCTATATCTCTGGATCTAGGAGAGATTATAGAATTTTAAAAAGGTTGTAGTGTAAGTTATAACGTGTTATAACAGAAAAAAACACACTTTCCCACAATCAGGGTATAAATACCTACCTCAAAGATATCCGAGTGTTTTTACTAAACTAGAGTTATTCCGTAACTAATCAAAATTGTCGGTTTTTGGAGTGAAGATCAAGCAAAAGGATTGAAAAAGCTGAAAAAACCCGGAAAAGTTGTAGTTTGGTAGGATACATGGACTGGTGGCATCATTGCACCGTTCTTCTTCAAAGATGCTGTCAATAGTAACATAACTGTGAACGCTACTGCAATTTTTCAACAAAATGGTATCACATGCCAGACTGCACTCGTAACAATAGACTTATTAAGAGGCGAGTTCTGTGAACATTTTATTTGACTTTGGAGACCGGTCAATTGGCCGTCTAGACTCTAGATCGTGCGATTTAAGACACGATTTAGACAGTTTTTTTAAAAGTTAAAGCTCATGTCTGTATTTTATTCGAAATGTTGGAAAGAGTATTTCAAAATTGATCTAAGCGGATGTACCATTTGAGGCACAATCGTGTTTAACGTTTGCATTAAATTATCTTCAACTTTCCTACAGCTCTTAAAAATCACCCTATATTAAACTTAGGATTTTAGCAATAAATGCAATATAATATTAATTACATGTTACTAACTTTTTATTATTACAAATTTTCTAAACAGCATCTTCTCCTGGTGCCTCTCGCAAATAGCGACTTCAAGGCAAAAGATTTTTATGCTAAATGTGTAGAGTTATTATTTGATGTCTTTAAAGACCCATATTAGCCAGCCTTAAATTATTGAACCATCATAAACAATATTTGATTTTTGGCGGATATATGGGAACAAATAATCTCTTGGTAGTTCAGAAATTCTCACCTCATATTGCCCAGCCGTATCAAAAACCTCGCTTTAGGGCTATCAATACTAATGATATTGTGCGTACACATCGCTTCCGACCACCCCATAGAATTGTCTAATTTAATATAACAATTTAATTTTTTTGATTTGATTCCTATCTCTTACAATTTAAATCCCATCCAATTCCATTGTAAATTTATGAGGCAAAAAAAAAGTTGAGAAAAAAAACACAAAATAAATAAAGCATTGATTTCATTTGCATAGATTTCTAATCAAAGTGACAGCGAATTGAAAACTGTCGTTCGTTCGCATCGCTTCTAATTTAGTAAATATGCAAATTAATTTAATTTTTATGAGAGCCAAAACGCAGGCTAGAGTTTAATTATGCCGAACGTTATCAAATGCAAAATAAATTATTTTAATTTTTACCATATCTGATTGTACATATGTGGGGTGTGTATTTATGTGTGTGAGGTGTGTGTGTACATAATACCTCTTTTGTTGAATGAGTAGCAGGGAAAAATTAATATTCATTTGAAAAAAAAATATTTAGAAAAATACTTGTAACAGCAACAATGGATGTTGTTTTTGTTAAATGGGAATTGGAATTAGAACTGCCTCTGTTGCGGTAGGCCGTCATCAAATAATTATTTTTGTCGTCTCACCAGTATTTACATGAGTTGGCGGGTGACAAATGGTTTCAAATTACAGAGGCAGGGGGCATATTATAAATAAAGTCTCGTGCCTAGTTGTTTGCTTACAAACATCATATAAATGATCAAACATTAAATTATTTAAATGCCTTCCATTTCTTAGGGTGACTAGAAAATTTTGTCACATAATTTAAATTTTAAATATTGCTTTACATACTCTTATACCTGCACGTGTGCACTCACAATTTGGCAACAAATGTTGTCCTCTGTCTAGACTTGATTCCTTAGGTAAGATGATTCATATCATCACCATTTTTTACTTACGGTGTCAGCAACATTAATACAACAACAGGTGTTTAAACACGCTTTTAAATTATAATTATTTGTATGTAAAGCAAATATCAATTTGGAATATAATTTCGCTCCAACACAAATCTGTCCGGCTTTATTATTTTTTAATAATTTCTTGAAAAATCCAATATATTGGGAAAGTTGAGCTAAAAATAGAAGAAAGTTTACATAGCAAAGTAAATTAAATAGGGAGGAGGGGCAAGTTTTCCACTCTTCCATTTTTTTACATTTACAAGGGTATTTTATAAAAGCTATAAGAATTAAACAGAAAGTTGTAAGATCGGCAGTGCCAAATTGTGAATACCTTCCATTTGGCAAAGGAATTTTAAATACGAAATTTGAAACAATTCCGGTGAATATTGTCGCTAAAATAATCAAAATAATGAATATAGGGAGGTACCGTTGTATAGCGACCTATACGAGCACCTGGACCTGCACAGTCGTAGTACCCATTGCGAACTTCAAAGCGAAATTTGAAACAATTCCGGTGAATATTGTCGCTAAAATCATCAAAATACCGAATATTTGGGAGGTACAGTTATATGGGGATTATATCACAACGTGGACATATGAGATAACGCCCTCCATATGTGAGATGAAAAAACTGCAACCAAATTCAGACTGCTGTCATTTCTAAGCCACTCGACCGACAGCTGTTAAA
Organism: Musca domestica; assembly: GCF_030504385.1. Classification (NCBI taxonomy): domain Eukaryota; kingdom Metazoa; phylum Arthropoda; class Insecta; order Diptera; family Muscidae; genus Musca; species Musca domestica. The sequence continues at coordinate 22,118,794 of NW_026712363.1, read as the reverse complement.
ATTATTCCAGTGACATCTCATTATGTTGTTTTCAAGCGTACAAAAGCATTTTTGTGAGAATTTTCCAGAAAGTGGCTATCGTTAGAGTACTTCAGTATTTAAATGTGAATAAATCTTTTGTGTCTCGTACCATCGCTCGTTACCGTGATACTGGTAGCGTAGCCCGACGTAAAGGAAGTGTACGGAAGAAAACAGCAACATTAACAGAAATGGGTCGAAAAGTAAAGAAGCGACTTGATCGAAACCCGCGTCGCAGTGACCGAAAAATGGCTCGTGTGCTGAACATATCGAAATATTCCATTCGGCAAATATTGAAAAATGAGCTCGGGGTAAAGCCATTGAAATTCCAAAGAGTGAAAGAACTTTCTATAGAGCTAAAGAGTGGCTTCGCCTGACCGAAAGTGGTGAACTGCCGAATTTGGTTTTCTCCGATGAGAAAACATTCGTTGTCCAGCAGTTTGTAAACAAACAAAATGATCGTGTTTACTTGCCAAAGAGGTCAGCTGAAGATGTGCACCTTCGGTTGGCCACCAGATCTTAAGCGCCGACCATGGTGATGGTGTGGGCCGCCATAACAGCCGATTGTTGCTCTCCACTCGTATTTATCGACCGTGGCATCAGAATAAATGCCGAATATTATCGCGAAAATATTCTGGAGGGTGTATTAAAGCCTTGGGGACGCAAACACTTTGGTCGCAGACCTTGGACATTCCAAAAGGTCTCAGCCCCAGCACCCAAGAATGGTTACAAAATGAGGTTTCTCGCTTCATTTCCAGCGCACAATGGCCACCAAAATCTGGAGTATTTTGGAAAGCAAGGTTGGCACTAAAGAATACCAAAGTGTCGATCACCTCAAGCAAGCGCTTCGCCGGGAATGGGCCAAAATACCGCAGCGTGTGACGGTTTCATTGGCCGTTTGAAAGCCATAATTCGTGACAAAGGTGACCAATTCGAACAAATCTAATTTTATTCTAAAATTTGATGCTATTTCCGACATATTTTGCTTTCATTCGATTAAATTAAAAAAAAAATTTATCGTGTTTGCCAAAAAGATCCCTTTGTTGACTCGATCGAGGTGTAACATTTTTCACAAAAATATTCCCTGTTTGTTATTTGCAAAATTTACCAAAAATTTAGATTTAAATCTGATTTATCTTTAAACATCTTTCTGCTATACATATTTAAAGTTTTTCATTTCTTTTTTCTTAAACATTGTTGTCTAACGCCCTCCATATGTGAGGAAATTTGTTATTATATCGCCTAGATTAGAATGGTCTTGAGCTGTTTAAAAATTTGTAATTAATTCTCTCTGCTTTCAAAATTTACAGGTATTTCGTCATGGACCACGTACACCTGCCGACACCTATCCCAATGATCCACATGTAAATCAAACATTCTACCCCTATGGCTGGGGACACATAACAAATGTGAGTAGAAATAAACCAAAGAAAAAAAATAGTAATTTGAGTAAGACTTATGAATGGAACGGTAATAGTCGCCTTTTTGTTGCGGAACATAGATGATATGAAAAACATGGATAACAGAAATGTGTTTTCTTCGTTAAAATAAAGTCCACATTAAAAGGATTTGACTCCATTGTCCTCAACTTCAAAATAATATTTATTCCGGTTACAGTCATTTAAAATATGTTATGATCTCACCACTCCTAACAAAATAATTTATTTGTAGTAGATCATACCACATATCAACATTTGATTTTAGAGCATTTGATTGGGAGGCATATCCAATTCTGAATCGATTTTCACTAAATTTGACGGAGATATTTTAGTCTTTTATATAAAATAACATTGCTATAGAGTGCATTTTATCACTTCGAGAAGGATTATATTAAAAAAATATATATCGGAGCCGAGTTTCACAAGATGGAAACGTACGTCCCGAAATTCACTCCATTTGGGCTAACATTAAGCATTATTTGCACAATAAACCTGAAATCGGATTAAGGATATATACGGGAGCTATATCAAAATCTTAGCCGATCTTGATAAAATTTGGTAAAGGTATTTCCGAGCTCTGTAAGATATCTAGTACCAAATATCATTGTTGTCGAATGCATATTACGAATGTGAGGGACTTTAATACCAAATTGGATGAAACATATAAGCTATAGAAGCTATATAGACATAACTAAACCGATTTTCACCAACATTTGGAGTACTTGCTATCGGGCTGAATTCCGTCGGAAGTGCCAAAATTCAGTCCAATAGGGCTGATATTAGCCATTTGACGCACAAAACACCTGAAATCGGAAAAAGATATAGGTGTGAGCTATATCCAAATCTGAACCGATCTTGATAAAATTTGGCAGAGATATTTTTGTGTTGCATCTGATCTTTGGTACCAAATATCATTGTTGTGGAGTGCATATTACGCATGTGAGGGACTTTAACACCAAATCGGATGAAAAGTATAAACTATATCTATATGTATAGCTATAGAAGCTATATAGACATAACTGAACCGATTTTCATCAAAATTTAAAGTACGTGCTATTAGGCTGAATTTCGTCGTAAGTGCTAAAATTCAGTCCATTTGGGCTTATATTAGCCATATGACGCAAAAACACCTGAAATCGGAAAAAATATAGGTTGAAGCTATATCCAAATCTGAACAGATTCTGTAAAATTTGCAACATTTATTTCAGAGCTGTATCTGATATCTGGAACCAAAGACAAATTTTATATTGATCAGGCAATAAATGCGACTTTGTTTCCAAAAATACATGGAAAGACTGGCAGACACGCATAAATCGACGCAGAATGTGATTCTATGCAGATCATCAGAAGAAACTATGAGTCTATCCTGCTTCCTTCTCCATGTTACAAACAAATGCACAAAGATATAATACCCCGTCCACAGTGTGCTGTAGGGAATAAAAATGAAGAGTATTCAGAACTACCCATTTGGTGTTTATAAATATGATTGTCAGATTATTACCGAATATCGAGCGGTACAGATGTAGACAAAATTCCGTTACGAAAATTGCGGTTCTAATTAAAATTATGCTTTTGAAAGATATGGCTACTTATAAAAGCTACAATATGGGCATTATTGTTGTTGGTGAATTGACTTCGGGAATGTTAGAGAATTCAATTTCCAATAAAATAAATTTTCCGAATGAAAAGAAACAGAGCATGCAAAAATATTGTATTTTATTACGAAATATAAAGAGTCACGAAATAGAAGAATTTTACATTATCCAGCTTTTGTTCTCCAAAAAACTTAGTTGGGGTATATCATATTACAAGCAAATTTGGTACCAAATACGATCTCCAATACGAAAGGTAGCTTGAATATAAGAAATGCCGGAAGAGCATAACTACATTTAGCTGCCTATCTCAACTTCTTCGAAAGATGTCGATAAGTTGACGGAAATGATTATTTAGACCGAATAAAAACGCAAAATTCTTTGTATGAATAGGTGTATAAAAATAGGATCTAAAAAATTCATGGATCTTAGATGGGATCTCGGGAGATTCCATTGGCTTAGTTGCTGTCTACTTCATGCAATCGACGCGATTACAAACGAGTTGCCCGCAACGCATACTACATAGAGTGCAATGAAAGTCGTACTCCATCGAAGTTCTCGGCACCCGTTGTGAGTTATGTGACCACATATGATGTATAAAATATAAATTGCCATGCAAACACCGAAAGTACTGCAATCCAGAATGAACACGCATTCCAGACACCAGTTAACCGAAAACAAAAACCGAAATAAATGTCTAGGTGGTATATCATTGTAACACGGTTAAGGATTTCCATGATGAATTGGAAAGGGGAGATCCACAAGCGACGAAAAACTATTACAGTTAACAATGCTATGTATATGTTTTTATGTAGTAGTTTATTTATTTTTGTTTCCTTTTCATTTTTTTTTTGCATGTCATTCCTGCTGATGCCTTCGTTTACGGCTACCAAAACAATGATGATGTGGATGATGATGATACGCTTGTCCTTGGTCTATGTCCCGGTGTGTGTGTGTGTGTGTTTGGCTATAAATCACTGCATATTGCACTCGCTGTGACTACAATCCAATGGTGGATGCCTCGTAAACAATCTACTTTACTTGTCTACTTCAAAATTGGACCGGAATGAATGAATGTCTCGTCAACCCCGTAACCCTCGTCTTTTGGTCATACATAATAGAGTGGCAAACGTGAATTGTTCACCATTGGCAACTGGCTGCGCAAACGTTATGGCAACTTTTTGGGCAACTATTATTTTCCAGATGTAAGTTAAAGCCAATGTATCATATGAGAGTTATATGTTAAGTGACTATTTTACATTTAACATATTTAGCATTTGAGAGCTCCTAACTATTTAAAACTAAAAAGTTAATATTTTAAATATATTCCGAAGCATTTTCTACAGGGTATGTCGCCTGAAAGTGTGCTATAACTGGTTTACACATATGCCAAAGACATAGAAGTATAAAGATGGGACAAGACAGAGTCAAAATTTGGCAACCCTTTGAAAATACCTCTGTTGTTATGATATCGTAACAACATAGTTAGCAATGTTATGCGATTTAAACGGCTTAGGTAATATGCAATTAATTTGGAAAGTCTTTGGAATAGAATTTTGAAACTTAATTTTTGGTTTTTTCAAACGTTTGTTTGCCATTTTTTTCTATAAATGTCCTGTCATGAACTGTTATCTAGATAGTATTGACACAAACCAATTACTCTTTACCATTATTTGCATATGCTAGGGTCATATGTAAAGTGAAATTTTAGTAGCATTTTTATGGCATACTTCTAGGCGCTAACCATAACTTTTAATACGCCTATGAATCTAAGATAAATATACATATAACCAACATGATGTACAGGGTGAGATGAAAAAACTGCAACCAAATTCAGACTACTCATTTCTAAGCCACTCGTCCGACAACTGTTAAAATTATTCCAGTGATAGATCATTATATTGTTAACAAATGTACAAAAGCATTTTGGTGAGAATTTTCCAGAAAAAAAGTTATTCGTGTTGGAATTCAAGGGTGATAGTGTGATTTCTTTATATTTGGCTGGAAAACCACAAATGGCTATCGTTAGAGTACACCAGCATTTAAATGTGAATAAATATTTTCTGTCTCGTACCATCACTCTTTACAGTAATACTGGTAGCGTCATTTGATCGAAACCCGCGTCGCAGTGGCCGAAAAATGGGTCGTGAGCTGAACATATCTCAATATTCCATTCGGAAAACATTGAAAAATGAGCTCGAGGTAAAGTCATTGATATTCCAAAAAGTACAAGAACTTACACCGCAACAGAAAGAAAATAGGCTCAAAAGAGCTAACGAGTTGCTTTGCTTAGCCGAGAGTGGTGAACTGCCGAATTTGGTTTTCTCTCGTTGTCCAGCAATTTGTATACAAACAAAATGATCGTGTTTACTTGCCAAAGAGGTCAGCTGAAAATGTGCACCTTCGGTTTTCCACCAGAACACAAGCGCCGGCCATGGTGATGGTGTGGGCCGTCATAACAGCCTATGGTCGCTCCCCGCTTGTATTAATCGACCGTGGTATCAGAATAAATGCCGAATATTATCGCGAAAATATTCTGGAGGGGGTATTAAAGCCTTGGGCACGCAAATATTTTGGCCGCAGACCTTGGACATTCCAACAGGACTCAGCACAATCGCACTCAGCATTTCCAGCACACAATGACAACCAAAATCTCTGGATACCAATCCGTTGAACTATTGTGCCTGGAGTATTTTGGAAAGCAAAGTTGATATTAAAAAATACCAAAGTGTCGAGCACCTCAAGCAAGCGCTTCGCCGGGAATGGGCCAAAATAAACATTCAGGCAGCGTTTGACGGTTTCATTGGCTGTTTGAAGGCCATAATTCGTGTCAAAGGTGACCAATTCGAATAAATCTTAACTTATTCTAAAATTTGATGCTATTTCCGACATTTTTATACCCTCCACCATACTATGGAGGGTATATTAATTTTGTCATTCCGTTTGTAACTCCTCGAAATATTCATGCCAGACCCAACAAAGTATATATATTCTTGATCAGCGTAAAATTCTAAGACGATTTAGCCATGTCCGTCTGTCTGTCTGTGTGTCTGTCTGTCCGTCTGTCTGTCTGTCTGTCTGTCTGTTGTAATCACGCTATCTTTCGAACAAATTGAGATGGAAGGCTAAAATTTTGCACACATGTATTTTTTCCCAGTAGGCAGGTTAAGTTCGTAAATGGGCCATGTAGGTCCAAGTTATCATATAGCCCCCATATAACGGTACCTCCCGATATTCGGTATTTTGATGATTTTAGCGACATTATTCACCGGAATTATTTCAAATTTGGCATTTGAAGTTTGTAATGGATGCTACAGCCTAAGACAGAAAATTATCTGTGCAGGTCCACGTCTTCCTGTAGCCCCCATATAACGGTACCCCCCGATATTCGGTTTTTTGATGATTTTAGCGACATTGTTTACCGGAATCGTTTCAAATTTGGTATTTGAAGTTCGTAATGGATACTTCATCCAAAGTCAAAGAATGAGCCATGTAGGTCCACGTCTTCATATAGCCCACATATAACGGTACCCCCCGATATTCGGTATTTTAATGATTTTAGCGACGTTATTTACAGGGATTGTTTCAAATTTCGTATGTGAAGTTCGTAATAGATACTTCAGCCCATGCCAGAAAATCGTCTGTGCAGGTCCATGTCTTCGTATAGCCCCCATATAACGGTACCCCCCATATTCGGTATTTTGACGATTTTAGCTACATTATTAACAGATTTTTCTTCAAGTTTCGCATTTAAATATTGTAATAATTTATGACAAAAGTTGCCTATGCAGGCCCACGTCGTCGTATAAGCATTCGGTATTTTTAAGATTTTAACAGAATTTTTAACGGGTTTTATTTTTTGGAAATTGCCAAATTTGTACCAAATGGTGGAGGGTATTAAAAGTTCGGCCCGGCCGAACTTATAGCTTTTTTACTTGTTATACCCTCCACCTTGGAAAGGAGGGTAGACCCCATAAAGTATATATTCATAATCAGCATAAAATTCTAAGTCGATTTAACGATGTCCGTCTGTCTGTCTGTCTGTCTGTCCGTCTGTCTGTCTGTCCGTCTGTCTGTCTGTTGAAATCACGATACAGCCCACATTATTTGACGTAGAGCGCCAAAATTTAGCAGAGCAATTTGTGTTGTGTCTAGGATGGTTGGTATTGAAAATGAGATATATCGGTCCACGTTTTGGTATAGCCCCCATATAATGGTACCTCCCGATATTCGATATTTTGATTATTTTTGCCACATTTTTTTAAAGGATTTATCTAAAAATTGGTATTTGTTGGTCATAATGGGTTCCAGCTGCGGTGGCGAAACATTGCATGTATGGGTCCCCATATAACGGTACCTCCCGATATTAGGTATTTTGATGGTGTTTGCCACATTTTTTCACTGATTTGTCTAAAAATTGGTATTTGTGAGTCATAATGGGTCCTAGTTCGTTTGGCGAAACATTGTATTTATAGGTCCACGTTTTGGTATAGTCCCCATATAACGGTACCTCCCAACATTCGGTATTTTGATGATTTTTGACAAATTTTTTCACGAATTTCTCTGAAAATTAGGTAGTTGTAGATCATAATGGGTCCCAGTTCGTGTGGCGAGTCATTGTAATTATAGGTCCCGATATTCGGTAATTTGATGATTTTTGCCACATTTTTTTCACGTATTTGTCTGGGAATTGGTATTTGTAGGTCATAATGGCTTCTAGCTCCGTTGGCGAAACCTTGCATGTGTAAGTCCACGATTTGGTATAGCCCCCATATAACGGTACCTCCCGATATTCGGCATTTTAATGGTTTTTGCCACATTTCTTCTAATGTTTCCTTTACCCTAAGGTGGAGGGTATTAAAAGTTTGGCCCGGCCGAACTTAATGTTTTTTTACTTGTTTGCTTTCATTTAATAAAATTTAAAAAAATGTAAAAATTATGGCGTTTGACTTTGTTGCAGTTTTTTATCTCACCCTGCATAAACTTACCCTGATTTTGAAATATTTAAGGGAAAAAGATTGAATATTCATCGAAATTGTTTTTCTCTAGCTGCTCCATGCCCAGGCCACTGGTGTGCCACGCACCCACATGAGTTTACAGACTGTATTGGCTAGTCTGTTTCAACCCAGAAACACAGCCATGGAATGGAATACCAAATATAATTGGCAACCAATTCCAGTATTTTCACAGGAATTAAATGAGGATACGGTAAGTGAAATGTTCTTGAATAATTGCAGCTGGATGTATACTGTTGTTATTTCCAGCTCTTATTGGTTCGCACACCATGTCCCCGTTATCACGAAGCCTTTCAGGAAGTTTTGAGTTCAGCCAAAGTCCAAGAGGAAATTAAACCACATGAATATTTATTCGGCGAATTAACCAAACTCACCGGCTTAAACATTACCGAACCTGAAGATATTAATTCGCTGTATTTGACACTGTTGGCGGAGGTAAGTAAATATCATTAAAAATCTAAACTGAAGCTGACACGATACCCTTCAATGAGCGTAATTCTCTCCATGCTCACAATTAGAATAAAAGAGTAACAAAATTGGGGGAGTTCGACTCTTTGAGCACATACATGTTCTGCCAACTTTTATATGTATATCCGCCACCATAGTATGGAGGGTATATTAAGTTTGTCATTCCGTTTGTAACAACTCGAAATATACATTTTAGACCCCATAAAGTATATATTTTCTTGTTCAGCATAAAATTCTATGTCGATTTAACAATGTTCGCCCTTCTATCCGTGTGTGGAAACCACTATAGCTTCCGAACGAAAAGAAGTAAGTTGATAAAAATTTACTCAAATGTGTATTATGTCTGCAGGACTTTTGGTATTGAAATGGGCCATGTAGGTCCACGTCTTCGTATAGGGAGAGGTAAATTCAGCTGTGAAGAGTAAATGTCTCCTTTTCCTGGGGGTAAAAATCGGGTGTTTTATTGATTTTTATACCCTCCACCATAGTATGGAGGGTATATTAAGTTTGTCATTCCGTTTGTAACACCTCGAAATATACATTTTAGTTCCCACAAAGTATAGATATTCTTGATCAGCATAAAATGCTACGTCGTCTGGGGAAATCACTTTAGCCTCCGAACGAAATAAAGTAGATTGATAAAATTGTGCTAGATCTGTAACGGTACCTCCTTGTATTCGGTATTTTGATGATGTTAGTTACATTGTTCACCGGAATCGTTTCAAACTTCGTGTTGTAATTTCGTAATGGATACTACAGTCTATGACAGGAAATTCTCTTAATGTCGGTACCGCCCTATATTCGGTATTTCCACGATTTCAGCTACATTAAACACCGAAATTGTTTCGAATTTCGTATTTGAAATTCGCAATGGGTACTACAGTATGCGACAGAAAATTGTCTATGCAGGTCCATGTCTTCGCATAGCCATTTTGAATCGATTAAAATTTCGTATTGTGAATTAGTGATGAGTTCTATGGCCTGTGACAGGAAATTGTTTATGCAGGACCTTGTCTTCGCATAGCCCCATATGTCGGTACCCCTGTAACAAGATGACGGTAACTGCCTATATTCAGTACTTTTACGATCTTAACAGAATTTTTAATGGATTGTTTTTTGAAAATTTCCAAATGCTGGAGGGTTTTCAAGGTTTGGCTCGACCGAACTTATTGCTTGTTCACTTGTTTTACTCTCTGATTCCATCGGTTTTCAATGGCCCAGATTGTGGGAATGGAAAAAATTACGTGCCTTGCTTGGTGCCGCCCAAATTACAAAATCCCCCTCGTTTGAGTCATCAGTGCAGCAGTTGGCTATGGATGTTTATCTAATTCATTGGACCACCAGCAGACGTCTTTTAAGGAGTCGCTTATTTTACTGTGCAACACAAAAAATAATTACAACAGATTTTAGACAGTAGAGCAAAAATTAGGGACAAGCTCCTCCCTCTTCAACATTTTTTGATATTTATACCCTATACCACATGGAAAAGAAGCGAGATAGACCCATTGTTACTTTTGAGGATCTTTCTGAGTCATTTTATGCTGTCAGTAGGTCCGTCCGTCTATCTATGTATTCTTGTGAACAAAATTCAGGTCCCATTTCTTATCCGAACAATATTTGTTTGGCCCAAGGACGAACCCTATTGAAATTGGTAAGAATCGCTTCAAATTAAAATATAGCTCCCATAGGTATGGTCATCCGATTTCGGGGTATTTGTGCACCGAAAGGCCAATATCAGTCTAAACAACCTGAAATTTCGCACACCCGACCGAATTCGGTCTAATAGCAAGATTATCAAATTTCGAGAAAATATCTTCATATATAGCTATAGCTCCCATATATATGTTTCATCCACTCCACAAGAATGATGGTATCAGATAACTTATGGAGCTCAAAAATACCTCTGTCAAATGTCAGCTCCCATATATACCTTATCTGATATCAGGTTTATTGGGCACCATATGAGTAATGTCAGCCCAAATTCCTGCAATTCCCACTGAATTCATCCCATACAAGAGTACTTCAAATTTGGTGAAAATTAGTTAAGATTTAGCTCCCATATATTTTTTCCGATTTGCTGTTAAAGTCCCTCACTTGCCACAACAATAATCTCTGGTACCAGATATCAGCAAGAGCTCAGAAATAAGTGTTTAAAATATTGTCATGAAATCTTTATCCGATTTCAGGTTTATTGGTTAATATCAACACAAATAGACTGAATTTTGGCACTTCCGAACGGATTCAGCCCAGAAGCAAGTACTTCATATTTTGGTGAAAATCGGTTCAGATATAGCTATAGCTCCCATATATATGTTTTATCCGATTTGGTGTTAAAGGTCCTCATTTACGTAATATACACTTCACAACAACAATCTTTGGTACCAGATATCATCTAGAGCTCAGAAATAAGTGTTTAAAATGTTGTCAAGATCGGTTCAGATTTGGATATAGATCCCATATATATCTTAATCCGATTTCAGGTTTATTGTGTACCAAATGGTTAATATCAGCACAATGATATTTGATACCAGGCATCAGAAATCGAAAATACCTCTGCCAAATTTTAACGAAATCGGTTCAGATTTTTTTATAGCTTCGTTATATATCTTCATCCGATTTTACGGTTATTGCTCACCATATATGTAATATCACCCCAAATTCAATATATTTTTCATATCCAACCGAATTTTACCATTTGGTGAATTTCGGTCTGGTATATCTAATGCTCCAATAATTATTTTTTAATATAATTCCTTATCGAAGTCATTGCATGCACTAAACAGCAATGTTATTTGGTACTAGAGCTACAAAGGCCTCCGTCAAATGTGTTATAATCGATTCAGGGTTGGATATAGTTCCCAAATTGTGACTATTCTAAAGTTATGATACGCTTTCAAATAAAGTTCATAGTTTGTATGATCTACTCTACCTAAATTCCGAATATAAAAATTTTTGGTACGGGAGCACTACAAACTACGCATGGTGGTATAGGGTACCACATATTCGATCCAACCTGACTTTTGAATTATCCTTATTGGTATAAATTCTCATTAAAAAATTATCACCCTCCTATATTTTGCAGACTGAATTTGGTTTGGAGCTACCTGCATGGACCAAGCAATATTACCCCGAAAAATTACAATATCTTGCAGAGCAAAGTTACATTTACAATGCCTATACCAGAGAAATGCAAAAAATAAAGGCTGGACCTTTCCTAACGAAAATGTTCAACGAAATGAAGGATAAGTCGTCCAACACACTCAAGCCGGCAGGACGTAAAATGTATATCTACAATGGTCACGATTCGACTGTGGTGAACATAATGCAAGCTTTGCAGATTTGGAAGAGGCAATTGCCGCGTTACTCTTCAATGACTCTCTTTGAGTTGCACAAAAACAAAGATACTGGGAAATATTATGTTGAGGTAATTCTAAAGGACAAGGCGTTTGGGAAATAAGAAATCTATTGTTTTTTTTTTTTAATTTATTTCAGATCTATTTCCGCAACAATCCCAAAGAAACTGCCCTACCTCTTACCGTACCTGGCTGTGATTTCCAATGCCCCCTGGAGAAACTCATCGAATTGAGTTCAGAGGTTTTAATCGACAAGACACGTGATGCGAATCGTTGTGTCTCAAAGAATGAGGCCTTCACGGAACCTCCACTACGTGGTCCATAGGCCAAAAGCCATTATGAGTCTCAGGAATTAGTTTAATTTGCTTCTAAGTACTGTGTTTTCTATTTTGTTTCTTTTTTTTCAACTTTTGTTTAGTTATTTGATTTTTCATAGATAATTATTTTTTTTTTTTTTTTGGTAATATATTGAAGTTGAGTTGGAATACCTCAAATAGATCGAATTTTTATTGTGTAGATTAAATAGATGCAATGGAAACACAGTCGAAATTACGAAGTTTTTCTTCTTATAATTTATAGCCAAAAATTGGAAGATGCAAAACCGGAAGTATCCATTACAAGGTAATGTAAACAAACCAGCATTACCAGTAGGTTGAAAATATAGTCGTTTTTCTTCAAAGTTAAATAATATTAGGAACTTACAATACAAAAATTTCGGTTGCAAAATATAGATTGGGAGGAACCGTTGAAAGCGCGATATACCAAGTTGAGGACCCGTATAGGCAATTTTCTGTCAAAGAATTTAGTATGTATTTCGAACTCCAATCACTAAATTAGAAACAATTCCGTAAAAAAATTTGACATAAATCATCAAAATCTCCATATAACTGGAGGTACATTTATATGGAGGCTGTGCAAATTCTTTCACCTCTTAGAATTGTTTCCTTTCAGATGAAATGTTAGCTATTTCGAACACCAAATACCAACTCTGAAATAGTCCATTTTGGACAATGTGGCTGAGATCGTTCAAATAATAAATATCGGGAGGTACCGTTATATGGGGATTATACCCAAACATGGTTCTATATGGGAAGTTCTTTGCCATGATGTTTCCCCCATACTTGAAATTCAAAAAAAAAAAAAAAAAAAAAAAACTATAATTTCGGCCTGGTCTTTGAATGCCCTCCACCATTTGGAACGAATCTGGCAATTTTCAAGAAAACAAAATCTTTAAAAATTCTATTAAAATCTGAAAAATACCGAATGTAGCCGTTATATTAGGGACGACGTGGACCGCCATAGGCAATTCTTGTCATAAGCCAATACAATATTTAAATGCTAAACTTCAAAAAAATATTCAAAATATACGAAGACGTGAACCTGCCCAGACAATTTTCTGTCACAGGCTGTAGTATCCATTACGAACTTCAAATGCGAAATTTGAAACAATTCCGGTAAATAATGTCGCTAAAATCATCAAAATATCGAATACCTGGGGGTACTGTAATATGGGGGCTATATGAAGACGTGGACCTGCACAGACAATTTTCTGTCATAGGCTGTAGTATTCATTACGAAATTGAAATACCAAATTTGAAATAATTCCGGTAAATAATTCGCTAAAATCATCAAAATACCGAATGTCGGGAGGTACCGTTATATGGGGTCTATACGAAGACGTGGACTTACATGACCCATTTTCAATACCAAAAGTCCTGCAGACATAATACATATTTGAGTAAAATTTTATCAACCGTTTTCATTTCGTTCGGAAGTTATAGTGATTTACGCAGACGAATAGAAGAACGGACGGACGGACATAGCTAAATGGACATAGAATTTTATGCTGATGAATAATATATTTATTTCTGTACTTCTTTCCTAAAGTTACATAAGGATTTACAATATTAAGATACCCTCCTCCTATGGTGATCGGAATAACAACGTATTTTTTAATTGATCGCCACTGTAGTAAATAATTGAACGAAATGTTAGCATAACTTAAGGCGCGAACATATTTTTCACTGCCGGTATATACCATCTACTTGGTTTTATGTATCTTTCTGTCATCCGCCTGAGCTTTAAATACATCGATCAGTTTTACTTAATATCATTTTTTCCGGTAGTTATTAGCAATAATTTAGAATTCGGGGTTCTCATTGAGAAAATGAACTCTGTGAGAAAATCCAATTTGAAACAATCACGGTAAATAATGTCGCTAAAATCATCAAAATATCGAATATTGAGGGGTACCTTTATATGGGGGCTATATGAAGACATGAACCTACAGGCTCATTTTTATTCCCTCCGCCATACTATGGAGGGTATATTAACTTTGTCATTCCGATTGTAACTCCTCGAAATACTCATGTCAGACCCAACAAAGTATATATATTCTTAATCAGCGTAAAATTTTAAGTCCATTGCAACAATTCCGGTAAATAATGTCGCTAAAATCATCAAAATACCGAATATCGGGGGTACCGTTAAATGGAGGCTATACGAACACGAGGACCTGCATATATAATTTTCTGTCTTAGGCTGTAGTATCCATTTCGAACTTCAAATGCCAAATTTGAAACATTTCCGGTGAATAATGTCGTTAAAATCATCAAAATACCGAATATCCGGAGGTACCGTTATATGGGGGCTATATGATAACATGGACCTACATGGCCCATTTACGAACTTAACCTGCCTACAGGCAAAATATACATGTGTGCAAAATTTTAGCCTTATATTTCAATTTGTTCGAAAGATAGCGTGACAGAAAGACAGACAGACGGACATCGCTAAATCGACTTAGAATTATACGCTGATCAAGAATATGTATACTTTGTTGGGTCTGACATGAGTATTTCGAGGAGTTACAAAATGAATGACAAAGTTAATATACCCTCCATAGTATGGTGGAGGGTATAAAAAACTTTTTAATTAGCCGCCACTGTAGTAAATAGTTGAGCGAAATGTTAGCATGACCTAAGGCGCGAACATATTTTTCATTGTCGGTATACATCAATTATTTTGTTTTAAAATACTCACCCTACGACCTTTTTTGCGACTCCATAAGGGCAACGCCATAACTTTTGACAGAGAAGCGTCAGTCCAAGCATATTTTTACCATACTTTTTCCATATTTTTTATCGTGTGCGATTTTTTTCAATTTGACTTATTTTATTGAAGTGTACAATTTGTAATGTTGTTTTACTTTACAAGAAGTTGGGTTCATTATATACAGATTGCAATTATCGTCCGATCCACACGAAAATTCTCACAAGGGTAGGGTTAGGCTCAGAAGGGCTAGAACTATTGTTTTCAAAGATGTCCGCAATATATTTAGGGGTTGAAATGGACCAAAAACTAAAAATGTTCCTGATTTTGCAGCCGTTATAAAGGTTACAAATAGAAACCAAAGGACACGAAATCCCGCGTAAAGTTTTAGTTTAGGACAGCGGGTAAAATGGACCACTACTTTGTGTGAAAAAATACCAACATTTCAATTCTACCGAAACGCTGAAAATAACTTACAGGCAATATCCAAAATTCACAAATATAGCCAAATATCGTAGAGAAGCAAATCATATAGACGAGTCTAAATTTTGAGATACAGAGGGGCCTAGTGCTTTTGGAGATGATCGAAAAATATTTAGGGTTTAAATGAACCAAAAACAGAAAAAATTTCCTGATCACACAATTGAAACCAATCGACACGACTGAGAAGGGAATTATGAGAAGAAGAGGGAAGAGTTCTAGCATTTTGGATGATCATTGGATAATATTTAGCTGTAAAATGGACCACAACAACTAACAGCACGACGGAGTGCGTAAATTTTGGCCAAATGTGCTTGTCAAAATGTTAAGGGTAATATCTGGGTAGTGTTTCCTGACAGGTCCACGTCTTCATATAGCCCCTATATAACAGTAACTCCATTAATTCCCCGGAATTGTTTCAAATTTCGTTGCTTTTTTACATGTTTTGAGGTATGTTTGTCGCACATTTCACTTGCGACCATAACGCTGTAGTTTAAAATATTTTCATTAATTGTGAAGGTTTAGTTACAAAAGCTAAGCATATCTTCAGGCGTAAGCAGTTTACTTTTTATATCAACGGTATGTTTCCCTACGACGATTTGGTAGTGAAATATTTGAGGAGAAATTTAAATCAAAAATGTCAAAATATAAAAAAAAACTTATGGGTTTCTTTCGAGTTCTGTCGCTTTAAAAAAAGATACCATAAAAAGGGTAATGACGTAATTTTTTTTTCAAAAACATTTGGTCTGTTCTAGAACTGAAAGCATGTAAATTTTTTCCTACTATAACCAATTCTCCCTTTATAATATGGGAGAAAAATATTAGATACTTGCAGAAGCCGTTAATTATAAATTTAAAGTTTCAGTGTTATGTATGAGGGACAAAAACTGGCCCAATCCAATTAAACATTTTCTTCCCATGCCCAAGTCAGTTTCAAAGATGAATACTTTTGTAGTTGGCATTTAGCATAAACACACACAAACTTTATTGGGTTTTCAATATGAATTCCAAATAAATAAATCAACCGTACCATGAGTAGAAGAGGAACATATTTTCGTTCTGACCATATCTAAAAAAATATTAAAACAACCAAATGTCATCATAGCAGATGTGATCAAGTTTCACACCTTATTCCTAAAACTCCAAACGCTCTATATACATTTTACAATGACCATTTTCAGTTATCTGACTTAGTTTCCGATTACAATTGTTTGAAATTGTTTTTTTTTTATCTTAAAGTTTTTTGCATATCTAGTCATGTTTCAAATAAAAACATCAAAACAATATGCCTCATCTAACCATAACCATATTGGCAATGTACCAAATGCTCATTTATTCAATTGTTAAATTTTGCTACGAAAAGACAAGTGTCTGCAGACATCTTTGTTGTTGCATGGGTGTGTAGAACGAATGTGTGTGTGTGTGCGTTTCCTTTTTTTGGAGGGGGCTCAAATAAAATTTCTCTTCACCCAACATTTCTTGTGGGTTGATGCTTGTCTGATGTTTGAGGACGATTTGGTTTGATCATCTGCAACATTTATTTGCCCTCGTTGTTGTTGTTGCTGTGTTTATATTTGCCTTGGAAGGTAGGGGACATAATTGTGGTTTGCCACAGCTATTCTGGATATGTTTGGTGTGTTTGGTTATATTGTCATATGGTTTATTCGGCTATGTCTAGATTTCTGCTGTTGTTGCTGTAACAAGTGCTTCCGCTCGGAGTGTTTTGGTGTCTAACAATTTGACAGCCTAACATGTGCAGACATCGACAATACCACACATACACACACACACACACAATTTCTCATACTGTGACATTTTCTGGCGGAAGTTGTTGTCATTTTTTTTGTAGTTTCCTACTGGAGGCGTTTTGTTGCTCCTCAATCCTCCCTCTCTCTCTCTAGAGATGTGTGTGAGTCCTCCGTTAGACGTGTGTGTGTGTGCCTGAATATTTGATCGTTGTTGTTTAAGTGTGAAGTTATCATATGTCATATCGGCAAAGTCAAATAAAACCGGCTGTAGTGTTTGTCCCCCTTCCCTGAAAATTTCTCCAACATGCCCCGAAACACTCTTACAAATTTATTTATTTTCAGTTTCCCTCTTGAGAGATGTGTACGAACATCCGTGTGTATACAATGTTGGCCTCAGTTGTCCCGAAATGATGAGTCAAATACATCGTTCTTCGTGTTTTTATAACCTCCTCCATACATAGTATGTAGGGTATATTAGGTTCGTCATTCCGTTTGTAACTCATCGAAATAATAATTTTAGACCCAACAAAGTATATTTATCCTGGATCAGCGTTAAATTCTAAGGCAATTTAGGCATTTCCTCCATATGTCTGTCCGTCTGTTCTAATCACGCTACAGTCAAAACAAATTAAGATAGGAAGCTAAAATTTTGTACAGATTTGTATTTTGTCTGCAGGCAGGTCAAGTTCGAAGATGGGCCATATCGGTCGACGATATCTATATATTATATTAGCGGTACCCCCCGATATTCGGTATTTTGATGATTTTAGCCACAATTTTCAATGGAATTGTCTGAAAATGCACACAAGGGGTTCCATCTGAGTACTTTGCCGCCTAGAAGTGTCATGGACCTATGTTTTAGTATTGCGCCCAGATATTGGGCATTTTCATGATTTTTGCGACATTATTCACCGGAAATGTTTAAATTTCGTCTATAAAGTTCGGAACCGTTACTACAGCCTATGACACAAATTAATTATGCATGACAACGTCTTCGTATAGCCCCCATATAACGACCAGTTTCTTCCTAATGGTAGAGGTTATAAAAAGTTCGGCCCGGCCGAACTTAGCTGCTTCTTTTTCTTGTTTTTATACCCTCCACCATACTATGGAGGGTATATTCATTTTGTCATTCCGTTTGTAATTCCTCGAAATACTCATGTCAGACCCAACAAAGTATATATATATTCTTGATCAGCGTAAAATTCTAAGACGATTTACCCATTTCCGTCTGTATGTCTGTGTGTCTGTCTGTCTGTCCGTCTCTCTGTCTGTTGTAATCACGCTATGTTTCGAACGAATTGAGATAGAAGGCTAAAATTTTGCACACATATTTATTTTGCCAGTAGGCAGGTTAAGTTCGTTTTCATGTAGCCCCCATATAACGGTACCTCCCGATACCCGGTTTTGATGATTTTAGCGACATTATTCACCGGAATTGTTTCATATTTGGCATTTGAAGTTCGAAATGGATACTACAGCCTGAGGCAGAAAATTGTCTGTGCAGGTCCACGTCTTCGTATAGCCCCCATATAACGGTACCTCCCAATATTCGGTATTTTGATGATTTTAGCGTCATTATTCACAGGAATTGTTTCAAATTACGTATTGGGAACTACAGTCTTTGACAGAATATTGCCTGTGCAGGTCCAGGTGTTCGTGTAGGCCCCATATATCAGTCCAGGTCTTCGTATAGCTCCTATATAACGGTAACTCCCTATGTAAGGTATTTTGATGATTTTGGCTACTTTATTCACCGTTTATTTCAAGTTTCGAATTTGAATATGGTAATGGCTTGCGACAAACAATGCCTATGTAGGTGCTTGTCGTACAGGCCCTAATATAACGGCTATATTCGGTATTTTAAAAATGTTAACATAATTTTTGGCGAATGTGATCTTTTTTGAAAATTTTCAAATTCGTTCTAAATGGTGGAGGGTATTAAAAGTTTGGCCCGGCCGAACTTACCTGCTTCTTTCACTTGTTTTTTCATCTCGTTTAGTTGCAATTTTTATAAACTTTTTTCTTTTGGGTAAATATTTTTTATGAAACTTTTGTTAGTTTGTGTGTACACATGTAGCTAGCGCCTTATACATGTATTTTTTGTACACTTTCATGCCACAAGTTGACATTTTTCGCATTGCGGTTTGCCATAAACCACATGCATGTGTGCATGCATGTATTTGTAGTCAGAGCTTGCATACATTTAAACATACAAATTTGGGGAAATATATTTCAATAAAAATATGTATATATTGTGGTATTTAATATTTGTCTGAGGTAATTGCATGGTACATGGTCTGAGGTAATTACATGGTGAGGCATTGGACCACTCAATGTAAACATCTTAAATTTTGACTAATCTATATATGTATAAAAGAGTGGTGGAATAATTAGCTGATTGACTACACCAGAATCAACGTCCAGACGAAACAACTGAAGCTATAATCTTGAAAATAAGCACGAAACCCATTTTTGTCGCGCAGGCGTTTGATAAGCCTGGGGTTTATTTATTACGAAGGCGTGGACCTGCACAGACAATTTTCTGGCATGGGCTGAAGTATCCATTACGAACTTCACTTGCGAAATTTGAAATAATCCCTGTAAATAATGTCGCTAAAATCATCAAAATACCGAATATCGGGGGACACGGTATATGGGGGCTATACGAAGACGTGGACCTACATGGCCCATTTTCTGTTTTATGCTGCTGTATCTATTACGAACTTCAATTACCAAATTTGGAACGATTCCGTAAAATAATTTCGCTAAAATCATAAAAATGCCGAATATCGTGGGGTACCGTTATATCTGGGCTGTATGAAGACGTGGACCTACATGGCTCATTTTTTGACTTAGGATGTAGTATCCATTACGAACTTCAAATACCAAATTCCGGTAAATAATGTCGTTAAAATCACCAAAATACCGAATATCGGGGGGTACCGTTATATGGGGCTATACGAAGACGTGGACCTGTACAGATAATTTTCTGTTTTAGGCTGAAGTATCCACTACGAACTTCAAATGCCAAATTGGAAACAATTCCGGTGAATAATGTCGCTAAAATAATCAAAATACCGAATATCGGGAGGTACCGTTATACGGGGGCTATATGATAACTTGAACCTACATGGCCCATTTACAAACTTAACCTGCCTACTGGCAAAATATACATGTGTGCAAAATTTTAGTCTTCTATCTCTTTTTGTTCGAAAGATAGCGTGATTACAACAGACAGACGGACAGACAGACAGACACACAGACAGACAGACGGACATGGCTAAATATATACTTTGTTGGATCTGACAGGAGTATTTCGACGAGTTAGAAACGGAATGACAAAATTAATATACCCTCCGTAGTATGGTGGAGGGTATAAAAATGGAAATTTGATTTTTGATATAGATGTCACTGTTGGCATCTCTAGTTAAGATATGGAGGTGGTTTTAGAAATATATTATATAATTGTTGCATCAAAATCCGTTACACTTTCGAAATTTCATCGAAAAAATGTATGGGAGCTATATCCAAATCTGAACCGATTTCAATATAATTTGCTAATTTTATTTGAATCGGACATGTGTATCTTGGTTGATGTATTAAATACACAAGTCGGGCGAAAAATACGAAATCTGAACCGATTCTAATATAATATATCAAATAAATTTTTAGACCAAATTCCATTACACATTCCAAAATTCATTGAAATTTGAGATGTATAGCATGTTTTATGCATCAAATACATGAAATCGAACGAAAATGTATATGGGAGCTATATACAAATCTGAACCGATTTCAATATAATTTTCAATTTTTTTATCCTCTTCCGTATTTTCTGGAAAAGCCCAAATAGGGGGCAAGTCCTCCTCTTTCACATGTTAGAAAAGTTTTCGATTTTGAGTCCAATGAAAACCTACATTTTAGGTGTGAAGTATCTTATGGTATGTTTACGTAACAGCTTTTTTCCGGGTTACGTTTTTATACCCTACAACACTATGTGTTGGGGGTATTATAAGTTTGATTGGGCCAAATTTTATGTAACACCACGAAATATTGATTTCCCACATAGGAAAGTATATATGGATCTTCCTATCTCGCCGAGCTGAGCCGATCTAGCTATGTATGTCCGTCCGTCCGTCTGTCCATGTTAATTTGTAATCACTCTACAGGTCGCAATTATGGCCCGATCTTCACGAAATTTAGAATGGAGGTGGGGCTAAGCATGGGGATAGAGTTTAGGGCTGGGCAGAAGTCATCTAATTTTGGTGGTCATCGGTTAATATTTAGTGGGTGAAATAGACCATAAAATTTGTGTTAAATAAAAGTCAAAATTTCCATTAAACCGCGAATATTTTTAATCCCGGCGAAATTACAAATAGACGAACAGGTCAATCCTGACCGTTACGTAGATGCCGATAGTAAATATATCGGATATATATATCGAAATATATACCATGTGTATATACAAAGGAAGGGGATGTTAGATAGAATGTTTATATCTCAAGAATGGCTGGACCGATTTTGACAAATTTTGTCAATTCAGAATGCCCTCTTGGCATAAAAGAATAAAATCCAAAAAAAAAAATTGCATAAAAAGATGCCAATAATGATGTTAATATAGGTTTTGTTGTATTTTCTGACTTTTTTTATTTTTTCATATTTTTTATCGCATGCGATTTTTTCAATTTGACTTATAATATTGTAGTATACATTTTGTAATATTTTTTCACCTTACAACACAGGTTGAGGTTATTATATACAGATTGCAATTATCGTCCGATCCTCACGAAAATTTTCACAAGGGTAGGGTTAGGCTCAGAAGGGCTAGGCCTATTGTTTTCAAAGATATCCGCAATATATTTGGGTGTTTAAATGGATAAAAAACAGAAAATATTTCCTGATAACACAATTAAAGCCAATCGACACTCTTAAGAAGAGGGTTAAGGACAGGGCAGAATTATAGCATTTTGGATGACCACTGGATTATATTTAGCTATAAAATGGACCACAACAAATAACAGCACGACGGAGTGTGTAAATATTGGGCAAATGTCCCTGTTTAAAATACTAAGGGTAATATCTGGTCAGTGCCCCGTGACATATTTTCAAAAGCGAAATCTTCCAAAATGGATTTGGACATAAAGGGACTTCTAACATATTGTAGTGTTGTAGGGTATCACATGGTCGGCCCCGCACGACTATAGCCTTGGCTTAATTGTTTTTTTTTATTTTTAATCCGTTAAAATTTTTTCCTAAAGTCTTAAAAATACCGAATAAAGGGAGTTACCGTTATTTTGAGGTCTATACAAAGCCCTGGACCTGGACCAAATGCAATTTTTCGGCTGTAGTACCCATTACAAACTTCAAATACAAAATTTGAAACAGATCCAGTGAATAATGTCACTAAATTTATACAAATTCTGAATATGGAGAGGTACTGTTATATGTGGGCTATACGAAGACCTGGACCTGAACAGCAAATTTTCCGTCATAGACTGACGGAAACTTCAAAAACCTAATTTGAAACAATTGCGGTGAATTGTGTCACTAAAATCATCAAAATATCGGATATAGGGAGGTAACGTTATATGGGGGGCTATACAAAGACGTGGATCTGCATAGGCAATTTTCTGTCATAGATTGTAGTACCTATTAGGAACTTCACATGTAAAATGTGAAACAGATCCGGTGAAAAATGTCACTAAAATCATCAAAATACCGGATATAGGGAGGTACCGGCTATACGAATACCTGAACCTACATAGACAAGTTTCTGTCAGAGATCTATTACAAACTATCATCACGAAATTTGAAACGATTCCGGTGAACAATGTCGTTAAATCAATTAAAATACTAAATATAGGGAGGTACAATTATATGGGGGCTATAACTAAACGTGGACCTATGTAGCATATTTTCAATACCAAAAGTCCTGCAGACGAAACCGACATTTGGGTATAATTTTATTAACCAACTTCAATTCGTTAGGAAGTTATAGTTATTTCCACAGACGGGCGGACTGACAGACGTAAGAAGAGACGGAGGGTCATCGCCAAATCGACATCGATTTTTATGCTCATCAAGAATATAAATACTTTTTGCGGTCTAAAAATTATACTTCTAGGTGTTAAAAACGGATTGACAAACTTAAAGTACCCTCCATAATATTGTGGAGGTTATAAAAATATGTTACATATTCATTCCCACTCGTTGAAATAGATTTCTAAAAGTCTGATAGTTTTGCATGTTCACAACTGTTGTGACAGTAGTAGGTTTCCTGGTTAACCAATGTCCCCTCGTCAATGTCATAATGCACTTCATAATCATGTTTATGAATGTCGGACAAATGTGTTGTACTGGTGGGCGATTTTTTTTTTCATTCCTTGTTGAAAGCTAAACAATGTCCTGCCATAGATTTGCTGTGTACTATGTTGAGTTTCCTGTTGGCCAGTTGTCAAATGATTTACATACTCGTAGTAGCCTTGAGTTGGGCGCTGTGGAGTGTTGGCAGGTTTTGTTAACTTTTTGATGGGCAAGTCATAATGAATTGTCGGCATTACATCAAGGAATGAAAATTTTATTTTTTTTACAGGAGGTAGGAAGTAAGTATTTTTAAATTTGTAATAAAATGCTCTCAGCAAAAGGCTATTTCAATATTATTGCCCTGTTGACACCATAACGAAATCTGAAGGCTTCCCAGCTTTCATTGTGGGCCTTTTGAGTGCTGTCCATTGTCAATTAAATTTGTATGTTTATGTTAACAAAGACAACAAAAATTGCAATACACAAAAGCTAACAAATTGTTGTCGTTTACAGCCATAGCTGCCACAACAGCAATCAGCCTCTACAAAGCGTTGTCGGCTGACAAGGAACAAAAAAAAAAAAAACACAAAAACTTTACTTGCCACCAAGCAACCAGCCAGTCCAACCAATGGCCAATTCATGTTTCTCAAAAGCGGCAAGCAACAGCCTTGGTGTTAGCTTGGTAAGTTGGCAACATGGGGCTTGGCTAACAGCTGGTGTGCAACTCTTACTGTGACATTTTAAATGATGTCCTTTAGAAATATGCATAGTTCAGTTGGGGCGATTTTTTTTTCGGACCAACTAAAAGATTTCCTTATCCTTCACCTCCATTAAATGAGCTGGCTGGAGCTGCTGCTCTGTCATGTCAACAAAACGTTAGATGTTGGCTAAGAAAGAAGAAAACTTTTTCTTACCGGAAACTGTGGATTGTTCTGAGTGCTGTGCATTGTGTGTATGTGAGTTGTTTCTTAACTCCCTCTCGCCGTTGCCCTTGCTGTCGCTGCCTCTGTAGCAGCATTGGTTTTTGCCTTTGTGTATTGTGTTAACGGAGAGGTCAAAATTGTAAAGTTTCGGCAATGGCTGTTGTTTGGTGTTTTGTTTTCTGTTGGCCCTTTTGTTGCCGGGTCTTTGTTAAACCCAAACGGACACAATGTTACCAACTTGAATGTTCGGGTCTTTGTTGCACTGCAATTTCTTGCCATGACTTGTGGTTGAATGTTGTTAACACCAGTTGGCCCTTAACACACAAACTAAAAGCAGAATAGAAGTGTTGTGGTTTATTTTGTTTAATTTCGGGACAAGGTTCGACCGGTGGCGAATGGTGCCCTAGAAGGTGTGTAAATTTTTATATTTTAATTAGAAGTCAATTGGGCAGATTTTTTTAATGCATATGTGATGCGAGAAATTTCAAAGGTCATAATGTTAATGGAGTCAGAAATTTAAAAGCAAGTTGGAAAACTGTGAAAAAACCAGTAAAGAAAGTCTTAAATTTGGGCGGGGCTGACTTTATGATACCCTACACCACTTTGCTAATTTAGTAGAGCTCCACATAACAATTAAAAGTTTTTATGGAAGAATTCAATCATACACGCTATGATTATAATTATAATTTAAAGTTCAAAAGACTAAATATGCCGAAGCATTTGTATCTTTTAAATTCAGACTTGTATTGCCCATTTGATATACATGGGAGCTATATCCAATTCTGAACCGATCTTGATAAAATTTGGCAAAGATATTTCCAAGCTGCATTTGATATATTTCCCTGAATATCGTTGTTACGGAGTGCATATTACGTCTGTGGGTAGCAAATAAAACAAATCGGATGAACAATTTATATGGGAGATATAGCTATATCTGAACCGATCTTCACCAAATTTGGCATACTAACTTCTAGACTCAATTCGGTCGCAAGTGCCAAATTTCATCCCAATTGGACAAATATTAGACGTTTGGTGCACAATAAAAGGTAAATCGGACGAAGTTATGTATGGGAGATATATCCAAATCCGAAACGATCTCGATAAAATTTAGCAAAGGTATTTCTGAGCTGTATTTGATATATTTCCCTCAATATTGTTGTTACAGTGTGCATATTACGGCTGCGGAGGACAAAAATAACAAATCGGATGAACAATATATATGGGAGCTATAGCTATATCTGAACCGATTTCGATCAAATTTGGAACACTTCTTTTCAGGCCTAATTTGGTTGTATGTGCAAAATTCCATACTATTCGGGCTGATATTACACGTTTGGTGCACAATAAAAAGCAAATCACACGAAGATATATATGGGAGCTATATCTAAATTTTTACCGATTATCTCCAATTTCAATAGGGTTCGTTAAGCCAAACAATTCGGTCGCAAGTGCCAAATTTCATCCCAATTGGACAAATATTAGACGTTTGGTGCACAATAAAAGGTAAATCGGACGAAGTTATGTATGGGAGATATATCCAAATCCGAAACGATCTCGATAAAATTTAGCAAAGGTATTTCTGAGCTGTATTTGATATATTTCCCTCAATATTGTTGTTACAGTGTGCATATTACGGCTGCGGAGGACAAAAATAACAAATCGGATGAACAATATATATGGGAGCTATAGCTATATCTGAACCGATTTCGATCAAATTTGGAACACTTCTTTTCAGGCCTAATTTGGTTGTATGTGCAAAATTCCATACTATTCGGGCTGATATTACACGTTTGGTGCACAATAAAAAGCAAACCACACGAAGATATATATGGGAGCTATATCTAAATTTTTACCGATTATCTCCAATTTCAATAGGGTTCGTTAAGCCAAACAAATGATTTGTGCAAAATTTCATCAGGGTCGGGTAATAAATGCGAACTGTACGAAACTTTTGCCTTAAAAAACAAATGCACAAAGACATGATACCCAGACCACCTTGTTGTGTAGAGTATAAAAACAAATATCGGGGGTAGTGGCTGTATGATACCCTAAACCCCTATGCATAGTTAGTAGGGCTGCCCATAGAAAATAACAATTTATTTTGGAATTTTGTATGAAGTGAAGCATTCCAACTATAATCGATATCAGTTGGGTATTGGGCTATAAAGTGATTTAAATTTGGAATCGGATGGAACTTCAATATGGATGATTAATTTGAATCTGAATCAATTGCCACTAAATTTGAAGGCGGTATATTAGACCTGCTCTACAACTATATAAATTTTTTAGCCCTTTGTGAGGAGAGGATCCATTTTGCATCTGACTCAAATCAGATATAAATATGTGCCAGGTTTATTAGATCTATGGTTGATACAAATTCCGAGATATCCAATGTTTTAAGAAAATAGCTTACTTTACCAACCAATGTATCCCATATCCGCACCAAATTTTTTATTGGATGTTTATTTCACATTTTATTAAGGGAATAAATATTCAAAATTGTGGTCCATGGAGTGGTCCATTCCATTTATCCATTCTATATCAAATCAAGAGTTGGTACAAATATTGGTACAGATATGCAAAATTTCTACTCTAAACACCAAGTTTAAGATAATTCTGTTAAAAAAATGTGTCTGAAATTATTAAAATACCTAATATTGGGTGATATCGTGAATGTGAATGTGAATATGTATGTGAATTTGTATGGGAACTTTTCTGTCATAAGAAGCAGTACCAACAGCGAATTCCAAATTCTGAATATAAAGCAATTCCGGTGAAGAGTGTGGCAAAAATCATGAAAATATCGAGTTGTATGGGAGCTATACGAAGATGTGGACCTGCATAGGTATGTTTCTGTCACAGCAGGTAGTACCCATTACAAACTAAATTTGAAACAATTCCGGTAAAAAGTGGGACACAAATTATAGAAATACTGAATATCGGGAGGCTCAGTTAAATGGGGCCTATACGAAACAGAAGAAGGTAGTGCCTAACTGAAAATATGAAGATTGAGGTGATTCTCTTGAAAAATGTAGATAAAATCATTAAAACACCGAATATTGGGAAGTGCTGTTTTATGGGGGCTTTGCGAAGGTATAGCAGGTAGTAGCCATTACGAACTCCAAATACCAAATTTGAAACCATTTCGGTAAAATTTGTAGCGCAAGTTATCAAAATACCGAATCAAAACGTGGATCTATATGTACAGTTCTCTGCAAAGGTGACTCCTACATTTTGGAACACATACCCCCTAACACTAACAAAAATTCTGATATTTAAAAAAGGTTAATAAAGAACCAGTAGGGAAAATATCATATGGTCGGCCCGGTCCGACTTTTGATTTTTGATACACCTCTATACGTAATTAGTAGAGCTCCCGTAACAGAAAATTTTATGTTGGGAATTTATGTGTAGTAGATCACCCAAACAATAAAACTTATTCGAAAGCCTATCATGGCTTTAGAGTCGTAACAATTAGGGAACTAAATCCAACTCTGAATCGTTTTTCAAAAATTTTAATAGAGGCTTTTGTACCTATAGTACCAAAAAACATTGCTGTATAGTGCTTGATATGACTTCGATAAGGAATTATCTTAAAAAATGTGTATTGGAGCAATAGGTATACCCGACCTAGTTTCGCCAAATGGTGAAATTCGGTTGAAAATGAAAAAATCTATTGAGTTTAGACTGATATTATTATATGGTGAGCAATAACCGGAAGACCGGATGGAGATGTATATCGAAGCTACATAAAAATTTGAGCCGACATTGATATAATTTGGCGGAGGTATTTTCGTGCTGTATCTGATGCCAGGTATCAAATATCATTCTTGTGGAATGCATATTTCGCATGTAAGGTACTTTAACACCAAATCGGTTAAAACATATATATGGGAGCTATAGATATATCTGAACCGATTGTCACCAAAATTTGAAGTACTTGTATTTAGACTGAATTCTTTCGGAAATTCAGACCATTTGGGTGGTATTAGTCATTTGGTGCACAAAAAACCTGAAATCGGATAAAGATATATATGGGAGCTATATCCAAATCTTAACCGATCTTGATAATATTTGGCTGATATATGGGAGCTATAGCTATATTTGAACTGAGGTGAGGTGGTGAAACCACATTTGAAACATTTGCCTTTCATTCAGTCCATTTGGGCTAATATTATTCAAAATGATGACCCCTTGCCGTACCAGAAGGATTGGACCAATCAATTACATATTCACACCAAATCTGTGGTTGAGAGAAATATTTAGGTAATCCGAGTTTGAATCGCTACTTGTTTTGCATGCTATGAGAGATATAATTATTCAAAATTTTGACCCTTTTTTGGTGAAAATACTAAAAGGAGTGAACAGATATATTCCTTCTTCACACCAGATCTTGTTTTTCTAGAAATATTAGGATGTGTAGAATTTTAGGAGAATTATATTCTCAATTCACCTTTTTGTGTTTGGTTTGGGTATTTTAAATTGTGACCCTTTGTAAGGGAGGTACCAGAAGGAGTAAACTAACATATCCCATCTTCAGAACTGATATTGTGATGATTAAAGTGATATTACGATGTACCAAGTTGGGACAAAACCAGAGATTTATGGGGCGCACCAGACAAACAGACAGATGGGCGTACAGACTTCTAATTCGGCCCACTGAATAACAATTCCAATGAATAATGTCGCTAATATCATCAAAATGCCGAAAATAGGAAGGTACAGTTATATGGGAACCATACCTGAACTCATATCGACATTCCTATACAAGGATTATGTAATAAATTACATAATAGGAACACAAACCGTTATTTAACAGCAACAAATCAGCAAATTCAGGTTAAAATTGTGACTAAAACACCCAAAAAAACGTAATATGTGGGTAAAGTTATGGGGGGCTAAGCCAAAAAGTGGACCTTTATTGCCCATTTATAGTATGGTTATTTCGATAAGTTACAAAAACTCTTCATTATATGCGGAAGGTAACAAAGTGTGAACATTTTTATATCCTACAACACTATGTGTTGGGGGTATTATATGTTTGATTGGGCCAAAAATTATGTAACACCTCGAAATATTGGTTTCCCACATAGGAAAGTGCGTATGGATCTTCCTATCTCGCCGCGCCAAGACGATCTAGTTATGTATGTCCGTCCGTCCATCTGTGATCAATCTACAGATAATAATTAGAGTTAATCTTATAATATTAAGGGGTTGAAATGGACCAAAACTGAAAAATTTGCTGATTTTGCAGTTGCTCTACAAGTTGCAATTATAGATCAATCGACGCGGAAGTTAGCATGGGGATAGAGCTTAGGGCTGAGCAGAAGTCCGATTTTGATGGTCATCGGGTAATATTTAGTGGGTGAAGTAGACAATAAAATTTGTTTTAAATAAAAGTCAAAATTTCCATTAAATTGCGAATATTTTTAATCCCTGCGAAATCACAAATAGACGAACAGGTCAATTCTGACCTTTACGTAGATGCCGATAGTAAATATATATAGCGAAATAAATACAATGTGTATATACAAAGGGAGGGGACGTTAGCTAGAATGCTTATATCTCAAGAATGGCTGGACCGATTCTGACAAATTTTGTCAATTCAGAATGCCCTCTTGGCATAATATAATAAAATCTAAAAAAATCGCATAAAAATGTCAATAATGATGTTAATAAACATTTTGTAGTATTTTGTGACATATTTTTATTTTTTTTTATTTTTTATCGCATGCGATTTTCTTCAGTTTGACTTATGATATGGAAGTATACATTTTGTAATATCTTTTCACCTTACAATACAGGTTGGGGTTATTATATATAGATTGCAATAATCGTCCGATCCTCACGAAAATTTTCACAAGGGTAGGGTTAGGCTCAGAAGAGCTAGGCCCATTGTTTTCAAAGATGTCCGCAATGTATTTAGGGGTTGAAATGGACCAACAGAAAATGTTCCTGATTTTGCAGCCGTTATAAAGGTCACAAATCGAAAGCAAAGGACACGAAATCTCGCATGAAGTTAGAGTTTAGGATAGCGGGTAGAATGGACCACTACTTTTGTGTGATTCCGTTGCCGAATATAGCCAAATATCGTAGACAAGCAAATTATATAGATGAGTCTAAATTTGTCTTTAGGAGATGATCGCAAAGTATTTAGGGGTTCAAATGAATCAAAAGCAGAAAAAATTTCCTGATCACACAATTGAAGCCATTCGCGCCTGAGAAGAGAGTTAAGAACAGGTAAGAATTCTAGCATTTTGGATGACCATTGGATTATATTTAGATGGATTTACATTGTAGTGTTGTAGCGTATCACATGGTCGGCTCCGCACTACTATAACCTAACTTTTCCCCAATCAACATTCCCAATTTATTGTACAAAAGGTGAATAAAACCTGTTGTTGCATCACTTAAAATCCAATATTATAGTAGAGGTAACAATTTGAATATCCATGTTTTTGATTACCCTCTGAAAGCTTTACATCTTCCCAAGAATGGATGTAATTACCTTCTTTTGATTTCATTTCTTTTACGGTTTTCTTCATTCACTTATTTGCCAACAATTGTTGTTCACTGTTTGTCTTCGATTTCCTCAGTTGCAATGGTGATTATGTTCATTGATTTGTCTGTTTCTTTTTCATTACAGGTTTGGAAAATGGAAAAACTGAAGACGAAAACAAACATTGACATAGACGATCGTTAAGAGCCAATTATATGCAATCTCAGTTAACCAACAAGCTCAGTCATTAACTTTGTGGGGGTGGGCAGGGAGACAAACATTCTCACAGACATAACGTACATACAAATATCTCCGCTATGGGAAAACAGTTTAGAAGTTAACACGCACAGTGGTTTTATAGAATTTGACATATCGCTCGATAAAATAATAAAAATACTACCCGATGTAAAAAAAAAGACGAGCGTACTCTTTTTCTCAGTCTCGCTCGAATACGGGAGAGCATGGCTCGTTCGCTTGAAAGTGGTTCGATTGTTTCATAATTGTGGCCTATAGAGCAACTGCAAAATCAGGAAATGTTTCGGTTTTTGGTCCATTTCAACCCCTAAATATCGTGCGATCATCTCCAAAAACAATAGGGTTCTATTCTGACCATAACCCCACCTTCATTTTCAATTTCGTGAGGGTCGGTTCATAATTGCGACCTGTAGCTTGATTACAAATTAACATGAACAGACGGACGGACATACATAGCTAGATCGACTCAACTCGGCGAGATAGGAAGATCCATATATACTTTCCTATGTGGGAAACCAATATTGCGAGGTGTTACATAATTTTTGGCCCAATCAAACTTATAATACCCCCAACACATAGTGTTGTAGGGTATAAACATTTTTCTGGCCACACACTTGAAACCAATCGACACGGACTTTTGCATGAGAAGAGAGTTAATGACAGGGAAGAAGCCAAGCATTTTGGATGACCATTGGATTATATTTAGCTGGAACTAAGAGCACGATGAAGTGCGTAAATATTAGGCAAATGTCCCTGGACAAAAAACTAAGGGTAATATCTGGGAAGTGTTCTATGACATAATTTAAAAAGCGAAATCTTCCAAAATGGATTTGGACATAAGGTGACTTCTAACATAAGGCCCCGCACGACTATAGCCTTTGCTTACTTCTTTTCAATTTCGCATAGAATAAACCGACACATTGTTTACCGAGAGAGGGACAGTTACACTCTCGATATTCATGTCTGCGAAACATACTCAATCAAAGCTTTTGTGATGGTAGTGGTTAGCTAGCCCTGATCTAGTTCCCAGTTCAGTACACCAGTTCTTAAACGTATGAGTTATTTCATAAATCTAATTTATTTCATATCACTCATACGCATAATTGTCATACAATCGCAAGGAGTTCGCGGAACTTTATAAGGAACTTGTTCGTTCGATCGAACTAGATTGGCACAAATCTATTACAGGGGATATAAATCGTTTGATACAGCCAAAACGCGCCTTATCGAAATAACGGGTTTGAACTCAAGGTCACTTTAGACAAAAATTTGTTTCAGGACATTTGGAGTCGAACTCGAGGTAGTTATCGTTAGAACACTCCAGCATTTAAATGTATGTAAAGCAGCAGTTTATAAACAAACAAAATGATCGTGTTTACTTGCCAAAGAGGTCAGCTAATAATGTGCACTTTCGCTTGACCACCAGAACTCAAGCGCCGGCCATGGTGATGTTGTTGACCGCTATAACTCGCTCGCGATATTCGCTCTCTGCTCGTATTAAACGCCCGTGGCATCAGAATAAATGCCGAGTATTATCGCGAAAATATTCTGGAGGTTGTATTAAAGCCTTGGGCACGCAAACATTTTGGCCGCAGACCTTGCACAGCACGCGCCACCCAAGAATGAATACAAAATGAGGTTCCTCGCTTCATTTCCAGCGCACAATGGCCACCAAACTATCCGAATACCAATCCGTTGGCCTATTGTGTCTGAAGTATTTTGGGAAGCTATGTTAGCACTTAACAACTAAAAAAAAAACATTAAGTTCGGCCGGGCCAAACTTTTAATACCCTCCACCTTAGGGTAAAGGGAACATTAGAAGAAATGTGGCAAAAATGCCGAATATTGGGAGGTACCGTTATATGAGGGCATTACCAAATCGTGGACCTACACATGCAATGTTTCGCCAACGGAGCTAGAACCCATTATGACCTACAAATACCATTTTTAAGACAAATCAGTGAAAAAATTTGGTAAAAACCATCAAAATACCGAATATCGGGAGGTACCGTTATATGGGGGCTACACCAAATCGTGGACCCATACATGCAATGTTTCGCCACCGGAGCTGGAATCCATTATTACCAACAAATACCAATTTTTAGACAAATCCGTGAAAAAATGTGGCAAAAATAATCAAAATACCGAATATGGGGAGGTACCTTTATATGGGGGCTATACCAAAACGTGAACCTATACATGCAATGTTTTGCCACACGCACAGAGACTTGTTATGACCTAAAAATACCAATTTTCAGACAAGTACGTGAAAAAATGTGGCAAAAACCATCAAAAACAGAATATCGGGAGGTACCGGGAGGTACAGAATATCGGGAGGTATGGGGACTATACCAAAACGTGGACCAATATATCTCATTTTAAATACCAACCATCCTAGACACAATACAAATTGCTCTGCTAAATTTTGGCGCTCTACGTCAAATAATGTGGGCTGTATCCTGATTTCAACAGACAGACAGACGGACATAGTTAAATCGACTTAGAATTTTATGCTGATTATGAATATATATACTTTATGGGGTCTACGACGAATATTTAAGGATGTTACAAATGAAAGACAAAGTTAATATACCCTCCTTTCCAAGGTGGGGGGTATAAAAATACCAAAGTGTCGATCACCTTAAGCAAGCGCTTCGCCGGGAATGGGCCAAAATACCGCAGAGCAACATTCGGGCAGGGTGTGACGGTTTCATTGACCGTTTGAAGGCCATAACTCGTGCCAAAGGTGACCAATTCGAACAAATCTAATCAAATTATAAAATTTGATGCTTTTTCCGATATTCCTTTCATTCATTCAATAAAATTTAAAAAAATGTAAAAATTAAGGCGTTTTACTTTGTTGCAGTTTTTTTAATCTCACCCCGTAGTTTGTATGATTTACTTCGCATAAATTCCCAATATAAACTTGTGTTTTACGTGAGCTCTACTAATCCTCATCAGTTGTTTTTTGTATGGGATATTATCCCCTGGAGTTATTGTAAAAATAACTTCTATGACAAAGAACTTTTTTACCCAAGTAACGAGATCGTAAGCTCAATAGAAGATGAACCAAAGAATTACAAAAGACTAAAATTCTTTTGGAAAATCGTCCAAATCTTATAACGGCACTTATAAACATTTTCATAAGGATTGGTGGCTCTTAGTTGTTCCCTGCCTTACCCTCAGGTAAATATTACCATCATTATATTACGTTGGTTTTATAAAAACAACAATAATGGGATTAAGCCTGACCATTTTGCAACAAAAAAAGATTTTGTTTTATATCCTCAATTTATAGAAAATCAGTAAACGAAAAATATTTCCACTCGGTTTCACTCTTAGAGCAAACACTAACTCAAGTTCGAGCTTTTCGGCGCCGATTCTAATTTTTCAAATAGGTGTGATTAGAGAGCACTCTCAGACAAAATAAGAGAGTAGAGAGTAATAATAGTATAAAACTGCAACTCTTCGAACAATTTTGCTGGCGAGCCAGTTTAACTACCGGGTGAAAACAAACAAATTGTGCTCTGACATAAAGTACGGATTTAACATTAAGATGTATTTCTAATATATAGGTATACATATTACACATATTACCTTCCTCATTATTAACCAAGAAAGTTGTCTTTTTATAACTCGGAGTCACAGTGTACTCATATGTAACTTTTTGTAAATCCCCTATCTTTGTTCAAAATACCTTAGAACAGAATTTGATTTCCTGTTTGTCTTATTGCTTGGCTTTTCAAACTGTCGAATAGTTGAATTTATGTTCGTCTTCATGCAAAACCGGTACACACATACACCTAAGCCATTGCAATGGAATAACTAAAAAGCTTTACAACATATCGAATTCACTCTGATGGACGACAGCATTAGCTGCTAACTGAAGATGATACAACGACGACGGTTATCTATGATGATTTCAAAATTGTTTTAAATTGATAAGGACCTCCTTCCATGGCCGGAGCAATAAACGACCAGCTCTTGACCATATGAAATCGAATTACATTTATTGGCAAACTAATACATTGGAGAGTTAGAGAGAGCATAGTTCGCATGACTATGTCCTGCTTATCGATTGTGACCGTACATTGCTTAACGTGTATGTTTGTGTGTGTGGGTGTGTGTTTTTCAGGTACAAAAGTAGAAACTGAGGAGATTTGCAACGGAATATCTATTAGCCATTAAATTGAATATGGCTTTGGGTTACTCGTTATTCGCCATACTCCATTTCAAAGGACTCTTCTCGTAATGCAAAGTTAGTTTACTTTTGAAAAGTTCGTAATTTAAAGTTTCGTTCGTTCGTTTGCTTCGCATTATTTTTGATAGGTTTCACATGACAATGTTTGTTGTAGGGCTGCTAAGTGGCTTTTCATTAAAACTTTTCCACATGCAAAGAGTGGCTTTTACTTGGATATTATTATGATGATATTATTATGGCGTCAGTTTTTGGTAAAATGATAATAGGTCGGCAATAATGTGTCTACCAGGTTGGAATAATACAAATTTATGTTTGTTTTATTGTCAAGCATACGAAGTATGCTTTGTTCGGTAAAGTAAAGTTTTCTTTTTTTTATACCCTACACCACATAGTGGTAAGGGTATTATGTCTTTGTGCATTTGTTTGTAACATGGAGAAGGAAACGAGATAGACCCATAGTTACTTTTGAGAACCTTCATAGAATCACTTTCTGAGTCGATTTATGCTGAATTTTAACTGAACTGAATTTTAGTACATCGGACCAAATTCAGCCTAGAAGCAAGCATATCAAATTTAGTGAAAATCGGTTCAGATATAGATATAGCAACCATATATATGTTTCATCCGATTTAGTGTTTTAGTCCCTTACATTCGTAATATGCACTCCACAAGAATGATATTTGGTACCAGGTATTAGATGGAGCACAGGAATAGCTGTTTTAAATTTTACCGAAATCGGTTCAGATTTGGATATAGCTCCCATATATATCTTCATCCGATTTCGGGTGATTGACCACCAAATGGCCGTAATAGCATCAATTTTTGCAAATCCGACCGAAACCAGCTTAGAAGCAAGTACACCAATTTTATTAAAAATCGGTTCAGATATAGCTATAGCTCCCATATATATCTTCATCCGATTTCGTGTTAATTGTGCATCAAATGGCCAATATCAGCCCAAATGGCATGAATTTTCGCACATAAGACCGAATTCAGTCTAGAAGCTAATACGTCAAATTTGGAGAAACCCGGTTCAGAGATAGCTATAGTTCGTAAAATGCACGAAAGAATTAGATAGATTTTGATTTTGTACCAAATATCTCATAGAGCTCTGAAATGCCCTGTATAAACCTTTTTACGAGAGCTCTACTAAATATGCATAGTGGTGTAGGGTATCATATAGTCGGCCCCGCCCGACTTTTGAGCTTTCCTTACTGGTTAATTTTGGGGTTGTTTAAAAATATGTTCACTCAGTTAGCTCCGATATATCTACTCGTAGCGAGTGCTTCCGATATTTAATCAA
The DNA here is from genome assembly GCF_030504385.1 of Musca domestica. Classification (NCBI taxonomy): domain Eukaryota; kingdom Metazoa; phylum Arthropoda; class Insecta; order Diptera; family Muscidae; genus Musca; species Musca domestica. Next base: position 22,082,143 of record NW_026712363.1, on the reverse strand, counting down.
AATTTCATGCATAAATAATTAAAGAATCGTGCGTCCAATTATATGAAAATTGATAAAACAGAACCCATTGGCTGCCTTTCTCGATATCGACGGATTGCTTTACAATGTGAAGGTCAAATCAAATTACTAAACATCAAGTTGAAGAGTATCAGTTGGATTTGCCGACAGATGTATAACCTCAGACAATGTTCGATTATTTAAATATATTTTGACTTCTGTTATGATTGTTCAAATTGTTAACCCTCTACGGAGTATGTTTCGAAGGAATGGGATAAATATTGTCCATTTCGTATCGGACTTAAATAAATACGACATAAATATTGCGAAGTGGCATGTTTGGACTATATTGGTTACTTCCTTCACTTTATATGAGATTATTTTTAGAAAATGTTAAAATTCTTGTGAGGTGCCAGATATAGTCGACTGAAGTACTCCATTTTCTTACTTCATCAAATTCAGATAAAAATATTAGTATAGGCAAAATTACAAGAAAATCGAACATTTATATCCAGTTTTATACGAAATCATAAATTTCACATTTATTCCAGGTTTCTGGTTGAGAGAAATATTTAGATCTAGCAAGTTGTAATGATTCGCTGACTTGTTTCACAAGGTATAACAGATAAAAGTATTGAAAACTGTGACCCTTTGTGGGTGAGGTATCAAAAGAAGTTTGCAGATATAAATCATCTTCACAGCAGATAATGTGTTAGCAAAAACGTTTGTATGTGTGAAATTTGGAGAGAGTTGGATACTTAATTCGCCTTCTTTGAGCGGTTTGTTTTTCTAAAATCTTAAACCTTATGTTGTGGAGGTACCATAAGGAATGGTCCGATCTCTACCATCTTTATAAAAGATCTTGATCTTAATAGAAATATCGAACTCTGCCAAGTCTGAATGGAATCGAAGCTCAAAAAACGAGCTCCATGGATATCCGAGATTTCGACTCCTTGTGTGGGAGGTGCCAGAATGGGTGACCCTATAAATTCCATCTTTATATCATATCTTGCTTTAGTAGAAATATTGGAATGTAAGAGATTTTAAGAGAACTGTATGCTTCTTTCGCCCTTTATGATCGTTTTGGTTATTCAAAAAATGTTGACCCGTTGTGGGGGAGGTATCAAGAAAGAGTGGGCCGATATCTACCATCTTCCGTGGAGATCTTGTATTGATAGAAATATTGGGATACGCTGAATTTTAAAGGAATCAGATGCTCGCGTTTTGTGACCTTTGTGGCAACTAAAATGTTGACCCTTTGCGGGGGAGGTTTCAGAAGAAGTTAATCGAAATCAGAGGTGCCGAATAGAATGGTCCGATCTCTATCATCTTTACAACAGATCTTGTGTTGATAGAAATATTGAGACAGGACTGAATGGAATTGGATGTTAATTTCGCTTTTTATGGATATTCAAAATTTTGTTCTATTGTGGGGGAGGTACCAGAAGGAGTGGGCCGATATAACATATTTCAGAACTGATCTTGAGGCAATTGGACTCTTATTTCACATTTGTAAGTATAATAATTATTCCAAATTTCGACCCTTTGTGGGGGAGGTACATGATAAAATGGGCTAATATTGTCTATTTTCGCACACGACCTTGAACTGACACAAATTTTTAAATTATGTAAAGTTTGCACGAAATCGGATGATCCTTTCACTTTTTAAGAGGTAAATTATTTTCTTTTAAGTTTGTGACCTATTGTGGGGGAGTTACCAGAATGATTGGACCGATATTGCCCATCTTCGAAGTAGATTTAAGTTTGACAATAATTCTACGAAGTACCAAGTTTGAATCAAATCGGATACTCCCGTGTGCACCAGCCAGCTAGACAGACATACGGATGAAAATTGAAACGTACCCTCTGTAGTCATATGATTGAGGGTATAATAAGAAGGTCGAATCAATTTCCCTACCAAAACTTTTAACAACTAAAAAATGGGTGCTATATGAGTGACTGACAGATTCACCAACGCCCAGACGAATCGGGCGAAGCTAGAATCTTGAAATTTTGTCTGTGGGTCAACTTTGGTGACTAGGCTGCGTTTTTGAAAATTTGAACAATAAGTACTAAAAGATACTAACAATTTAATTCTTTGTATTGGGCATACGGATAGAGCTTGAATTTTAAAATTTGGAATTAGGGTCGCAGTTGGAGTGCAAGAATGGGCACGTTTTTTATACCCTACACCACATAGTGGTAAGGGTATTATGTCTTTGTGCATTTGTTTGTAACATGGAGAAGGAAGCGAGATAGACCCATAGTTACTTTTGAGGATCTTCATAGAATCACTTTCTGAGTTGATTTATGCAAGTCAGTCCGTCTGTCCGTCCGTCCGTCCGCCCGTCTGTCCATGTACTCTTGTGTTCAAAATGCAGGTCGTATTTATTATCCGATTGAGATGAAATTTTCCAAACAACATTTTTTTGGCCTAAGGACGAACCCTATTGAAATTGGAGATAATCGGTAAAAATTTAGATATAGCTCCCATATACCTTCGTCCGATCTGCCTTTTATTGTGCACCAAACGTGTAATATCGGCCCGAATTGTATGGAATTTTGCACATACGACCAATTTGGGCCTGAAAATAAGTATGCCAAATTTGATCGAAATCGGTTCAGATATAGCTATAGCTACCATATATATTGTTCATCCGATTTGTTATTTTTGTCCTCCACAGCCGTAATATGCACTCTGTAAAAACAATATTTGGGGAAATATATCAAATGCAGCTCAGAAATACCTTTGCTAAATTTTCTCGAGATCGGTTCAGATTTGGATATAGCTCCGATATATAATTTCGTCCGATTTACCTTTTATTGTGCACCAAACGTCTAATATTTGCCCAAATGGGATGAAATTTGGCCCATACGACCGAATTGAGTCTAGAAGGTAGTATGCCAAATTTGGTGAAGATCGGTTCAGATATAGCTATAGCTCCCATATATATTGTTCATCCGATTTGTTATATTAGTTACCCACAGCCGTAATATGCACTCCGTATCAACGATATTTAAGGAAATATATCAAGTACAGCTCAGAAATATCTTTGCCAAAATTTATCGAGATCGGTTCAGATTTGGATGTAGCTCCCATATATATCTTTATCCGATTTCAAATTATTTTTCACCAAATGGGCAATACAAGTCCAAATTTTAAGGATACAAATGCTTCGGCGTATTTAGTCCTTTGAACTTTAAATTATTATTATAATCATAGCGTGTATGAATGAATTCTCCCATAAAAACTTTTAATTGTTATGTTGAGCTCTACTAAATTAGCAAAGTGGTGTAGGGTATCATAAAGTCGGCCCCGCCCAACTTAAGGACTTTTTTTTACTGTTTTTTTTTTTTGAATATTCGGACTATAACTGTTATAAAAGCCTTTCCATAATTCCCATAACAATTATGAGGATTATGACCGTCTTTGTCGGTCATAACCCCCATAATGGAAAGGGGATTGTGTCCAAAAAATCTGCCATAATCCCCAGAAAGTAACGGACATAAACCCTATTATAGGGTAGGTATTTTTACCTGATTACGCAAAGTAATTTTTTTAGTGGGGATAATATAATAACAAGTAAGCAAAGGCTACAGTCGAGCGGGGCCGATCGTTGAATACCCTACAACACTATAATAAACTATACAGTTTATATATGCGAGATACTCGAAAGAATTCCACAAGATATTGTGACAAATAATAAAAGAAAGCCATCAGGTTTCGTTCTCTAATTTTCGAATAATAGCAACTTAAACTAATTTATTGGTAATTAAATTGTCTTCCAAGATCTGGAACCAATATTTCCCAAAGACCAATAATCTCTCAGAAGTGCAAAAGATTAACATTTATTTTTGGTTTTTGACTGAAACCCATCTATATGAGATACAGCCATTTGACTATATTCTGCGTTAACGTAATAGTCAGAAGTGCGTCTTTCCCGTATTTGTGAATTCTCCAAAAAGTTAATTATTTTTGGATGGCCATCCAAAACTGCTTGGCTTTTGCAATGTCCGGTAACCCCCATTCAAATGGGCGTGAGGATCGGTTGATAATTACGACCTGCTTACAATGTTGCAGTTTTTTGGTCCATTTCAACCCCTAAATATATGGCGATCATCTCCAAAAAGAGTAGGCTTCTATTCTGACCCTCATCTTATCCCCATGCAAAATTTCGTAAGGATCGGGCCATAAATGCGATCTGTATATGATATCCTGATAATCTAACTACTTAGTTTTGTTAGCTGTAGAAATATTACCAAATGTTTAATTCAAAATGAAAATATGCCAAAAATATGACAAAATTGAAAAAATATGAGAAAATTTTAAAAAATCAATAATTTCATCTTCATAGAGATATTTTTATGAGATTTTTTTAGACGTTTTTTCTTTCCTGCCAAGAGGCCATTCTGAATTAATGAGAACTATCGAAATCAGTTCAGCCGTTCTCGACATATAACAGATCTTTCAAGCATATCTTCTTTGATAGACATATATATCGCACATATTTCGCTATATATCCGATTTGTTGGGTGTTAACATCAATATAAAGGTCAGAAGTAACCTTGTCATGGCTTTGTGATTTCGCCGGTATTTAAAAAATACGCGGTTTAATGAAAAATTTGGAATTTTTTCAACACAAAAGTTATGGTATATTTTACCCGCTAAATATTATCCGATGACCACCCAAATTGGTAGGCTTCTTCCCCGCCCTAAACTCTAGCTACATGCGAAATTCCGCGTCGATTGGTCTATAATTGCGACCTGTATAGCTACTGCAAAATCCGACATTTTTTCAGTATTTGGTCCATTTCAACCCCTAAATATTATGCGATCATCTCCAAAAGAAATAGAGTTCTATTCTGACCTAGGCCCCACCTCCATTCTAAATTTCGTGAAGATCGGGCCATAATTGCGACCTGTAGAGTGATTACAAATTAACATGGACAGACGGACAGACGGACAGACGGACGGACGGACATACATAGCTAGATCGACTCAGCTCGGCGAGCTAGGAAGATCCATATATACTTTCCTATATGGGAAACCAATATTTCGAGGTGTTACATAAATTCTGGCCCAATCAAACTTATAATACCCCCAACACATAGTGTTGTAGGGTATAACCAGATACCCGGTTATTCGACCCGAATGTTTGGACACAAAATTCGGGTTTTATCTGGTCCTACAAAACTGAAGTAAATGGGAATCTCTTGAAAGCTTATTTAAATACCTATTCAACAAGTGGTCATATGAAGGTGTTATTTGAACAGATTCCGGACCGATAAAAAAATTGGTATTTTTGTACCGGAACTTTTTGAAAAACACCTAAAAATGGAAAATGGAACCTTACGTCACTTTTGGAAGCAAACATAATCCCCAGTTTATTATGGGGGTTATGACAAAAAAATATCACAATCCTCATAATTGCAATGGGAATTATGTCTGGATAGAGGTAATTTATTACAAGTCTGCTTAAAAGTGGAAGCCTGGTGTGACATATGTAGGTGATTTCGAAAATGTGTATTAAGTGAAAGAAGTGTACTAAATGTTACTAAATTTGGTACGGATATAATTGGAATTTTTAATGTTGGTATTGAGGTCACAAAAATAGTGGGGATGTTTTGGAAAAACTAATTGTGGTATAAATAGTACTATATGGCACTAAATTTGGTATTGTGTGATCGGATAGGAAAAGAAATCCCAAATTTGGCATAACGGTCACTGTTAGTGTGTGGGATTGAAGTTGATTTCGTATTACGTACTAAAAAGTATTGAAAGATGCTATATTTAGAGTATGGGATATTAACGAAGTTGGAATTCCAAAATTTCGTATTATGATCACTTTATGTGCGTTGAGGTTCCTACCAGGAGGTGGATTTGAAAATACCTATTAGAAAAGTTAAAAAAAAATAAATAAATAAATAAATAAATAAATAGTATTAAAGTTGGTATTTGAAAATTGGTAGAGCTGATATTGTGAAATTTGGGATGAATGTTTTTTGGAAAATCGAGCAATTGATACAATTTGGAATTATGTGAACGGTAAAGTTCTAAATTGACGGATGCAATTAGCATTTTGATATATATTGGTGTTGGGATTACTCCTGGTGGATAGGGTTGAGATAAAATGCTAAATTGTACTACATTTGGCACAGAGGGTAGGAATAGGGCGGAATCTATGAATTTCGGTATATGTATCTCTGTGAGTGTATACCGTTTTGATATAGGTGTGGACTTAAAAATCCCTTTATATAGTGTACTAAATATACTAAATGTTACTAAATTTGATATGGAGTGTAGGAAAACAGCTAGAAATGTAAGTATGAGGATCACTGTGAGTATGATGACGTTTTGCACGCGAAAATTCTGGCTATTTAAAAGCTTTTGTCTGATATAGTTCCAGCTTAGCTATGGTCTAACCCAAAACCTTAAATATTATCAATAATGCTTCCTATCTCGCCTCCACTCAAAAAATCTATTAAATCATGGCATTTAAACTATGCACATTTAAAATTTGTCGATAATCACAACTTCATTTTTATTTACTTTTCAAATGACAAATGGTCATTATTTAATGACCATAATAAATGTCATTGTTAAAGAGATTTCCTGCTGGAGAATTCATTGGACAAAGAACTCAATTTCTAAACATTGCAATGGTATGTGATTCTATTGAAAATACTCGGACATGCATTGGTAGTTGTTGGTGTAACTTGAATCACATACTAGTGTGCAATTTGAAAGGTAAAGACTTATGGCTGTACGCCTGCAGGAGAGCTATATACTTATGTATGTATTTGTATTCACATACGTATATTTGTGTATTTGTGCTTTATTCAAAAATTTATTTCTTCCCTTCGGATTTTGCACTAAACACCATCATTCGTGAAATAAAATCTATTTAAAATTCAAAACCTTCTACTTTGCTATCCTTTATTTAGTCTTTGCCTTTTAACTAAGTATTGAATAACTAAGTTGTTGTTTCCTTTGAGTTTGTTGCATGGCTCGTTGTTTTGCATTGGGATTTTATTCAATTTCAGGTGTTTTGAAATAAAAATTGATAAAAATAAAATATATCAACACACGCTATGTATTTACACAGTAAAATCATTAGACTATGTACATGTCTCAATTCGGTATTTTAGTTAACTAAAAGATAGCAATATAGGGTTTATGTAGAAGTTTAAAATGTTTTCTTTTCAAATAGTACAAATAATACTGGCATGTCTGTTAAATTGGAAAAAAATTTGGAAAAAATCTATTTTGAATGTTAGTTTCTTCAATGAATGAAATTTTGAATACAAACAGCCTTACTCACATTTTACGTGAAAATCTGTTCATTTGGGAGTTTATCTAGGTGACGAAGTCTTTCGACCATTCGCATGATATCTAGGTCTCTTTGGACCAAATACGTTTCAGGACATTTGGAGTAGATCTAGGGTTGACCGACCGTCCGTCTGTCTGTCTGGCTGGTTGGTGCCCAAGATAACTCACGAAAAGAGTATCCGATTTGGTCCAAACTTGATACATTGTAAATATATTATCAAACTTAGAACAAGTTCGGAGATGGGCAATTCGGTTCACTGATTCTAATACCCCCGCTTTTGTGCAAACTTTGCAAATACTAATATTTGCGCCAGTGCTAATTGCAACAATGGGCAATATGGAGCCACTCCATCAAGTATCTCCCCCACAGGACGTCAAAAAACAAACAAACTAGTCGTACCAAATCTGGCACGTTGTAATACTTATATAATATTGACCCAATAATTTGGTATCTCTGCCATAAGGGGGTCAACTTTTTTTATAATCATAATGTAAGTCAAAACATATTTTAATAAACTGACATAGGCTGAGGGTATACATCTATCGGCCAATCCGACCGATATCTTTTAATTTGCAAATTTTGGATTTTTTTTTTAAATATACAGGCCCAACAATGCCCATCTCCGCATGCAGACCCTCAATCTATATATGGTAAGAATATTAAAATATTACAAATTTTTTAGAATTGACCGTATAGAATGATAGTTATCCTCTGTACGGTATTCCATTTATCCACAGTAGCCACAAGGATGAGGGTATACAAATTCGATTTTATAATTGGAATTCTTCTGTGATTTTCAATGAGTATTAAGTAGGTCGTAGCAACCAAACGGCCAATGAGACCGTCACACTCTGCCCGAACGTTGCTCTGCGATATTTTGGCACAAACCCGGCGAAGCGCATCCTTGAGGTGATAGACACTTTGTTATTTCTTAGTGCCAACCTTGCTTTCCAAAATACTCCAGACACAATATTCCAACGGATTGGTATTCGGAGGTTTTGATGACCATTGTGCGCTGGAAATGAAGCGAGGAACCTCATATATTCTGATGCCATGGTCGACTAACACGAGCGGCCCCCACCATCATCATGGCCTGCGCTAGAGTTCTGGTGGCCAACCGAACAGACTTCTTTGGCAAGTAAACACGACTTGTTTGTTTACAAACTGCTGGACAACGAATGTTTTCTCATCGGAGAAAACCAAATTCATCAGTTCGCCACGTTCGGCCAAGCGAAACAACATTTTAGCTCTTTTGAGTCTATTTTCTTTCTGTTGCGGTGTAAGTTCTTGCACTTTTTGGAATTTCAATGGTTTTACCCCGAGCTCATTTTTCAATATTTGCCGAATGGAATATTGCGATATGTTCAGCTCACGAGCCATTTTTCGGCCACTGCGACGCTGGTGTCGATCAAGTCGCTTCTTTACTTTTCAAACCATTTCTGCTGATGTTGCTATTTTCTTTCGTCCACTGCCTTGATGGGCTACGCTACCAGCATCAAGGTAACGTGCGATGGTACGAGACACAAAAGATTTATTCACATTTAAATGTTGGAGTGCTCTAACGATAGCGATTTGTGAATCGGTTGAAGATATATTGGAGCTATATCTAAATCTGATCCGATTATCACCAATTTCAAAAGGGTTCGTCCTTGGGCCAAACAAATATTGTTTGCACATTTCTATCTCAATCGGATTATAAATGCGACCTGCATTATGTTTAAAAGAATACATGATCGGACGGAGGGATGGGCGGTCTATAGGTCTACCTCGCTTCCTTCTCCATGTTGCAAACAAATGCATAAAGACATAATACCCTTACCACTATGTGGTGTAGGGTACAGCCTATGACAAAAAATTACTTAGGCAGGTCCAGGTCTTCGTATAGCCCCTTTTCACGGTTTTTCTTTAAGTGGTATTTTTCGACGGATTGTTTTTTGAAAATTTTCAAGATCTTGCAAATTAGAGGAGGGTATCAAAGGTTCGGCCCGGGTGAACTTAGCCGCTTTTTTAGTATATATCCTCTATCTTATGGTACTACCAGACTATACGAAATATTCGTGACCTACACCCTAGGAAAACTCACAAAAAAAAACAACCTGGGAATATCGTCAAAATTAAAGACAACTAATTAAGGGATTAGGGACAAGAGACAATATATAACTCAGGACCCACTCCTAAAGTCAGGCGTTCAACATGGACATGTATGATTCATTAGGTAGCCCATACACTTCATTGCAAAAAATTGGTTAGCAACACACCCTCATATCACCATCTCTCCGTTACCAAAGGATAAAAACAACAAAGGAGTGTAAAACAATTTTAAAAACGATATCGAATTTTCTTGTAGTTGTTGTTAATAATGTTGCTGTACATTGTTACAGTTGTTGGACCAGCTGTTATATTAGTCTTAGCTGATGTTGTCATTTAGGGCCAACTATCAAAGAACTTCAGGATATGGTGGTGGTGGTAGTGGCAGTGCAAGACAAAAGATAATTATAATAGGACCACTGCCAAGGCTGTTGCTTTTAATTCCATTGTTATTTTTTCTTGGCGATGTGGTGATGGGACATCGCTTTGGATGGAGGACGGGTTATGGGACCGCACCGGGACCACAACCACTGCCACGGATGTTTTAGCGCGGTTCCATTTCATTTTGGTGGGTTCCGACTGTGCTAATTGTAACATCATTTAATGACATAATTTGCGGTTAAGTTTTGTGGTCCTGTCTGTTTTAACAGCCATTTACAGGGTTTGTCATTTGTTGAACAAAGGCGGGCGGTCGTGCGGCTTATTTCTTTCACTTCTTCTTTTTGTTGTTAGCTTTTCATTATTGTTGCTCATTTTCTAAGTTTTTCATTAAGTTGCACGGCGTACTTATAAAAAGGGAGGGATAGACCCTTAGCACGGCATGGTGAGTCAGATGTTGCTGGCCCTGTTTGGTTGGGGGTCAAAAAAAATGGTTCACTTTGTAAGATAATTGTTATGGTTAATTTTTTCTTCTTGTTTTACTTTTCTCCTCTACTTTAGTTTCAGCTTCTTATGGCTGAGAGTTAGTTCCGCGGAGTAAGTGTAACATACACAAAACATTTTATTATTTTCCATTGGAATTATTCTTTACCGAACACTTTGTTCTGACACTTGCCGCTAGTTTGTTTTACAAAATGACAATTTTAATCGGTTTTCACCATCGCGTTGGTCAACAGATTGGTTGGAGTGGAGGTGGATTGGTGTATTTCAATTTTAATTTTGCTTTAGAAAACATTAACCTTTTTCGGTAGGGCATATCATGTGACATAGTTATGAAGAAAATATTTCTGAAGAATTAAAATTTAGGTAACTGTTGGTGGGTACGTGTGCAATGAATATATGTGTTTAGTACTAAATGTTCTGAAGAGTACTAAAAGCTATAATTCAACTCTTTTAGGAGTAAAATCTTTTAATTTTGCACGTAGCTCACTCTTGATGCGAGACATTTTTAAAGAGGTGTTTTTGAAAATCTGTTCTAGATATAATAATAAGCGTGAAATCGGAAGATGATATATATGGAAGCTATATCTGAAACGATCTCCATAAAATTTGACAAAGGCATTTTTGAGCTGAATCTGATATTGTAGCAATTATCATTGTCATCATATTGGGAGAGCATATTAGGAATCTGAAGGACTAAATCACCAAATCGGATATAACATATATATATGGGAGCTTTATATCTTAACCGATTTTCACTAAATTTCAAATACTTGTTTCCAGACTAAATTCGGTCGTATGTGCCAACATCTACCCCATTAGGTCTATAATTTGGGCCGATATTACCGATTTGGTGCACAATAAACTTAAAATTGGATAAAGATATATATGGGAGCGATATCCAAATATGAACCGATTTTGGTACAATTTGACAGATGTAGTTCTTAGCTATATCTGATATCTGTTACCAATTATCATTGTTGTGGAGTGTATATCACGCATGAGAGGGACTTTAAAATCAAATCGAATAAAACATATATGTGGAAGCTATAGCAACATCTAAACCGATTTTCACCAATTTCGCTTCTAGACTAAATGCAAACTCCTCCATTTGGGCTTTCATTAATCATTTTGTTCAAAATAAACCCGAAATCGAATAAAGATATATGGAAGCTATATTCATATGAGGGTCCAAATCTGAACTGATTTTTATAAATTTAGCCACAAATGGTTATCGTTAGAGCACTCCAGCATTTAAATGTGAATAAATCTTTTTTGAGTCTCGTACCAACGCTCGTTACAGTGAAACTGATAGCGTAGCCGACTACGTCAAGGAAGTGGACGGAAGAAAACAGAAACATCAACAGAAGTGGTTCGAAAAGTAATGAAGCGACTTGCTCGAAATCCGCCTCGCAATGGCCAAAAATGGCTCGTGAGCTCAACATATCACAATATTCCATTTGGCAAATATTGAAAAACGAGCTCAGGGTAAATCCATTGAAATTCCAAAAAGTGCAAGAACTTACACCGCAACCGAAAGAAAATAGACTCAAAAGAGCTAAAGAGTTGCTTCGCTTGGCGGAAAGTGGTGAACTGCTGAATTTGGTGTTCTCCCATGAGAAAACATTCGTTGTCCAACAGTTTGCTAACAAACCAAATGATCGTGTTTACTTGCCAAAGAGGTCAGCTGAGCATGGTGATGACGTGAGCCGCCAAAACAGCCGATGGCCGCTCTCTGCTCGTATTAATCGACCGCGGCATCAGAATAAATGTCAAATATTATCGCAAAAATATTCTGGAGCCGTATTAAAACATTGGGCACGCAAACATTTTTGCCTCAGTTTTGGACATTCCAACAGGACTCAGCACTACCGCACTTAGCACGCGTCAAAAAAATGAGAATTGTTAAAAAATCAGGTTCCTCGCGTCATTTCCAGCGCATAATGGCTACCAAAACCTCCGGATACCAATCCGTTGGACTGTTGTGTCTGGAGTATTTTGGAAAGCAAGGTTGGCACTAAAGTGTCGATCACCTCAAGCAAGCGTTTCGCCGGGAATGGGCCAAAATACCGCAGAGCAAGATTCGGGCATTGGCTGTTTCAGGCCATAATTCGTGCCAAAGGTGACCAATTCGAACAAATCCAAACATATTCTAAACTTTGATGCTGTTTCCGACATTTTTTGCTTTCATTCAATAAATTAAAAAAAAAATGTAAAAATATGGCGTTTAACTTTGTTGCAATTTTTCTATCTCACCCTATGGGAGCTATAGAAATATCTGAACCAATTTTCGCCCAATTTGACACACTTGGCTGAATTCGGTCGATTGTGACGAAATACCTTCTATTTGGACAGAACATCTTTATACCCTCCCAATACATAGTATCGAGGGTATATTAAGTTTGTCTTTCCGTTTGTAACTTATCGCAAAAATCGTTTTAGACCCAACAAAGTATATATATTCTTGACCTGTGTAAAATTTGATTTAGCCATGTCATGTTTGTCCATCAGTTGTAAAAACGGCAGTGGTCAAGTTCGAAGATGAAGATATCGGTCAACGTTTTCGTATAGCCCCCCACATAATTGTACCTCCACAAATTCGATATTTTGACGATTTTTTTTCAAATTTGGTATTTAGAGTCCATATAGGTTTACGTTTTGTCAAAGATCCCATATAAATGTACTTCTTGATAATCGGTAATTTGACGATTTTAGACACACTTTCTAACAGTATAGTTTGATATTCGGTATTTAGAGTTCATAATATATTCTACCTTCTGTGGTACAACATAGGTCCACGTCTTCCTATGGTGCCTATATAATTTTACCTTCTCATATTCGGTATTCAGTTTATAGCGGAATAGTTTTAAATTGAATATTTAGATTTCATATTGGATTCTATATCTTATAACAGAACACTGCCTACCTTTTCCTATTCGGTATATTCGGTATTTTGACGATTTAAGCCACATTTTCAAATAGAATTACTTAAAATTCATTTTATGGATTCAGTAATGGGTTCTTTTGCTTGTATAGAACAATTTCTTAGTTTTTCAAAGTTTTTTCTTCAGATATTCGGTATTTTGGTGACTGAAGCCAACTTTTTTTACAGAATTGATAGACATTTGGATTCGATATTCCCAATAACAAATGTTACGCATACCTCTCGAATAATCGAGTTTCGGCACTTATAGACATATACTTCCCAAATTATGGAGGGTATAAAAAGTTCCGCCCTGTCGAACTTAACTGCTTTTTTAATTGTTTCAGTTCATACTGTGAATGTTCGAAACTTCGTACTTCTAGAACATAAAATGTGTTCAATATTAATACGCGTTTTGATGGAGATCCGCTATTGGCTAGAAGGTGTACACTTAGGAAATTCATCCTTCAAGTGAACGAAAGGTACTAAAAGGTGCGACATTGTCCCATTTTGTCAGTAAGCAAACAGTAACAGGTGAATATCAGTCCAAAAGCTTTGAATTTTGGTACATCATCAGTCTAGGAGTTAGTACATCGTATTTTGAGAAAAACGGTTCAGATATAGATATAGCTCCAATATATAGGTTTAATCGGATTTGGTTTTTAATTCCTTCACATTTCAAGTATGCACACCACAAGGATGATGTTTGGTATCGGATATCAGAAATAGCCCAAAAATACCATTGCCAAATTTTATAAAAATCGGTTCAGATATATATCTTCCCATACATATCTCCCATATATATCTTCTACATCAGTCTGAATGACCTGGAGTTTGGCACATCCGACCGAATTTATTCTAGCAGCAGGAACATCAAACGTTGTTGAAAATTGTTTCAGATATAGCTATAACTCTAATTTCTATGTTTCATCCGATTTGGTGTTTAAGTAACTCACATTCGTAATATGCCTTCGACCACAATGATATTTGGTATCAGAAATCTCATAGAGCTCGGAAATACAGTTGCTAAATTTTATCGAGATCGGCTAAGATTTGGATATAGCTCCCATATATATTCTTAATCCGATTTCAGGTTTATTGTGCCATTATTTAGCTAATATTAGTCCATATGGAGTGAATTTCGGGATGTATGTTTCCAATTTTTTGGAACTCGGCTCCGATACATATTTTTTAATATAATCCTTATTGAAGTGATATCATACACTCAAGAGCATAACATTTTTATAAGAGATTAAAATGTATTGGTATCAAAGATTAAAATGTATTGGATATGCCTCCCACATATTTGTTTCCCCTCGAACCAAATTATAACTGCTCTAAACACAAAGGTTGATAGGGGTATGATTTACTTTAAATAAATTCTTTTGTTATGGAAGCTTTACTAAATATCCATATTGGTGTAGGTTACCATATTGTCGGCCCACCCGACTTTTCCTTACTGGTTTGTTATAGTATCGATCCAGGGTAAACCTCGATGTCATTGATTTTTTTTATTTTTTAAGACATATTTTCCATTTAATTTTCTTAATTTTTGGCATTTTATGCTGAAACCTTACTGAATTCGAATGGAAGCGGTACAATCCTAATGTTTGTGTTGTTTTTTCATGGGTATTTCAAATTTATATTCTTATAGAGATATATACGAGATATATATTATATATATTATATTTATTATATATAGAACAGTGTGGCTTGTTTGTTCGGGATACCGTAGTATTTTGTTGTTGTAAAATTTTTAGGCTTTATCCCTTTATTGTTGTTATTATAAAAACAACGTTTGTTTATTAGTGGAGAACGACGGTAATGTTTACCAGGGGGTAAGGCAGGGAATACCTAGGTTTCGGAAAGAGCCACCAATCCTCATCAGTTCCCTTGTTTTTTGTCTGGGATATTCTCCTCAGAAGTTATTTTAAAAATAACTTCTATGACAAAAAACATTTTTTACCCAAGTGACGAGATCGTAAGCTCAATAGAAGAGGAACCAAAGAATTAAATAAAACTAAAATTCTTTTGGAAAGTCTTCTAAATCTTACAACCGCACTTATAAACATTTACATCTTTCTCCACTTGTTATGCTTTCGTTCAACCTGAACGAAGTAGCATAACCATGTAAGTTGGTTTTGTCTGTTACAACAAAAACCCCTTCGTCGACCGTGCCTTGTCTATTAATAGAACAGTGTGGCTTGTTTGTTCGGGATACCGTAGTATTTTGTTGTTGCAAAATTTTTAGGCTTTATCCCTTTATTGTTGGTTTTATAAAAACAACGTTTGTTTATTAGTGGTAAACATTACCATCGTTCTCCACTAATAAACAAACGTTGTTTTTATAAAAACAACAATAAAGGGATAAAGCCTAAAAATTTTGCAACAACAAAATTTATTATATATATATAGGTATATAGATATATTATAAAACTGAAATAGAATTATTTTTATAAATTGAAAAGTATTTTTATATACAGGGTGAGGAAATAAATTTTACATTTTTTTTAAATTTTATTGAAGGAAAGCAAAAAATGTCGCAAATAGCATCAGATTTTAGAATAAGTTTAGATTTGTTCGAATTGGTCACCTTTGGTACGAATTATGCCCTTCAAATGGCCAATGAAAACGTCACACACTGCCCGATTGTTGCTCCGCGGTATTTTGGCCCATTCCCGTCGAAGCGCTTGCTTGAGGTGATCGACACTTCGGTATTTTTTAGTGCCAACTTTGCTTTCCAAAATATTCCAGACACATAGTCCAGAGAGCGACCATCGGCTGTTATGGCGGCCCACACCCTCATCATAACCGGCGCTTGAGTTCTGGTGGCCAACCGAAGGTGCACATTTTCAGCGCACCTCTTTGGCAAGTAAACACGATCATTTTGTTTCTTTACAAACTGTTTTCGAATGTTTTCTCATCGGAGAAAACCAAATTCGGCAGTTCACCACATTCGGCCAAGCGAAGCAACTCTTTAGCACTTTTGAGTCTATTTTCCTTCTGTTGCGGTGTAAGTTCTTGCACTTTTTTGGAATTTAAAATGCTTTATCCCGAGCTTATTTGTCGATATTTGCCGAACGGAATGTTGCGATATGTTCAGCTCACGAGCAATTTTTGGGCCACTGCGACGCAGGTTTGGATAAAGTCGCTTTTTTTACTTTTCGAACCATTTCCGTCCACTTCCTTGACGTCGGGCTACGCTACCAGCATCACTGTAGCGTGCGACACAAAAGATGTATTCACATTTAAATGCTGTGGGTTTCCAGCCACATATAAAGAAATCCCATTATCACGCTTGAATTCCATCACGAATAATATTTTTTCTGGAAAATTCTCACCAAAATGCTTTTGTACGCTTGTAAACAATATAATGAGCTGTCACTGGAATAATTTTAACAGCTGTCGGACGTATGGCTAGGAAGTTGGTTGCAGTTTTTTCATCTCACCCTGTACATGCATTCATATACACACGAAGGTATGCATTTCTAGTGAATGCAGTAATTCTTCCCCAATGTGGCGTATACATATTGACAATAGTTATACGCTCTTACCTACCATTGTTATATTCCTGTTTTTATTTTTCAAGGTCAAATTAGAAAATGCTGGTAGTTTGTATGTTACTTAATTAAGGTAACATCATATAAACATTATTATACATTGTCACATCATGACCCTCAGGGGGTTAATACATCCAGCCCAAAGTGAGTTCCAGAAATATGATAAACTCTTTGTTAGACAACGTTGGAAATAAGCTGCTTGAAAATGTCCCGACATTCCGACGAAAAGAACTAAAATGTGAGCAGTGTTGTTGCTCCTTGTTTTACATTAAATATTTTTTTAATAACATTGTTATGGTTAATGGTGGTCGTGCATTTACACGCACACACACACTTTTATGTCTTTGCCTTATTTTGCTGAACGCAAAGAATTACATGGCGTCTTAACATTACCTTTGGTCCTGGGTATTTTTGGTATACCTTACGGTTTGATTATTAATTTTGGTTCATAAAAAAGAGTAAAACAAAATATGCAACAAATTGCATATTAAAATTAAGAAAAAGCATTCACAACAACAACAATGCGGTCCAACATTCAAGACAACAACCCAAAATTAAATTAACATATTTTTATTGCCACACTTTTCATTTTGATGCAGAATTTTGAACGCAAGGCTAAAATTGTTTTTAGCCGTGGTTCGGCAGCCTTCTTTTGCGAAGTTCACTTGATTTGATATGCCATTGCGCTCGTTGTTGTTCTTATTGTTGCTCTTTTTATGCGGCAACGTGACAACGTTTGGCATTCATAAAACTCTTAAGATTTTTTATGCACAATCTTTCGAATTTGCTGCTACTGGCGTTCAGTTTACCATAAACAATTTAATGATGGTCTTAAGTCTTGTTGGAAAATAACGCGAATAACGCATTTTGGTAGCTACAGCTACTAAAACGGAGAATGAGTTTTTATGCCATTGGAAAAATTCATTGCCTCTATGCTTTTAATAACAATGACAATAATTTTAATTTTCTCCTTGATGAAAATATTCAAGGAGTCTGGAGCATCTTTTTGCAGCAAAACGGATTAAATTTCGTAAAGGTGTAAACAAATTTAAAAATTCTTAAAGACATCATGCTTTGTATTACTATATTAAATAACTATGCCATTATGTTAAATGAGTTCAAATTTTAATTTGAGTTTCAATTTTATTTAAAAATGACTTAAAATGGCCGGTAAAGATAAAAATAGCCGATTAGATAAAAAAACTTCAAGACAGTTAAACGCCATAATTTTTACATATTTTATTTTTAAATTTTATTGAATAAAAGCAAAAAATGTCAGAAATACCATCAAGTTTTAGAATAAGTTTAGATTTTTCCGAATTGGTCACCTTTGGCACGAATTATGGCCTTCAAACGGCCAATGAAATATTTTGGTATTTTTTCGTGCCAAGCTTGCTTTCCAAAAGACTCCAGACACAATAGTCCAACGGATTGGTATCCAGTGTGAGCTGGAAATGAAGCGAGGAACCTCATTTTGTAACCATGTAACAATGTCCAAGGTCTGCGGTCAAAGTGTTTGTGTGCCCAAGGCTTTAATACACCCTCCAGAATATTTTCGCGATAATATTCGGCATTCATTCTGATGCCATGGTCGATGCGAGCGGAGAGCGACCATCGGTTGTTATGGCGGCCCACTCCATCACCATGGCCGGCGCTTGAGTTCTGGTGACCAACCGAAGGTGCATATTTTCAGCTGACCTCTTTGGCAAGTAAACACGATAATTTTGTTTGTTTAGAAACTGCTGGACAACGAATGTTTTCTCATCGGAGAAAACGAAATTGGGAAGTTCACCACTTTCGGCCGAAGTAACTCTTTAGCTCTTTCGAGTCTATTTTCTTTCTGTTGCGGCGTAAGTTCTCGCACTTTTTGGAATTTCCATGGCTTTACCCCGAGCCCATTTTTCAATATATTCCGAGTGGAATACTGCGATATGTTCAGCTCACGATCCATTTTTCGGCCACTGCGACGCGGGTTTCGATCAAGTCGCTTCTTTGCTTTTCGAACCTTTTCTCCTGACGTTGCTGTTTTCTTCTGTCCACTTTCTTGACGTCGGGCTACGCTACCAGTATCACGGTAACGAGCGATGGTACGAGAAACAAACGATTTATTCACATTTAAATGCTGAAGTGCCCTAACGATAGCCAGCCAAATATAAAGAAATCAAACTATCACGCTTGATTTCCATCACGAATAATTTTTTTTTCTGGAAAATTCTCACCAAAATGCTTTTGTACGCTTGTAAACATTATAATGAGCTGTCACTGGAATAAGTTTAACAGCTGTCGGACAAGTGGATTAGAAACAACAGCAGTTTGAAGTTGGTTGCAGTTTTTTCGTCTCATCCTGTACTCTCGTTTGGTGGTGTATTCAATCAAATGGCTAATGCTGGTGGTATATATTTATCGGCAAACCGGCTGAAACGTTCTAATGTGTGTTATTTATAGCTTGGATTACTTGTTTCTTTTTTTTATATCCTACACCACAAGGTGGACAGGGTATTATATTTTTGTGCATTTGTTTGTAACAGGCAAAAGGACCCGAGATAGATCAATAATTCCTTTTGATGATCTGCACAGAATCACATTCTGAGTCGATTTATGCATGTCTGTCCGTCCGTCCGTCTGCCCATGTATTTTTGTGAACATAGTACAGTTCGCATTTATTGCAAGATCGATATGAAATTTTCCACAAATCATGTGTTTGACCCAAGGACGAACCCTATTGAAATTGGAGATAATCGGTAAAAATTTAAATATAGCTCCCAAATATAATTTCGTCCGATTTGCCCGTTATTGTGCACCAAACGTGTAATATCAGACCGAATAGTATGGAATTTTGCACATACAACCAAATTAGGCCTATATAGCTCCCATATTGTTCATCCGATTTGTTATTTTTGTCCTCCGCAGCCGTAATATGCACTCTGTAACAACAATATTTGGGGAAATATATCAAATACAGCTCAGAAATACCTTTGCTAAATTTTATCGAGATCGGTTCGAATTTGGATATATCTTCCATATATTACTTCGTCCGATTTACTTTTCTTTTGTGCACCAAACCTCTAATATTTGCCCAAATGGGATGAAGCTTACTTACGTCCGAATTAAGTCTAGCAGTTAGTATGTCAAATTTGGTGAAGATCGGTTCAGATATAGCTATAGGTCCCATATATATTGTTCATCCGATTTGTTATATTTGTTACCCACAGCCGTAATATGCACTCTGTAACAACAATATTCTGGGAAATATATGAAATGCAGCTCAGAAATATCTCTGCCAAATTTCATGAAGATCGGTTCAGATTTGGGTATAGCTTCCATGTATGTCAAATGGGCAATACATATCCGAATTTAAAAGATACAAATGCTTCGGCATATTTAGTCTTTTGAACTTTAAATTACAATTATAATTATAGCTTGTATGATTGAATTCTCCCATAAAAACTTTTAATTGTTATGTAGAGCTCTACTAAATTAGCAAAGTGGTGTAGGTTATCATAAAGTCAGCCCCGCCCGACTTTAAGACTTTCTTCACTGGTTTATTATTTTATATGCTTACTTAAAAATTTTGAATAAAAATGTTGTGGTTTATATTAAAATTTATATTTATTTAGAGCACAAATTCAATGATCCGCACACGCATAACCCAAGCATAGTTATATGTAGTTTTGTATTTGAAGAATATGATATATAGTAATTGAGATTCAAGGGGTCATTGTGGAATGATTCATAGTTAAGACGACTGAAGCAACAAATAAAATTAAATATTTTATAGTTAGCATTTTATTGCATATTTCTAAGAGATCTGACAAATAAAAATGCTTCCTATGTATGCTATAAAAATGCTAAAAAGGAGGATGGAAACTGACACTTCGCAGGTATTATGAGATTCAGTCTCGTCATTATTAATGCTTTGATATGTGACTTCTATGTTTTTTAAACCCTACAGCACATAGTGGTTAGGGTATTATATCTTTGTGCATTTGTTTGTAACATGGAGAATGAAGCGAGATAGACACATAACTACTTTTGAGAATCTTCATAGAATCATTTTCTGAGTCGGTTTATGCATGTCAGTGCGTCCGTCCATCCGTCCGTCTATGTATTTTTAGGAACAAAATGCTGGTCGCATTTATTATCCGTTTGAGATGAAATTTTGGAAACAATACTTGTTTGACCCAAGGACGAATCCTATTGAAATCGGTGAGAATATATATTAGGACTTTCTTTACTGGTTTCTGAGTTGTATGTGATAGCTAGTACCACATATAATTCTTGATATATATATATATATATATATATATATATATATATATATATATATATATATATATATATATATATATATATATATATGTATATATATATATATATATATATATATATATATATATATATATATATATATATATGTATATATATATATATATATATATATATATATATATATATATATATATATATATATATATATATATATATATGTATATATATATGTATATATATATATATATATATATATATATATATATATATATATATATATATATATATATATATATCCGATTATACATCCGATTTGGGGTTTTAAGTCCCTGACATGCATAATATGCACTTAACAAGAATTATATGTGGTACTAGCTATCAGATACAGCTCAGAAACCAGTAAAGAAAGTCCTAAAGTCGGGCGGGGCCGTCTTTTGAATACCCTTCACCACTTTGCTAATTTAGTAGAGCTCCACATAACAATTAAAAGTTTTTTTTGGGAGAATTCAATCATACACCCTATGATTATAATTATAATTAAAAATTCAAAAGACTAAATGTGCCGAAGCATTTGTATCTTTTAAATTCGGACTTGTATTGCCCATTTGGTGCAAAATTAATTTGAAATCAGATAAAGATATATATGGGAGCTATATCCAAATCTGAACCGATTTCGATAAAATTTGGCAAACATATTTCTGAGCTGTTTTTGAACAATATAGATATATATGGAGCTATATCTAAATTTTTAACGATTATCTCCAATTTCAATAGGGTCCGTCCTTGGGCCAAACTAATTTATTTGGAAAATTTCATCTCAATCGGATAATAAATGCGACCTGCATTTTGTTCACAAGAATACATGGACAGACGGACAGAACGACGGACGGACTGTTATGCATAAAACAACTCAGAAAGTGATTTTATGCAGATCATCAAAAGGAACTATGGGTCTATCTCTTTTCCTTTTGCCTGTTACAAACAAATGCACCAAGACATAATACCCTGACCACCTTGTGGTGTAGGGAATAAAAAGTGCCTGAAATTTTGGCAAGATCGGTTCAGATGTGGATATAGCTCTCGTATATATCTTTATCCGATTTCAAGTTTATTGTGCACCAAATGGCAGATATTAGCACAAATGGGCTGAGTTTTGGAAATTCCAACGCAATTCAGCCCAGAAGCAAGTACTGTTTCATCCGGTTTGATGTTAAAGTCCCTCACATGCGTAATATGCACTCCACATCAATGATATTTGATACGGTGCATCAGATTTTATCATGGTTTCAGATTTTCATATGGCTTCGATATACATCTTCGTCCGATTTTGCGGTTATTGCCCACCATCCATATATAGAATATCAGCCCAAATTAAATAATTTCTTCATATTCAACCGAATTTTACCATTTAGTGAAACTTGATCCGGTATATCTCTAGCTTCAATAAATATTTTTTTAATATAATCCTCATCGGAGTCTTATCATGCACTGTACAGCAATGTTATTGGGATCTGATTTGGTACGATCTACTTTACATAAAATAATTTTTTTTTTTACAGTGGTGTAGAGTGTTATGACTTTTGTCCTTTCCATACTGGTTTTATTTTGGGGATCGCCGAAATGTGTGCCATAAAAATTACTTTAACAGAATCTATAACCAATTCTTATATAGCAGTCGTCCCTGTATGCATGTCGTCCTTGGCATGTATTTTTTGACATCCCTGGTAGGCCTAGATTACCTCTTGAATAATATTTATCGGGATTTTCCATATCTTGTTCAAGGAAATCATAGCTGCAACTTCAGAAAATCTATTAAAATCATAGATGCCCAGTAGTGGCTGATTTCAGCAATTTCAACTCACACGTATTCTTACGCTCTTTTGTTTGATCGCCAATCAACCAATAGGAAAGCAGAAATATGAGTGGGAGAGACAAGCTACACAGGCAGAAATTCTGTTTAATATTTACATTTAATCGTAATCGAGACTGCTGTTAGTGACCACATAAACTGAAAATTATTGCGATATGTCAATGATGTCATTTCAAAAGCATTTTATGCTACAAAATGCTTTTGATGATATGCAATGTGTTATATGTTATAAGACATTTAAAAAAATAAGAAATATAATAAAAAAACATTTTGAAACTGTTCATAAAGACATGAATTGTTAGCAGGGGGAAGAAAAAGAAAAACGATTTAAAATGTATAAGAAACTTTTTATAAAAAAAGTTGAAGGAATGGGTAAATCAATATAGAGGTAATGATGAAGATATGGTGGAGGAGAATTTAAAAATGGTTTATCTAACTTAATAAGTTTATATATTATAATAAAAAAGGGAAGGCCATTTTCAGATGGGCCGTTTGTCAAAAATATGTTGTGTCAAGTTTTTGAAAAACTTAATTTTAACACTAATTTTATTAAAAAATTACCTTTGTCCCGCAATAGTATAACCCGGCGATCCCTGTACATTCATTAATTTTACATTTCCCAGAAAAAGCAAAAAATTACGACACCCGCCTCACATGTGCTTTCGTCGCTATCTCGTTGACGTCTAAATAAAATGAATAGAAAAATATTTTCTTCCAGTGTTATTTCGTCGCTCTCACCAATACTATTACATTGGGCATCTATGATTAAAATCCATCACTCCATTCACCTACTTCCTATTCTCAATATTTATAGCGCCTTGAATTCCTGTTGACGCTATTGTTGTGAGCTTGCTGCTTGGCTGCCGGCATGACAGCCAGCTTGCCATCTATCACGGAAACAGTAAGCGTTCATTCAAAAGCATTATAAATAATTTGTATTTGTGTTTCCGCTTAGTGAGCTGATAAGAACGAATTGTATGGGGCGTCAAAAGAGTGCTCCCTCCCTCTCTTTGATATGAACTTACGCTTTTATATATAACAAAGTTAACATTGTCACAAGGCTATGCATGTGTGTGTATATACATATGTATGTATTTTTACATCCATATAATCACGACATTCAATACAAAAGCAATATTAAATGGGCTATATATAAAGATGTGAGGATGTGGACTGTCTGTCTGCTTACGATGCTCGCCGGTTAAAGATGCTTTGCCTGCTGAGTGCTTGCCGGAGTTTCCTTGTGCTATAAAGCGATATAGTAATTGTTGTAATTTTTTGTTGTAGGTTTATTGTTTAATATGAGCATTCCAATATTAAAATGTCTATATATTGGGTGTTATAAAAGGGTGTAACGAAACGGCTACATACTTTATGCCATATTCACACTAGATCTTATATGGGTGGAAATGTTACAATGTGAAAAATCAGAGAATAATTTCCTTTTTATAGGAGTGGGCCGATAACATCTGTGGGGAAAATTTCACAATTCGTGAACCTATATATTCCATTAATGGAAATCACTTAATTTCAGATAAAGTGCTGTGATGCATAGAATTTGGACCAAATCGGATAGTACTTTCAGCTTTAATGCTAATTGTGATTGCTTAAAATTGTATCCCTATGTATGGGTGGTATCGGAAGGGTTGACTATATTTGCAATTATCGCACCTGAACAAAGTTTGGCACCGGGCAATTTTTATTTTTATGAGTGAAGTACGAGAAAAAGTTGTCCGGATATACAGGGTGAGATGAAAAATATATCGTTGTAATGGATTGTATATTACGGCTGTGGGTAACAAATATAACAAATCGGATGAACAGTATATATGGAGCTATAGCTATATCTGAACCGATCTTCACCAAATTTGACGTATTTGCTGCTAGCTTCAGTTCGGTCGTAAGTGCCAACTTCCATCCCATTTGAACAAATATTAGACGTTTGGTGCACAATAAAAGGTAAATCGGACGAAGTTATATATGGGAGCTATATCCAAATGTGAACCGATCTCGATAACATTTAGCAAATGTATTTCTGAGCTGCATTTGATATATTTTCCCAAATATGGTTGTTACAGAGTGCATATTACGGTTGCGGAGCACAAAAATAACAAATCGGATGAACAACATATATGGGAGCTATAGCTATATCTGAACCGATTTCGATCAAATTTGGCATATTTATTTTCAGGCCGAATATGTGCAAAATTTCATACTATTCGAGCTGATATTACACGTTTGGTGTTCAATAAAAAGCAAATCGGACGAAGATATATTTGGGAGCTATATCTAAATTTCGAACGATTATCTCCAATTTCAATAGGGTTCGTCCTTGGGCCAAACAAATGATTTGTGCAAAATTTCATCTGGATAGGGCAATAAATGCGAACTGTACTGTGTTTACAAAAATATATGGACAGACGGACGGACAGACGGATGGACGGACATGCATAAATCGACTCAGAATGTGATTCTATGCACATCATCAAAAGGAACTATGGGTCTATCGCGTTTCCTTTTGCCTTTTACAAACAAATGCACAAATACATAATACCCTGATCACCTTGTGGTGTAGGGTATAAAAAGTTATTCGTGATGGAATTCAAGCGTGATAGTGTAATTTCTTCATGAAGTGGACGGAAGAAAACCGCAACATCAGATCAAATAAAAATATCGCAATATTCATTCGGCAAATATTGAAAAATGAGCTCGGGGTAAAGCCATTGAAATTCCAAAAAGTGCAAGAACTTACACCGCAACAGGAAGAAAATAGACTCAAAAGCTAAAGAGTTGCTTCGCTTGGCCGAAAGTGGTGAACTGCCGAATTTGGTTTTCTCCGTCTCCGATGAGAAAACATTCGTTGCACAGTAGTTTGTAAACAAACGAAATGATCGTGTTTACTTGCTAAAGAGGTCAGCTGAAAATGTACACCTTCAGTTGGCCACCAGAACTTAAGCGCCGGCCATGGTGATGATGTGGACCGCCATAACAGCCGGTGCTCGCTCTCCGCTCGCATTAATCGACCGTGGCATCAGAATAAATGCCGAATATTATCGCGAAAATTTTCTGGATAGTGTATTAAAGCCTTGGGCACGCAAACATTTTGCCCGCAGACCTTGGACATTCCAACAGGACTCAGCACCATCGCACTCAGCATGCGCCACCTAAGAATGGTTTCAAAATGAGGTTCCTCGCTTCAATTCCAGTGCACAATAGCCACCAAAATCTTCGGATATCAATTCGTTGGACTATTGTGTCTGGAGTATTTTGGAAAACAAGGTTGGCATGAACAATACCAAAGTGTCGATCACCTCAAGCAAGCGCTTCTCCGGAAATTGGCCAAAATACCGCAGAGCAACATTCGGGCAGCGTGTGACGGTTGCATTGGCCGTTTGAAGTCCATAATTCGTGCCAAAGGTGACCAAATCGAACAAATCTAAACTTTATCTAAAATTTGATACTATTTCCGACATTTTTTGGTTTCATTCAATAAAATTAAAAAAAAAAAAACTTAAAATGATGGTGTTTGACATTGTTGCAGTTATTGTATATCATCCTGTATATGTTTCATTCGATTTGGTGTTTAAATCCCTCACATTCGTAATATGCACTCCACAAGAATGATATTTGGTACCGGATATCAGATATAGCCCAGAAACACATCTTCTAAATTTTATCAAGATCGGTTCAGATTTGGATATAGCTCCCATTTATGTCTTCAACCGATTTTGGGTTAATTGGGCACCAAATGGCCAATATCAGTCCAAATGAATTTTGGCACATCAGACCGAATTTAGTCTAGGAGCAATTACGTGAAATTTGGTGAAAATCGGTTCAGATATAGCTTTAGCTCCCATATATCTGTTTCATCTGATTTGGTCTTTAAATCCCTGACACTTGTAATATGCGCTCGACAACAATAATATTTGGTACAAGATATCTTATAGAGCTCTATAAAAGATAAAAATGTCTCCGTCAAATTTAGTGAAGATCGTTTCAGAATTCGATATGCCTCCCATATATTAGTTCCCTCTGAAACCAAATTATAACTGCTCTAAAGCCGAATGTTGATAGGTGGTATGATCTACTCCAAATAAATTCTTTTGTTATGGGATCTCTACTAAATATGCATAGTGGTTTAGGGTATCATATAGTCGGCCCTGTCCGACTTTTTATTTTTCCTTACTGGTTAAGGTCTAAAGTTATTATTTCGATGAGTTACAAACGGAATGACGAACTTATTATACCCTCAGTTTTTGTGACCGCCTCATAGCATAATTTCGAAAACCTTTAAATTACTTTAGAACACCCTTTTGTACTAAGTTCCTTTACAATTTCTTCAGATTTGTGTAAATATATATATATGTATGCCTGAGTGTCATATGTGTAAGTATCTTTGTGTCATCACATCCTTGTATTGTGTTATATTTCATGGCCATATTGTCTTATATTTGGCATTATAATCGCATCAACGCATTGTTATTGTCATCTCGATGACATAATCGTAAGCGTGTTGAAAACATTGAATACGATGAATACAAAAGGCAAAGGAAGAAATCAAAACAATACAAAAGGGAGAAAAACAAGTAAAAAAGCAGTAAGTTCGGCCGGGCCGAACTTTAAATACCCCCCACCATTTGCAATGAATTTGTATATTTGCAAAAATAAAATCCGTTAAAAATTCTGTTAAAATCTTAAAAATACCGAATATAGCCGTTATATTGGGGTCTATACGACGACGTGGATTGTTTGTCATAAGCCATTACCATATTCAAATTCGAAACTTGAAATAGACGGTGAATAATGTAGCTAAAAGAATCAAAATACCGTATATAGGGAGGCACCGTTATATCGGAGCTATACGAAGACCTGGACCTGCATAGACAATTTTCTGTCACAGGCTGTAGTATCCATTACGAACTTCAAATACAAAATTTGAAACAATTCTGGTTTAACCGGCTTAACCTGCCTACTGGCGAGATTAAAATGTGTGCAAGATTTTAGCCTTATATCTCAATTCGTTCGAAAAATAGCGTGATTACAACAGACAGACCGACGGACATCGCTTAAATTCGACTTAGAACTTTACGCTGATCAAGAATATATATACTTTGTGGGGTCTAATATGTATATTTCGATGTGTTACAAACGGAATGACAAACTTAATATTCCCCCCATTCCTATGGTGGAGGGTAAAAAAAAACAGCATAAAAATAATTTTCGCATACAGATCGTAAGGACAATGAAGAAATATAAACATGAGACACCAGCATGTACAAAAAATACTCACACACTACCAAACATATGGACATTCTGACACCCAACATATTGATTAAGCGTATGTATTGCTATTTGTGTGACATACAACTCAGGTTGAATGGTTGTATTAGCATTTCCAAAGGTTCTACAAAAGTGTATGTGGGAGAGGGTGTGTGCCTTTGATTTCCCGATAGGAGTACACATGTCTCAAGCATTCTCATACATACACTTATGTGTGTGTGTGTAAATATGAAGTTCGCTGTGTGACAAAAAGAAGAAAAACAAGTGAAAAATGAATTTCTATTCATGCGCTGATTTGATGACATCTTTGTCTTTTGTGTTAAATGAACGCTCCATCAAGGTGAGAGTCTCTGTTAATGTGAGTGTCTTTTCGATTTCGATTTCGATTTCGTGTTTGTTTTTTCGTTTCTGTTCGTTTCTCTTCTCCTCTCTGACTGACATCAAGGACACTTGTGATAAGTTTTCAATTGAGAACATAATTTGTCACTGGTGCTATTTGTTATTTCTATGACACAAACATACACATGTCGTGGTTGAGGAGGAAGGGGGGCAAAAGTGTAATCATTTGATGTGAATAGAAAATTGCTAAATTATTAATGGATTCACCCTGAAGATAGCTGGCTAATGATTACGAATGTCTCAAGAGTTCATACTGTGAACTATGTCTTGAGAGTTCATATTGTGAATTGTAGTTTATTTTTATTACAAGGTCAATGCCATTAATGGAATTGATATTTTATTTATTGATGCTTTTTTATAGTATAAAGGTATAAGATATATAATAAATGATGGATTAAATACTTATATTAACATATACTTAACAAGTTAAAAAGTATCAGTCGGTTTTGTCGACAGATGTATACTCTCAGCCGATATTTGATTAGTTAAATATATTTTGACTTTTGTTATGATTATTCAAATTACTGACCCTCTATGGAGTAGATTCCGAGGGAATGCGCCAATATTGTCCATTTTGTATTGGACCAAAGTAAATATGATATAAATATTGCGACGTGTCAGGTTTGGAATATATCGACTACTTCCTTCACTTTGTATAGATATGTCAAAAATTTCAGAAAATGTTAAAATGTGCGTATGGTCAGATATAGTCGACCGAAGTATTCCATGTTCATACCTCATCTAATACAAATAAAAATATTGGAATGGGCAATATTACAAGAAAATCAAACATTTATATTCAATGTTATGCTACATCATAAATTCCCTATTCATGTCAGGTTTCTGGTTGAAAGAAATAACAAATTCTAAAGAATCGCTGACTTTTTTGCAAGTTATAAAAGTCAAAAGTATTGAAAATTGTGCTCCTTTGTGGTTAAGGTACCATAAGGGGTTCGCATATATATGTCATCTTCGCAAAAGATCTTGTGTTGGCAAAAATGTTTGTATGTATGACATTTGAAGAGAGTTGGATGTTTATTTCACTTTCTTGAAGCGTTTTGTTTTCTCTTGAACCCTATGTGGGGGAGGTTCCAGAAAAAATGATCCAATCTTTTAATTTCACGTTTCAAGAGCTTCATGTATATTCAAAATTTAGATCTTTTGTGGGGGAGGTACCAGAAGGAGTGGATCAATTTATTCCATATTCACACCAGAACTTGGGTTAATAACCTTAAATTACATATTATAAGAGTTAAAATTATTCAAAATTTTAACCCTTTGTGGGGGAGGTACTTGATGGAGTGGACCGACATTGTCCTGTTTCTCACCTGACTTAGCACTAGCACAAATATTAATTCTTGCAAAGTTGGAGCAAAATCGTATTATCGTTTCTCTTTCTGTGCACAAAATGTTTATTTTTTTTTTTTGAAAATTTCGACCTTTTGTGGAGGAGGTACTAGAAGGAGTGGACCGATATATTTCATTTTAAGGCCAGACCTTTGGTTAATAAAAATATTAGGATGTGTGAAATTTGAACACAAACAAGCTCTTACATCATATTTTATAAGAGTTATAATTATTCAAAATTTTGACCCTTTATAGGGGAGGTACTCGATGGAGAGGACCGATATTGTCCATTTTCGCACCTGACCTAGAACTGATGGAAATATTAGGATTTGCAAAGATGAAACAAAGTCGGATCATCCTTTCTCTTTCTGTGCAAAAAAATATTTGCTTGGAAAATTTAGACATTTCGACATACCAGAAGGAGTGGACTGACATCGAACTCGATCTAAGTTTGATAATAATATTACGATGTATCAAGTTTGGATCAAGTTCGGATACTTCCTTCGAGAGTAATCATGCGCACCAGCCAGCCAGACAGACGGGCAGACGGATATCGCTAAATCGACTCCAAATGTCCTGAAACGGATTTGGTCCAAAGAGACCTAGGGTCTAAAACCCTTATATCGACTAGGAACGTTTTGACTGTATTAATTGATATATATCCTCTGTAGCCATATGGCTGGGTTTATACCCCCAGTATCAATTTTGAAAATTGTATATGGAATATAGCTGAAGTTTATATTCCTCCAACATAGTATGGAGGGTATATTAAATTTGTAATAATTCGTGATCAGCATAAAATTCAATGTCTATTCAACGATATCTGTCCTTATGTCCGTCTATGGAAATCACTCTAGCTTCCGAACGAATTGAAGTAGGATGATAAAATTGTACTGAAATATGTGTTTCATCTGACTTTTGGTGTTTAAAATAGGCTACATCGGTCCACGTTTACGTACAGCCCCCATATAACGGTACCTCCCTATATTCAGTATTTTTGTTGATTTTAACGACATTGTTCACCGGATTTTTTTCAAATTTCGTGATTGCAGTTCGCAACGAGTATTACGGCCTGTGACAGGAAAATTGCATAAGGCCCCAATATAGGTTAGGTTGAAAAGAGGGGCAAAGCAATTCGCCGCATGTCCTGTTGGGCATACACTTAAGCCAGTATAGACTTTATTGGTTTTCCCTACACCCTCATTGTTCAATAGGGATATGTGGGTGATTTTTGGCCCATACCTTTAACACTAGATGTGACGCATTTAGCGGCACTGGATTGTCTACGATTATTGTTGCTAATTACCTGCCTGTTTTAGCTAGAGAGTTTGCTATCTCGTTACCCCTAACTCCCGTATGACCCATATATTCATAGAATCACATTCTTAGTCGATTTATGCATGTCAGTCCGTCCGTCAGTCCGTCCACGTATTCTTGTGAACAAAATGCAGGTCGCATTTATTATGCGATGAGCTAAAATTTCCAAACAATATTTTTTTGGCTCAAGAACGAACCCTATTAAAATTGGTGATAATCGGATCAGATTTAGATATAGCTCCCATATATCTTTAACCGATTTCGAGTTAATTCTGCACCAAATGGTCAATATAAGTCCAAAATGACCTGAATTTTGCCACATCCGACCGAATTCAGTCTAGAAACAAGCGCATTAAATTTAGTAGAAATCAGTTCAGATATAGCTATAGCTCCCATATATCTGTTTTATCCGATTTTGTCTTTAAGTCCCTTACATTAGAAATATGCCTTCGACAACAATGATATTTGTTACCAGATATCTTATAGAGTCCGGAAATACTTCTGCCAAATTTTATCAAGATCGGTTCAGATTTGGATATAGCTCCCAAATGTCCAATATCAGTTAACAAGTCCTGAATTTTGGTACATTCTACCGAATTAAGACTAGAAACAAGTACATTACATTTGAATATAGCTTAGCTAACATATATATGTTTCATCCGATTTGGTGTTTAAGTCCCGCACAATCGTAATATCTTAAAGAGCTCGGAAATACCTTTGCCAAATTTTATCGAGAACGGCTTAGATTTGGATATAGCTCCCGTATATATCCTTAATCCGATTTCAGGTTTTTAGTCACATAATGGCTTACATCAACCCAAATAAACTGAATCTTGGCAATTCCGACTGAACTCATCCTAGAAAAAAAGTACGTAAAATTTGGTGAAAATCGGTTCAGATATAGCTAGGGCTAACATATATATGTTGCATCCGATTTGGGGTTTAAGTCTCCCACATTCGTAATATTCATTCTACAACATTGTTATTTGGCAGCAAATATCTTATAAAGCTCGGAAATACCTTTTCCAAATTTTATCAAGATCGGTTCAGATTTGGATATAGCTCTCATATATATCTTCAACCCATTTCGGATAAATTGTGCTCCAAATGGCCAATGTCAGTCCAAGAGTTCTGAATTTTGGTACATTCAACCGAATTGAGTTTAGAAGCAAGTACATCAAATTTGGAGAAAATCGAGATATATATGTTTCATCCAATTTGGTGTTTAAGTCCTTAGATTAGTAATATGCCTTCGACAACAATGATATTTTACGCGAATGGCTTAGATTTGGATATAATTCCCATATATATCCTTAATCCGATTTCAGGTTTATTGTGAAAATAATGGCTAATATCAGTCTAAATAAACTGAACCTGTGCAATTCCGACATATATGACATATATATGTTTCATCCGATTTTTTGGTTATGTCCCTCACATTCGTAATATGCATTCTACAACAAAGATATTGGCAGCAAATATCTTATAAAGCTCGGAAATACCTTTTCCAAATTTTATTGAGAACGGCTAAGATTTGGATATAGCTCCCACATATATCCTTAATTCGATTTCAGGTTTATTGTGCAAAAATGGATTCAGAATTAGATATATATATATATATATATATATATATATATATATATATATATATATATATATATATATATATATATATATATATATATATATATTAGTGCCCTCTGAAACCAAACTAGTATACTTTCCTAGGCCCAATCAAACCTATAATACCCCCAAATACATAGTGTTGTAGGGAATAAAAATAAATAAATATTTGCAGTTCGCAATAGGCACCCACCCATATAACCATATCATCTAATATTTGGTATATTCAACTGCATTATTTGAACTTTTTCTAGTTTGGAGGAGGAGGGTTCAAAAAGTTTTTAGTTAGTAATTATTATAATTCCTCCTTATTTATATTTTTCATTCGGAGTTGAAATATTTTAATTATTTCAAATTAAAATAAATGTCATTTGAATAACCAATCTAAAACATCAATTTTGTATTTTCAATTTTATGCAAAAATAATATACCCTTAAATAAGTTCAATTTAAATAGCATTTAACCTCTTATCAATCAAACGCAAACGATTTAATGGGTTCGAAAGGGGCAATAGAAGTGCCAACTTCCCAAAAATAAGCCATGTTAATTAAAAATGAGTTGTGACTAAATAAATGCGGTTGCTCATAAATAAAAGCCAACGAAATGACGATGGTGAGACATAATTTTGAGCTTGCGGCCATTCACGGTCTGGTTATTAATGACAACATTAAAGGCAGCAGTCACACTGGCAGGCAGACAGACAGACATAGAGACTGGCAGACCGACCACCCGATTTCTGCTGCAAATGAGGTTGACACAAAAATTGAAGGCAATAACAATAAGTATCACATTATTCTTTTGACACTTAACAATTGGCTCTAAGACAAGGTCGGGGAATGTGCCCCCAAAGGGGTTGGCAAAGTTTATTGCCTAAATGATGTTGCTGAGCCGAGTCTTGTAGCCTTTCTTTATTTATCCCCCTACTTAGGGATGACCATCAATTTTATGGAAAACAAAGACATTCTGCAAACAACATCACCATCAACGGCATTCAAACGGTTAATGTTCGCCGTATTGCCACGCATATCCGGTTTAAATGGTGTTTGCCTAATATTTTATGTAAATTTTTGTCAATCACAAAAATTGTCTCGGCCATTGTTGTGTTTAATTGGAAAAATACAAACACGCGGCACTCAACGGCAGCCATGGCGAACCAAACTGGCAAAAAAGCAAGGATAGGCAATCAGCAAACAACCGAGCACACACGCACACACACACCCGAACCCCTGCACTCTTACATTGAAATAACAAAAGGCTAAAAACCACGAAACATAATTATTTCATTTACAAACTAAACAACATTAACATTTAAATCCCCCCGCGTTCCTGACCAACCCCTGCTTTGGCGGAATTCCCACAATCGTTTTCAACCACTTTATTTTTGGAAATAATGTGGATGGGTAAATTGGACATGGGCTATGGACGGACAGACACCACACAGCCATGCCATGGCATGTCGCCTCCCCATCATACAATTAGGAGGTGGAGAACGTTGGTGTCACTGGTCGCAGGAATTTTGTATTCCTGTCATTTGAGTTGCTGGAATTAAAATGCTTTGAAATCATAACCAAACACTCGACGCCAACAACGACGATGATGATGATGATGACGGCAACTACGTGGCAACAACAACAACAACAGCAGCAGCAACGCCAAACTATGCTTACAATGTAATTGAAATTTCAAGTATGATAAGCTAATATTTGCCCGAAATTTTGTTTGGAAGACACAAAAGCTGGCTGTTCAAATGAAACAATGACATTGTCAAATAGCACCCACACGGAGCGGAGTAAAAATTCAGCGTCAATGCAAATTGTTGGGTGGTCTTAAATGCGTTCCAAAGTAACCCCCCTTCCATTAATCGCTAACAGCAGCAGCAACAGCAGCAGCAACAGCTAGGAAACTAAAGTGGGCTAAAAAAGAAGAAACGAAATTATCAAAATCAGTAAGGAAAGGACAAATATCGGGTAGGGCCGACAATATGATACCCTACATCGCTGTGCATGTTTGGTATGTAATTTATGTAAATTTATGAATTTATGTAAATGTAATTATACCAACAATAGTCGTTATTGGCTGTGTGTTAAGGCTTTAGGAAGATTTAAATTCGAAATCGGATAGAACGATCATATGGAAGTTATATCTTAATCGATTTACACAAAATTTGTCGGAGTTATTTTTATGTTGTATGTATGTGACCTCTTGTGTCAAATATCATTTCTATAGAAAGCAATATAGTACGTTGAGAGCGATTAAATAGAAATCAGGTGAAATATACATCGGATCTAAAGATATTCGACTTAATCCAGACTTGGCAAGATTTACACTTATGACTTTGAAAAGACTTCATTTAAAACCGGGTGAAGTACACAAGGTGCGATAAAAAAACTGCAACAAAGTCAAACGCCATAATTTTCACATTTTTATACCCTCCACCATAGTATGGAGGGTATATTAGGTTTGTCATTCCGTTTGTAACACCTAGAAATATACATTTTAGACCCCACAAAGTATATATATATATGCTTGATCAGCATGAAATTCTATGTCGATTTAACAATGTCCGTCCGTCTGTGGAAATCAATTTAGCTTCCGAACGAAATGAAGTAAGTTGATAAAAATGTATTCAAATGTGTATTATGTCTGCACGTTCGTATAGCCCCTATATACCGTACACCCCGATATTCGGTATTTTGATGATTTTAGCGACATTATTTACCGGGATTGTTTCAAATTTCGCATGTGAAGTTCGTAATGGATACTTCAGCCCATGCCAGAAAATTGTCTGTGCAGGTCCACGTCTTCGTATAGCCCCCATATAAAGGTACCCCCTATATTCGGTATTTTGATGATTTTAGCTACATTATAAACAGATTTTTATACAAGTTTCGCATTTAAATATTGTGATAACTTATGACAAAAGTCCAGACAAAACTGCAGGTCCACGTCGTCGTATAGGCATTCGGTATTTTTAATATTTTAACAGAATTTTTAACGAATTTTATTTTTATTATTTTTTTTCGGAAATTGCCAAATTTGTACTAAATGGTGGAGGGTATTTAAAGTTCGGCCCGGTCGAACTTACAGCTTTTTTACTTGTTCTAATTGTAATTCGAATTTTTAATTTTAAATGGAATAATCCAAATTAGAAATGGAATCATTCGAATTACAATTAAAATAATTCGCTTTACAAATGGAATAATGTGAATTACAAATGAAATAATTTGAATTACAATTGGACAAATTCGAACTACAATGGAAATAAATCGAATTACAACTGAAATTATTCGAATTAACAAATAATTACCATTTAGTACTTTTCGTACCGTTATAGTACGCATTTGCAAAATCACCACCATATCTCAATTCCAGATACCAACAGACATCCAATATCAATTTTGAGGATACCAGCACTATCCCTTCACCCAATGCCAAATATAGTACCATATAGTACCACTTTTCGAGCAATTATAGCACACATTTCTAAAACTACATCCATGTCTTAACCACAAACACTAATAGTGACATCTACATAAAATTTCAAATTTAGTACTTCTTGTACAATTATAGTACACATTTTCAGAACAACCTACATATCTTAAGTCCAGATACCAACAGAGACCTCAATATCAAATTTGAGGATAAGAGCCCTATCCCATCATTCAGTATCAAATTTAGTATCACTTAGTACTTTTCGAACAATTATAGTGCATATTTCCAATACCACCACCATGTCTTAACCACAGACATCAACAGTGACATCTACATCAAATTTCAGGATTTCACCCCCCATTTCTTTAACCAATATCCAATTTACTACTATTTAGTACTTTCGTACAAATTTAGTACACATTTCCAAAAACAACCTTCATATATTAATTCTTTATACAAAAACAGAGACCTCAATATTATATTTGAGGATACCAGGTCTACCTTTTCATACAGTACCAAATTTCTTAGCAATTAGTACTTTTCGACCATAGCTTAACCACAGACAGACATGTATAGTAACCTCACGATTTTAGCTCTATTCATTTACCCAATATTAAATTAAGTACTTTTCGTACAAATCTAGTACGCATTTCCAAAACCACCTCCATATCTCTCTCAATATTAATTTTATGGATTCAAGCACTATCGCGTCACCCAATATGAGTTATAGTATCATTTAGTACTTTTCGTACAAATATAGGATGCTTATTCAAATCACCGCCAATTATCAAACATCATCAGTAATCTAAACAGCAAATTTCCGAATTTTATATTTATGACTTTACACAATTCCAAATACAGTACCATTCAATACTTTTCGTACAATTATAGAACACATTTCCGAATCCACCTCCATATGTAAAGGCTTCATATAAACTCCGAATCTAATACCAAAATTTCATATTTCAAGTAATATCTACTCAAACGCCATAATTATATCCTCCACCTTGGAAAGGACGGTATATTAACATTGTCATTCCGTTTGTAACATCCCTAAATATTCGTCGTAGACCCCATAAAATATTCATAATCAGCATAAAATTCTAAGTCGATTTAACGATGTCCGTCTGTCTGTTGAAATCACGATACAGCCCACATTATTTGATCGTCAAAATTTAGCAGAACAATTTGTATTGTGTCTAGGATGGTTAGTATTGAAAATAAGATATATAGGTCCACGTTTTGGTATGGTCCCCATATAAAGGTACCTCCCGATATTCGGTATTTTGATGATTTTTGCCACATTTTTTCAAACATTTGTCTGAAAATTGGCATTTGTAAGTCATAATGGGTCCTAATACGTGTGGCGAAATATTGTATGTATGGGTCCACGCTTTGGTATTGCTCCATATAACGGTACCTCCCGATTTTTGGTATTTTAATGATTTTTGCCATATTTTTCCACGAATATGTCTAAAAATTGGTATTTATTGGTCATAATTGGTTCTTGTTCCGGTGGCGAAACATTGTATGTATAGGTCCACGTTTTGGCATAGCCCCCATATAACGGTACCTCCCGATTTTTGGTATTTTAATGATTTTTGCCATATTTTTTCACGGACTTGTCTCAAAATTGGTGTTTGTGGTTCATAATGGGTTGTAATGTTTGCTTTACCCTAAGGCGGAAGGTACTAAAAGTTCGGCTCGGCCAAACTTAATATTTTTTTACTTTTTTTACATATTTTTTTTTTTAAATTTTATTGCATGAAAGCAAAAAATGTCGGAAATAGCATCAAATATTAGAATAAGTTTAGATATGTTAGAATTGGTCACCTTTGGCACGAATTATGGCCTTTAAACGGCCAATGAAACCATCAAACGTTGCCCGAATGTTGCTCTGCGGTATTTTGGTTTATTCTCGGCGAAGCGCTTGCTTGAGGTGATCGACACTTTGGTATTTTGTAGTGCCAACCTTGCTTTCCAAAATACTCCAGACACAATAGTCCAAAGGATTGGTATTCGGAGATTTTGGTAGCCTTTATTTGCTGGAAATGATGCGAGGAACTTCATTTTGTAACCATTCTTGGGTGGCGCGTGCTGAGGGCGATGGTGCTTAGTTCTGCTTGAATGTCCAAAGTCTGCGGCCAAAATGTTTGCGTGCCTAAGGCTTTAATACACCCTCCGGAATAATTTCGCCATAATATTCGGCATTTATTCTGATGTCACCGTCGATTAATACGATCGGCTGTTATGGCGGCCCACACCATCACCATGGCCGGCGCATGAGTTCTGGGTGCCAACCGAAGGTGCACATTTTCAGCTGATCATTTTTTTGTTTACAAACTGCTGGACAACGAATTTTTTTTTTCATCGGATAAAACCAAATTCGGCAGATCACCACTTTCGGCCAAGCGAAGCAACTCTTTAGCTCTTTTCAGTCTATTTTCTTTCTGTTGCGGTGTAAATTCTTGCAGTTCAAAGGCAAAGGCCCCGAGCTCATTTTTCAATATTTGCCGAATGGAATATTGAGATATGTTCAGCTCACGAGCCATTTTTCGGCCAATACGAGGCGGGTTTCGATGAAGTCTCAAGACGCTTCTTTACTTTTCGAACCATTTCTGCTGGTGTTGCTGTTTTCTTCCGTCCACTTCCTTGACGTCGGCCTACGCTACCAATATCACGGTAACGAGCGATGGAACGAGACACAAAAGATTTAGTCAGATTTAAATATTGGAGTGCTCTAACGATAGCCACTTGTGGTTTTCCTGCCAAATATAAAGAAATTACACTATCACACTTGAATTCCATCACGAATAACTTTTTTTTCTGGAAAATTCTCACCAAAATGCTTTTGTACGCTTGTAAAAAATATAATGAGCTGTCACTGGAATAATTTTAACAGCTGTTTGATGAGTGGCTGAGAAATGACAGCAGTCTGAAGTTGGTTGCAGTTTTTTCATCTCACCCTGTATGTTTGGTGGAGGGTTAAAAAATGTTCGTAGTAGGACAGACGGCAGGGTGGACATGCTTATCTAGATCAACTCAGTTCGGTTAGATAGGAAGATCCATATATATCATCCCATATGTACGACCAATATTTCGAGGTGTTACATTATTTTGGCTCAATCAAAAATTGGTCCATTTATTTGAGGGTGGTAATACAAGACGTGGTACAAAATAAGGCATCTACTCTTTAGGGCTAAAGCTAATGCCAATATTGGCGTAGAAAGTTTGAAATATTTTAAATTTTTTTATGAATATTTGACAAACTCAGGATGAACCCTGCGTAGCAAATAGTTGCCCATTCTGTTGAAAGTCGGATGAACTCTATCAAAATATGTCAACTCGGTTGGGACTGTTTTTTGACGTGCCATTTGCAATGTTTGGAGATGTCTTCATGCTTTTACTCAAGTTTTACTCATATGAATAACATTTTGGTCATCCAAGTCTATTCCCTCAAAAGTTATTTCTTTTTTGATGATTATGAATATATCCACTTTTAAATGCCTAATTCGATGAGTCGCAAACGGAATGAAAAACTTAATATACCCCATACAAAATGTTATTGAAAGAACTGAAGGAGTGAATGACAAACCAACAGCCATAAATAACAACACGACTAAGTAATACCCAGCAAAGAAAATCCAAAAACAACACTAACACTAACACAAACATAAGCTGATGAGTGACAACAACAGGAAATTCTGGCCACTAGAAGGCCAGCGCACAAAAAAAAGCACACAAACAAGCAAACAATCCAACAAAAAGCTCATCCTAACAGGAATTGTTAAAGGAAATTGTATGGTTACTGGCGGGCGAAAAAAAAAAAAAAAAACATTTGTCACAAACACTTTGTTGTTCTTTGTGCTTCGGCGAGATGGAGTTGAGGTCTTTTTTGCTAAATTCTAAGGCCAGCAAAATAATTTATTATTTTCGCCGGGCGTAGAAATAATTAACCCAAAACACTTAAAAAAGAAATTCTAAGCTGTTAAAAATGTAAAGTGTCCCGGCATTTGGAATGAAAAGCATTTCTTGGAAATTTCCAAATTGAAACTTGAATTGCTTTTTGTCGTAAATTGAAACATAATAGGCTGAATAGGCGTGTTGGCGTAGTTCCTTGTTGAGGAAATTTTATTTCCTGTCCAGTGTTGCGGGAAGAGCTTGAGGGTGGTTAGGGAATATGTTTAAATGTCACATTAATAACCAACAAATGGTTACTATTTTAACAAGGCCTCGGGTGTTTGCGCCCACGATGAGTACAAACATCGTGGGCGCAAACATTGGCATTTGGTAATATATATCACAGACTTAGGTCAGGAGTAAATGTGGAATATATTGGCCCTTGGTTTCTTGTACTTCACTCCAAAAGATCAAAATTTTGAATTTATACCCTCAGTCATATGGCTACAGGGGGTATATATCATTTGACACGGCCAAAACGTGCCCCTTCGAAATAATGGGTTAAGGCCCTAGGTAGCTTTGGACCAAATCCGCTTCAGGATATTTGGAGTAGATCTAGGGGTGTCCTCCCGTCTGTCTGTCTTCTTCTCTGGCTGGCTCGTGAGAACGATAACTCTCGATTTGGTCCAAACTTGGTACAACGTTAAATTGTTGTCAAACATAGATCGAGTTTGGGTATGGACAACATCGGTCCACTACTTCTGGTACCTGCCCCACAAAAGATCAACATTTTCAAAGAAAATAATTTAACTCATAAAAGGGATAGGATCATTCAATTTTGTGCAAAGTATGCAAATCATAATATTTATACCCTTAGAGGGTATATATCATTTGATACAGGTAAAACGTGCCCCATTGAAATTACGGTTACAGACACTAGGTCACTTTGAACGGAATTTGAGTCCATCTAGGGGTGTCCGTCTGTCTTTCTGTCTGGCTGGCTGGCTGCTGCACACGATAACTTTCGAAGAGGGTACCCGATTTAGTCCAAATTTGGTACATTGTAATATTATTGTCCAACATAGATCGAGTTCGGAGAAGGGCAACATCGGGCCACTGCTTCTGATACCTCCTCCACAAAGAGTCAAAATTTAGAAAAATTATTTGGAATAATTATAACTCTTAAAAAATGTGAAATAAGAGTCGGATTGTCTTCCGATTTCGCACATCCCAATATTTCTACTAACACAAGATCTGGTGTGTACGATATATCGGTCCACTGCTTCCTGTACATCCTTCACAAAGGGTCAAAATTTAAAAATTGCGCACATCCTAATATTTCAACTAACACAAGATCTGGTGTGTAGGATATATCGGTCCACTGCCTCTTGTACCTCCTCCACAAAGGGTCAACATTTAGAAAATATATTCGGCCAGGCCGAACTTAGAATACCCTTGGCAATTCTCAAAAAATAAAATCCGTTAAAAATTCTGTTATAATCTTTAAAATACCCAATATAGTCGTGATATTAGGGTCTATACGACGAAGTGGAAGTGGACTCAAATGCGAAACTTGAACAAAAATCGGTGAATAATGTAGCTAAAATCATCAAAATACCGAATATAGGAACGTATCATGGGGGTTATAAAACGTGGTGCTGCACAGACAATTTTCTGTGTCAGGCTGTAATATCCATTACGAACTTCAAATACCAAATTTGAAACAATTCCCGTGAATAATGTCGCTAAAATTATCAAAATACCGAATATCAGGAGGTACCATTATATGGGGGTTATACGAAGTCGTGGACCTTCACAGACAATTTTCTGTCATATGCTGAAGTATCCATTACGAACTTCAAATACGAAATTTGAAACAATTCCGGTGAATAATGTTGCTAAAATCAACATAGTACCGAATATCGGGAGGTACCGTTGTATGGGGGCTATACGAAGACACAATTTTCTGTTTTGGGCTGTAGTATCCATTTCGAACTTCAAATACTAAATTTGAAACAATTCCGCTGAATAATGTCGCTAACATCATCAAAATATCGAATATCGGGAGGTACCGTTATATGGACGCAATACCAAAACGTGGACCTACATGGCCCATTTTCAATACCACGAGTCCTGCCGTCATAATATACAGACGGACGGATATCGCTAAATCGATATAGAATTTTATACTGATCGAGAATATTCATACTTTGTGGTGTCTAA
Organism: Musca domestica; assembly: GCF_030504385.1. NCBI lineage: Eukaryota > Metazoa > Arthropoda > Insecta > Diptera > Muscidae > Musca > Musca domestica. Next base: position 22,039,705 of record NW_026712363.1, on the reverse strand, counting down.
AATGTATATTTCGAGGTATTACAAGCGGTATGACAAACTTGATGTACCTTTCATACTATGGTGGTATACATACTATATGGTATACAAATGTGAAAAAAGAGGCCGGTGTGATCTGGTGTGAAGAGGGAATATACAGGCACCACTCCATCGAGTAACTCCTTCACAGAAGGTCAAAATTTTGAATAATTGAATCTCTCATGTAATGCGATAAATAAGCATCACATCGTCTTTAAATTTCTAAGGTACTAATATTTCTATCGACAAAAAACTAGGTGTGACGATGGAATATTTCGAACAACTAATTTTGGTACTTGTCATACAACGGGTCAAATATTTTAATAACTATAACTCTTATAAAATGCAAAATGAGCTTCCGATTCTTTTCTAACTTCACATATTCCAATATTTTTAATAAAACAAGATCTGGTGTGAATACGAAATATATCGAACCATTCTTTCTGGTACCTCCCCTACACCGGTCAAAATTTTTAATGAGTTTTATGTCTCATAAATGCGATATAAGCTCAGATTCATTCTGAACTTCACACATTTAAATATGTGAAGGAGGTAGACATCGGCTCACTAATTCTGGGACCCCCCCAGGTCAAATGGGCCAATATTTTGCATAATTATCTTCAAATTTCATATCTCCCAATATTTTTTTCTAACAAAAGTTGGTATCAGACTTGGGTCAAGTGCAGGAATATTATCACACTGTCTCTGACACCTGGCACCAAGAGTATAATTTTTCCGCATTATAGATATATTACAGATATTATCTACGTAAACATGCAATATAGCCATTTTAAACGGTTCTCCAAGTCGAAATACAAAAATTTTTTTCTAATACAAATTTTAATTATTTCCTCAAAAAAATTCTCCACTGACCACCGGAGTGAGTGACAAGTTTAATTTCACATTCTTAAGGTTACGATAATTGATAAAAATCAAGAGTGCCAACACTTGACGTATAATTGCCGGTAGCAGCCGTAAGTGATGATGTCCATAAATGTGGTGTTCTTTGAAACAGGAGACTGCGGCTGCCAATGATAAGGGATGTACACCGTGAAACACTTTTGAAATAATAAGCTATGAAATACGCTTGGAAATAAATCAGTGTGGCTGATGGCGACATTGGGGTAGTCAAGATGTTGATAGAAATATTTACCCCCCACCCCCCGCAATTCTTTCATTGCAAACAAATGCTATTATCACTGACACTCTGACAGCAACAGCGACTAAGCGAAAATGGGAGAGAAAAAACAATAGTCCCTTTTTGACGGCTAAGTTTCGAGACTAAGGCAATAAAGCAAATCCTCCCTCTGACAGAAGGTAAAAGAAAACGGAAATAAATGACACAACGGAAACGGTTGGCAAAAGAAAAGGAGTTGGAACCCCAAAAAGAAAAGAGACAAAACCCTCAGATCATTGTTGTTATGATTTTAAGGGCTAGTGTTTTTTTTTTTTGGAAAGTTTAACAAGAATTTAAGTCTGTTCAAGACAATTGAACAAACTGAACCGAAGTGAAGTGTAGAAAAAAAAGAAATATTGAATTTCGTAGTGGCGCAACTCAAGGCAAATTTAAACACCAAAAACTTGTTTCACATCCAACCATCACCACCACCCCCAACTTTAGATGAAGGCTGGAAAATGCCGCGTTCGTTTTTATTTTTCATCCTCTTCACTGGAAATTCTCGAAATCGTTTTTCTTTTTCTTATTTTGCCAATAGGCTTAATGCCTACTTCTGTCGTCTTTGTCAATCTTCAACACTTTCGAAATTGTCTACTGCGTCAAGTCTGGATAAAAAAACAAATCCACGAGTTGGGAAAAAAAACTTGTCCTTTCTTTTGGTTTCCTCGACTTTCCGTTTCTGTTTTTTTTTTTTTTTTTGCGATGCTGCTGCCTTTTTTCTTGGGAATCGAAAATTACGCGTTTAAAGCGTGGCGATAATGTCATGTGCAAGAGGTTTTTGTGGCGTTGTCGTTGCTATCGAGCACACAGAGAGAAAACTATTACTTGTCAGTAAGTTTTGTAATCTGTACTGTACTCCTTAAAGAATATAATTAATTTTAAAATTAGAATTTAAATTCTCCAAAACTTAGCATATCAGCCCACATCAAAATTTGATTTTTTTCAAAATGGTAAAGGATATCCGTATTAAAAGGTAATTTTCTATCACAAGGGTCAGGTTCATTAGGATCTTCAAATACAGAATTTGAAACAATTCTGGTGAATTACGTCGCTAAAATAATTACAACACCGAATAGAGGAAGGTATCGTTAAATGGGGTCTATATATATATGTGGAACTATATAGTCCATTTTCAATACTAAAAGTCCTGCAGACCTAACACACATCTGAGTAACAATTTATCAACCTACATTATTTCGTTCGGAAGCTGATTTGATTTTCACTGACGGACCAACATCCCTAAATCTACACCGAATTTTATGCTGATCAAGAATATATATAGTTTGTGGGATCTGAAAATTATGTTTCGAGATCTTAGAAACGGAATGAAAAATTAAAAAAAAAAAAAAAAAAAAAAACAGGTAAAGAGCTGTAAGTTTGGCGAGGCCGAACTTTGAATGCCCTTCACCATGTGGAAGGCATTTGAAAAATTCCCAAAAACAATAAAATCCGTTAAAAATTCTGTTAAAATCCTAAAAATACCGAATGTAGCTGTTATATTAGGGTCTATACTATGACATGGACCTGCATAGGTAACTTTTGTCATAAGTCATTACAACATTCAAATGCGAAATTTAAAAAAATCGGTGAATAATGTAGCTAAAATCATAAAAATACCAAACATCGGGAGGTACCTTTATATGGGAGGCTATACGAAGACGTGGACCTGCACAGACAATTTTCTGTCTTAGGCTGCAGCATCCATAACGAACCTCAAATACCAAATTTGAAACAATTTCGGTGAATAATGTTGCAAAAATCATAAAAATACCAAATATCGGGGGGTACCGTTATATGGGGGCTATACGAAGGCGTGGACCTACATGGTTCATTTTCTGTCTTAGGATGTAGTATACATAACGGACTTCAAATACCAAATTTGAAACAATTCCGGTAAATAATGTCGCTTAAATCATCAAAATACCGAATTTCGGGAGGTACCGTTGTATGGAGGCTTTAAGAAGACGTGGACCAACATGCCCAATTTTCTGTCTTAAGCCGTAGTATCCATTACGAACTTCAAATATTAATTTTGAAACTATTCCGGTAAATAATGTCGCTAAAATCATCAAAATCCGCATCTCGGGAGGTACAGTTATATAGGGCCTATTCGAAGACGTGGACAGGGACAGACAATTTTCTGTCTTAGGCAGTACTATCTATTATGAGTTTCAAATACCAAATTTGAAACAATTCCGGTGAATAATGTCGCTAAAATCATCAAGATACCGAATATCGGGACGTACCGTTACATGGGGGTTATACCAAAACGTGGACATCCATGTCCCATTTTCAATACCAAAAGTCCTGTAGGCATAACATACATTTGAATAAATTTTTATCAATCTACTACATTTCGTTCGGAAGCCAGAGTGATTTTCACAGACGGACAGACGGACGGACATTGCTACATCGACATAGAATTTTATGCTGATCAAGAATATATATACTTTGAGGGGCTTAAAATGTGTATTTCGAGGTGGATGGTATAAAAAAATTCAAAATAAAAGCATAGGATAGCTCTGTTAAATACGTAGAGTGGTATCATAAAGTCGGCCCTTCCAGCTTTTTTTTATACCCTACACCACATAGTGGTAAGGGTATTATGTCTTTGTGCATTTGTTTGTAACATGGAGAAGGAAGCGAGATAGACCCATAGTTACTTTTGAGGATCTCCATAAAATCACTTTCTGAGTTGATTCTCCATGTCCATGTATTCTTGTGAACAAAATGCAGGTCGCATTTATTATCCGATTGAAATGAAATTTTCCAAACAACATTTGTTTGGCCCAAGAACGAACCCTATTGAAAGTGGAGATAATCAGTAAAAATTTAGATATAGTTCCCATATATATCTTCGTCCGATTTGCCTTTTATTGTGCACCAAACGTGTAATATCAGCCCGAATAGTATGGAATTTTGCATATACAACCAAATTAGGCCTGAAAATAAGTATGCCAAATTTGATCGAAATCGGTACAGATATAGCTCCCATATATATTGTTCATCCGATTTGTTATTTTTGTCCTCCGCAGCCGTAATATGCACTCTGTAACAACAATATTTGGGGAAATATATCAAATGCAGCTCAGAAATACTTTTGCTAAATTTTATCGAGATCGGTTCAGATTTCGATATAGCTCCCATATATAACTTCGTCCGATTTACCTTTTATTGTGCACCAAACGTCTAATATTTGTCCAAATGGGATGAAATTTGGCACTTACGACCGAATTGAGTCTGTAAGCAAGTATGTCAAATTTGGTGAGGATCGGTCCAGATGTAGCTATAGCTCCCATATATACTGTTCATCCGATTTGTTATATTTGTTACCCACAGCCGTAATATGCAGTCCGTAACAACGATATTCAGGGAAATATATCAAATACAGCTCAGAAATATCTTTGTCAAATTTTATCGAGATCGGTTCAGATTTGGATATAGCTCCCATATACATCTTTATCCGATTTCGGCATATTTAGTCTTTTGAACTTTCAATTATAAATATAATCATAGCGTTTATGATTGAATTCTCCCTTTTAATTGTTATGTGGAGCTCTACTAAATTAGCAAAGTGGTGTAGGTTATCATATAGTCGTCCCAGGCCGACTTTTGGCCTTTCCTGGTTTTTGTATTGACGATGAGATACTATTATGGTAACCAACGCACTTTCCTTTCAGTGTATTTATTTAAAAAAAAAAAACTTTTGTCTCCATTTGATTTTGTTGGCCTCGAACCACAGACAGCGATGCAATCATGTCTGCCACGGTTTGAATTCAGTCAGACGTACATATATATATGTATGGCGTTCTGGGGGCTCTCCAGCCGTTATGTGATTTTTTTTCTCCGAACTCTCTGTAGTCAATGAAGTTTGTGCAGCAAAAGTGGGCATCAGTATTAGCCGTGTGTGTGTGTGATGAGGAGGGGGCCTGGGAGCCGGAGCCACATCACATGCATCATCAACATTTGCAACATCATCTTCAGTGGCTGTTTGTCTGCCAGAATTACAGTACAACTGTCTCCTAAATGTAAGAGCCTTCCATAGGCTTGAGTTTGAGTTTGAGTGTGTGTGTGAGTTGTGTTTGTGATTGAAAGTGTGTCTACGGTGTGTGAGTGTGGTCTCTTTCTCCCTCTGTCCACGCTGTGCTTTGAAGGATATGATGTTGTAAGTTGATGGTGTTTAATGGTGGATGCAAAAGTAGGTTTGGTTTTCCGTTACCACTTAAAAGTCATTGTCAACAACACAAAGATTTACTCATAAGTTTCACTTGGAACATATTGTGTGGCGGCGGCAGATTTTATGTTCCCCGACAGTATTTCTTTTCCAAGAGTTGTTTTTCTTCTTCTTCGATTCGTTCGTTCGTTCGTTTTTCCTGTAATTGTAACTGGTACTGGGATCCATGTTTCTGCTGTTATGGGGCATACATGTATATATGGGATAAATGCTAAGAAGCTCTTTAAAATACGTTTAACGTAAGAGTAAACGGGGTTTCGATTACGACAGAAGATTATTTCATGTACACATGCCGTTGAATAACTCACAGCCACACTGCCATATATGTAAGTACGAACGTATGTAACTCACTCCCATAGGCAATGGGAAGATGCATCGGTCCTTGTTCGTGGTCGGTCGCTTGACTCTGAGCAACGACGTTGTGATTGAAAATCACATGAGGGAATTTATTATTCTATTACCCGTACCTCTTAATGTAACAAACAAGTTCCGTGGCTGAGATTCATTTACACGCCATTGAATGCCAAGGGCTGCTAATTACCAGCGATTTCAAGGTGACTTCAACGTGGGCCGTGGTAATAGCACGACACAGAATTGCTTTTGCAATGTGATGTTCGTCGGTGTGCTTGGTCCCGATGGAAGTTGGTGGTGGTTGTTTTTTTTTTCGTCTCGTGTGTGTGTGAAAGTAAGAGCAAGGATGAAAAGCGTTGATGCAGGAAAATGTGAAAAAATGCTTGTTTAAACAAAATTTATTATATGTTGAGTTTGTTTGATTTAGAAACATGTTGTTTAATTTTTATGCCCTCTGCCATGGAAGGTATACTAAGTTTGTCATTTCGTTTGTAACACCTCAAAATATACATTTTAGACCCCACAAAGTATATATATTCTTGATCAGCATAAAATTCCGTGGCGATTTAACGATGACCGTCCCTCTGTATGTCTGTCCCTCTGTGGAATTCACTCTAGCTTTCGAGCAAAATGAAGTAGATTGATAAAATTTTATTCAAATGTCTATTATCGCTGCAGGAATTTTGGTATTTAAAATGGGCCACGCTTGTCCACGTTTTGGTATAACCCCCATATAGTGGTATGTGATAATTTTTAGAAAATTTTAATATAAGAATGAGTTACCAGATGTAGTCGACCGAAGTATCCCATTTTCTTACTTCAGTCAATACAGATAAAAATATTGGTATGGGCAAAACTTTGAATACCCTCCACCATTTGGAACGAATTTGGCACTTCCCAAAAACAATAAAATCCGTTGAAAATTCTATTAAAATCTTAAAAATACCGAATGTATCTATTGTATTGCGGTCTATACGACGAAAAGAACTTGCGAAGGTAACATTTGTCATAAGCCATTACAATATTCAAATGCGAAACTTAAAAAATCGGTTATAATGTCGATAAAATCAAAATACCAAATATCGGGAAGTACCGTTATATGGGGGCTATACGAAGACGTGAACCTGCACAGACAATTTTCTGTCGTAGGCTGTAGTATCCTATACGAATTTCAAATACCAAATTCGAAATTATTCCGGTGGAAAATGTCGCTAAAATCATCAAAATACCGAATATCGGGAGGTACCGATATATGGGGGCTATATGAAAACGTGGATCTACATGGCCCATTTTCAATACCAAAAATTCTGCAGACATAACATGCCATTGAGCAAAATTTTATCAATCTACTTCAATTCGTTCGGAAGCTAGAAAGATTTCCACAGACGGACAGACGGACAGACGGACAGACATCGCTAAATCGACATAGCATTTTATGCTGATAACAAGTAAAAAAGCAGTAAGTTCATCGGCCGGACTTTGAATACCCTCCACCATTTGGAATTATGGAAATTTTTAGAAAAAAAATGAAAAAAAAAATCTGTTAAAACCTTAAAAATACCGAATACAGCCGTTATAATGGGCTCTATGGACGTGGACCTTCATAGGCATGTTTTGCAATAGGCCATTACAATATTCAAATAATGCCGCTGAAATTATTAAAATACCGAATATAGAGAGGTACCATTATATGGGACCTGGATCTGCATAGGCAATTTTCCGTCATAGGCTGTGACATCCATTACAAAATGCAAATACGAAATTTCAAACAATTTCAGTGAATGTTGTACCTAAAATCATTAATACCGAATATAGGGAGGTACTGATATATGGGTCTTATACGAAAACCTAGACCTGCATAGACAATTTTCTGTCATAGACTGTAGTTCCCATTACGATCTCTAAATACTAGATTTGAAATATGAATTATGTGGTTGTATGTGAGCTATACGATATCGTGGACCTATATAGACATCTCTCTTCCTGGAGTTAAAGTGCTTAGAGAGAACTGGATTTTTAGACTATTCTATTATAACTTTGGCTTAAATCATCCAAATATCGAATATTGCTACGTACAGTTATATGGGGGACCTTTATGGACAATACTTACCAGGGCCTCAATTCTCGTTTTATGAAAATGTGAAATGAAAACATTTATAAAGGAAAGAAATGTCAAATGAAAAATTTTATAAAGGAAATATTTTTCATTTTATATTTTCATAGAACAAGAATCCTTCCCCAGGGGATTTTCAGATAATTTCATTGAAAAATTTGGCTACAATCATCGAAATACCGAATAACTTCGAACTTGCAGACAAAAGACTGTGCAAGATGTTAGCTTCCTATATTTATTCTTTTTGACTCTAGCGTGATTACAGCAGATGGACGATGTGTTACCAACTAAATGACGAACTTAAATACCCTCCCTACTATGTATGGTGGAGGGTATGAAAAAATCGAACAAAATCATAAATTCTGCATTCATCTCAGGTTTCTGGTTGAGAGAAACATTTAGAGTCCGATTTCTACCATATTTATAACAGATCTTATGTTGATGGAAATATTGAGATCTACCTAGTCTGAATAGAATCGGATGTTAATTTCGCGTTTTATAAGCTTCATGGCTACTCAAATGTTTGGATCCCTTGTGGGGGAGGTATTTGATGGAGTGGACCGATATTGTCTATTTTCGCACCTGACCTAACCCTAATGCAGATATTAGGATTAACAAAGTTAGAGTAAAATCGGATTATACTTTCTCTTTCTGTGCAATAAAATGTTTTTTTAAAATGTTGACCGGAAGGAGTGCGCCGCACCAGCCAGCCAGATAAACAGATGGTCGGACATCGCTAGATCGACTCCAAATGTCCTGAAACGAATTTTGTCCAAAGAGACCTAGGGGTTAAAACCATTATTTCGATGAGGCACATTTTGGCTATATCCAATGATATATACCCTCCGTAGCCGTATGGATAAAAGTATAAAAACTATTAAAATCGTTCCCTAGTGATTCAAGAAGTAGATGTGATCCAACATATACCATCTTCACACTTGATATTGTGTTGATAGAATATGTAGGATAAGCTAAATTTTAATTATTTAAAAATTAATTAGATTTTATGAGCGTCATGGTTTATGTTTACCTCTTTGTAGGGGGAGATACCAGAAGAAGTGGATCGATATCTATCATCTTCACACCAGATGTTGGGATGTGTGTGTTAGAACGGATGCTTATTTCGCCTTCAATGACAATGTTCGCCATTTGTAGGGGAGGTAGCAGTAGAAGTGGATCGATTATGTAATGGACCGATATTGCCCATTTTCGCACATGAAATAGAACCCCGTGTAGATTTAGATAAACCTCTCGCAAATATATTTTCATATTCATAATATAATTATCATATTATATAATAATCTGACCTACCCCTCCTATTTCAATTTGTATTCTCTGTAAAGGATATTTTTAATATTCGATTAGCAATGGTGGTGTATTTGATTTGATCTGAGTTGAGTAAATTACAATGACTGCATTTGATTAGAAAGATACAATACAATACAAGAAACTTCAAAACGTTTAAAAATATGTATGGGAGCTATATCCAAATCTGTACCGCTCCCGATAAAATTTGGCAGAGGTCTTCCTGATCCATATGTCATTATATTGCGAATTTAAGGGACTTCGACTTCTATTGTTCTGAAAATTATGTTTTCACAAGATTCCTGGTGTCTGAATCCATTATTATTTGGCCATATCAAATGCTCTGTAACCATAAGGCTGGGGTTAAAAGTTAATTTGAATTCTAAACGTTTCACGATATCTATTTTTTTATATTTTAAATATCAAAAGATTCAAAGAAATAAGTCCAATTTCCCTATCACATTACCTTGAGTTTTCCATGCGAAATAAATTGTTTCTTTGTTTTTATCATTTCACTCAACTAACCCCTTTAATGTCGCTCCGCTCACATATCTCAGAGCATAGATAGCAAAACAAATTTCATATCTATCACTTGTCATTTAAACTGTTATCTAAGGTCAGTAAATAAACTCGAGTCAAAAGCTTTTTACAACCGCCCATAAAAATGTTTGTCCTTTTCGGTCATAAATATCAGAATGCCAAAGACCAAAAACCTCTTAACGAAGGAGCAGCCAAAGAGGAGCACAAGAAGAGCACAAATGGAAAAAAAGAGAAGGTTGTGCAAAAATAAAAACTAAAAACATTAAAGTTTAAAGTTAATGTCCTGAAATGTGTGTGTGTGCGTGTGTGAAGGAAGGCATGAATAAAAACAGCAGCAACAAAAATAACCACTGCTATAGTACCTTTAACAACATTAATAAAGTTTTCCAAAGAGGGGTGTGGAAAAAAGTAGAAGAGAAAAGAAGAGAGGGAAATAGACAATGTTTACAAAATGTGGTTACATGGCATAAATTCAAATAAAATTATTAAATTTTAATGACACAACTCATAACACATGCACTCACTCACAGGATGTGCGTAAGTATATGCAGAGATGTGTGTGAGTGTGCGTGGTTTGTCTATTTGTTTGCGTTGCAAGGATAAACACTTTAAATAAATAACAAAGTCAACAACATCCAAATATACAATGAAACAACCATGTCTGTCAATCCTCCAATTTCTCAAAAGTACAAAAAGCTCTTCGTCCTCTATTCGCTGTTCTCAGAGAAAATAACTAGAGAATATTAGTATGGAAATAATATTCTCTGCTCTCTTCACTTTGCTGAATGGAAAGATTTCCCACGACACTCTTACACGTGCACGACAGCTTTAGCTACATAACTTTTGTAGTAAAAGCTTTGGAAGTGTCAATCGATTCTGTTTTGCTTCCATATTCGTAATTTTTTTCTCTCTCATCAGGAGATAGGGAGAGAGAGAGAGGAATAAAGTCCTCCGAGAGATGTTGCTTCATGTATCGGAATTTTTAATTTTATGCTATGCTCCAACTCTCGCTGTTTGTAACCCAATAATAAAATTATGGTGTCACAACAAAGCTTTTATCCTAGCCTTAGTTTGAACACCTAGTCCGTGATATGCTCAACTCCAAAACATGTGCCATTTGACTTTTTGGCTGCAAGTCATAGCGCAGAAGAAATTTTATTTTTTTTATAGCGGATGTTATTTTATTATTTTTTCGAAATAGAGAAGTTTGGACTCATTCATATAAATATTAATTCTTTCTTTTCCAAACTTTCCAATCAAGTGTAGAAACTGTAATTTATTCAAATCAGATCCAATCATATGAATATGCATTGCTAATTGAATATTAACAATGTCCTTGGCAAGGAATACAAATTGATACTGGAGGGGCAGGTCAGATTATTATATAATATGAATATGAGAACATATTTGCGAGAGCTTTATCTAAATCTGCACATATTTCAAAGTGATAGATATGCTTTCATTTTTAAACCATTAAGGAAAAGTCAAAGGACGGGCGGGGCCGACTATATGATATCCTACAGCACTATGCATATTTAATAGAGCTCCCGTAACAAAGGAATTTATTCGAAGTGTGGAGATCATACCACCTATCAACATTTGGTTATAGAGTAGTTTTAGTTTGGTTTCAGAGGACACTAATACAGGGTTGCCCATATTCGACGGACCTTTGGGCCCTTTGGGCCCATTCCAATCGACGAGGCTTCTCCGCAGGCAACATTCTTTGCGTCAATTGAATTTTGTACGGGAACAAATGCAAATCAATGCGAATAATCCGTTGTAAAGTGGACCGAGCCATGCCCAACTGCTGAGAACGGCGTTTTTGGGATGTTCTTGGGGACCTCTCAACACTGGCTCGTACGGCAGCGATATTCTCGGCCGATCGCCTTGGTCGACTTTTATATGGCCTCTTCGGATTAGAAAGAGCCTTACCAGTCGAAAATTTTTCGTATAAACGCTTAATGGTGTTCTTAGAAGGAATTGGTAAAAATCTGCTTGGACTGACGCTTCAAACGCGGTATGTCATTAAGCGATGTGACATCTCTGTCAAAAGTTATGGCGTTGCCAGATGGGTCCGTCGAATATGGGCAACCCTGTATATGGGAGATATATCCAATTCTGAATCGATTCTTCTAAATTTGACGAAGACATTTTACTGTTTTATACCAAATAACATTACTATAAGTGCATGATATCACTTCGAGAAGGATATTATTTGAAAAATATATATCGGAGCCGAGTTCCACCAAATGCAAACGTAGGTCCCGAAACTCACTCCATTGGGGCTGATATTAGCCATTATTTGCACAATAAACCTAAAATCTGATTAAAGAGATATATGGGAGCTACATCCAAATCTTAGCCGTTCTCGATAAAATTTGGCAAAGGTATTTCTGGGCTCTGTAAGATATCTGGTACCAAATATCAATGTTGTTGAATACATAGGCATACGCATACGCATGTGAGGGACTTAAAAACCAAATCGGATGAAAAATATATATGGGAGCTAAAGCTATATCTGAACCGATTTTTTTCCAAATTTAATGTGCTTAGACGGAATTCGGCTGGATGTACAAAAATGCAGGTCAATTGGGCTGATATTGGCCATTTGGTGGACAATTAATCCAAAATCGGTTGAAGATATATATGAGACCTATATCCAAATCTGAACTGATCTTGATAAGATTTGGCAGATGTATTTTTGGACTATATCTGATATCTGGTACCAAATATTATTATTGTGGAGTGCATATAACGCATGTGAGGGACTTAAAACCAAATCGGATGAAATATATATGGGAGCTATAGCTATATCTAAATTTTCACAAAATTTATGTACTTACTACTAACAATAATCATCTGGTGCACAATAAACGTGAAATCGGTCGCAAAAATATACGGGTTGAGATAAAAAAAAAACTGCAACAAAATGAAACACCATAATTTTCACATTTTTTTTAAATTTAATTGATTGAAAGCAAAAAATGTCGGAAATAGCATCAAATTTTAGATTAAGTTTAGATGTGTTCGAATTTGTCACCTTTGGCACGAACTATGGCCTTCAAACGGCCAATGAAACCCTCACACGCTTCCCGAATGTTGCTTTACGGTATTTTGGCCCATAGCTGGCGAAACGCTTGCTTGAGGTGATTGACATTTTGGTATTTTTTAGTGCCAACCTCGCTTTCCAAAATACTCCAGATACCATAGTCCAACGGATTGGTATCGGGAGATATTGGTGGCCATTGTGTGCTGGAAATAAAGCGAGGAATATCATTTGGTAACCATTCTTGGGTGGCGCGTGCTGAGTGTCATGGTGCTGAGTTCTGTTGGAATGTCCAAGGTCTGCGGCCAAAATGTTTGCGTACCCAAGGCTTTAATATATAATATTCGGCAGTTATTCTGACACCACTGTCGATCAATATGAGCGGAGAGCGACCATAGGCTGTTATGGCAGCCCACACCATCACCATGGCCGACAGGAGTTCTGGTGGCCAACCGAAGGTGCACTCTTTGGCAAGTAAACACGATCATTTTGTTTGTTTACAAACTGCTGGACAATGAATTTTTTCTCTTCGGAGAAAGCCAAATTCGGCAGTTCACCTCATTTGGCCAAGCGAATTTTTTGGAATTTCAATGGCTCATTTTTCAATATTTGCCGAATGAAATATTGCGATATGTTCAGCTCACGAGTCATTTTTCGGTCACTGCGACGCAGGTTTCGATCAAGTCGCTTCTTTACTTTTCGAACCATTTCTGCTGATGTTGCTGTTTTCTTTCGTCTACTTCCTTGATGTCAGGCTACGCTACCAGTATCACGGTTACGGGCGATGGTGCGAGACACAAAAGATTTATTCACATTTAAATGCTGGAGTGCTCTAACTATAGCCACTTGTGGTTTTCCAGCCAAATATAAAGAAATCACACTTCACGCTTAAATTCCATAATGAATAACTTTTTTTCTTGAAAATTCTCAACAAAATGCTTTTGTACGCTTGTAAACAATATAAAGAGCTGTCACTGGAATAATTTTAACAGCTGTCGGACGAGTGGCTTAGAAATGCAGTATAAAATTGGTTGCTGTTTTTCCATCTCACTCTGTATGGTAGGTATACCTATATATGAACCGATTTTCACCAAATTTGATGTACCTCTTTCTAGAAAGAATTCAGTCGGAATAGACAACATTCAGGTCATTTGGGCTGATATTAATCATTTGGCGCATAATAAACCTGATATCGGATAAATATATAAATTTGAGCTATATACTAATCTGATCCGATCTCGATAAGATTTGACAGATATAATTTGAGGTCCATAAGTTAGGACTTAAACATCAAATCGTATGAAACATACATATGGGAGCTGTAGCTATATCTGAACCGATTTTCACCAATTTAGACGTACGTGCTGCTAGACTGAATTCGGTTGGATGTGCTACCATTCAGGTTATTTGAACTGATATTGGCCATTTGGTGCACAATTAAGCCAAAATCGGTTGAAGATATATATGGCAGCTATGTCCTGAATCTGAACCGAGCTTAAAGTCTATTTGGCAGAGGTATTTCCGGGCTGTATCTGATATCTGGTGCCAAACATCATTCTTGTGGAGACCATATTACGAATGTTAGGCACTTAAACACCAAATCAGATGAAACATATATATGAGAGCTAAAGCTATACCTAAACCGATTTTCGCCAGATTTAAGCTACTTGCTTCTAGACTGAATTCGGTCGAATGTGCCCAAATTCAGGTTATTCGGACTGATATTGGTCATTTGGTTTACAATTAAACCGATAGCGGTTGAAGATAGATATGGGAGCTATATCTAAATTTGAACCGATTCTCACCAATTTCAATAGGGTTTTTTCCTTAGGCCAAACAAATATTGTTTGGAAAATTTCAGCTCAATCGGATAATAAATGAGATCTGTATTTTGTTCAAAAAAATTTTTTTCTTCTAAATATCCAATATGTCTGAAGGATCACTACCGGATCGCAAAAAAAAAAAATTGGGCTGGAGTCAGCATTGTCGTCTGATCGAACATATTTCTCAGCCTTACTTATTTTTAATCAAATTTTAATATGGCTTCTATATCTGTTCGGTGTCACATGTTCCCAACCTCCAACAATATCTTCACTTCTCAAAAGACACCTTTTTTGGTCCCTGAATTGCAATTCCTGTTCTAATAAGAAATGTTTACCTTCCTGACACCTATTTCGAATGACACTTACTTGCCACGTATCCTTTTTTAGGCAAATTTTATTATTTCCCCCTTCGGATCGTCATAAAATCGTTGATTACTTACAAAAGAAATTGGACGTGTCCTTTCGAACATGGAGACCATCCTTGTGTCTTAGTTTTATATGATGACCTATGACATTTAATCGCTCGAAATATGAGTGAATCTCAGCATGGTTATCCTTTAATCTAATAACAAAATTACAACAACGCTTGAATGTAAAGGACTTCTTTACTTTAAGTTAATTCCTTTGGTGTAATCCATAAATCTTTATAGTCAACCTTTTTATGTCTCTTTTGTGGGAAGCCTTTGTCATTGTGAAGGGGCAACAGCCTGACCCATACATGGACACACAAGTAATAAACTCCAGATATGTAATAATGTTGATGATGATTTTTCGGGGGTTTGACTTGCGTAATTGTTTGTGGGTGTTTGTGTGTGTGTTTGGATTTCGTCCCTTTAGTTTGCCGGATGAGGGAAGGGGAGGGGCAGGATTGTAATGGTCTATTTGTGTCTATTACTTTATAATTTCCATACATTAGGGGTTCGTTAAACATGTTTGCTTTTGCCATCTACTCAAATATTTATTTTTCAATTATTTTTTGTATTTACCCTCAAAAACAACAACAACAAGAAAAATGTATGTAAATATCCTTTAGACGTGCTATCCTTTCTCTTTCTCTCTCTCTCCTTCTCTCTCTTTATTTCCCTCCATCTGCATTACTAAATGCACTGAACGAATGACTGCCATACTCTATTTAAGGGACCAAACTTGGATCTGGATAACAATTTATGACTTAAATAAACAAAACCTTTTTTTCGGTTCATTCTTGCCACGCCGGATGTCGGAATGTCGAGTTGTCTGTTGTTGGTTTTGTTTGTGTTCTTGGTCGTTAGATATTTAGATATGTTTATTTGTTTTTATCGTTTTTTTTTTTTTTTTTTTTTTGTTTTGTCGCTCTAATTTTTTTCGCTTTTTTTCTTTTTTGTTTCAAAAAATAAAAAATCTCGTCTGTATTTGAAACAGATTTTGTTTGTGTTGTAAATTGTTTTTGTGCATTCGGTATATTTGGAATTTTGTTTATTTTCTCCCTGAATTTTTTGTTTTTTTTTTCTCGCTGCTTTGGTCTTAACGAAGCGTTAAAACGAAATACACTTTTATGTTTTTAATTTGTTTTTCGCAGAGAGCAGGGCGAACAATTTTGTTTCTCATTCATTGAACAAATGAAATCCCATAGTGGTAGTAAGGGGTCGGATCCTCGATGTCTAGGAGGTTGTCTTCCTGCCCCGGTCTCTCATAATTATTTTATTAACTCATTTCATGCAAAATTATTCCCAGTTTGATTTTTCTGCGAAATATTTTTGATATAAATTTTTTGTGCGATTTACGATTTAAAATTTTGGATTTTTATTAACAAAAATTTATGATATTTTGTGTAGAATGTTTCTTCTTTAGAAACTTTCTGCTTAAAATGAAATTTTAGGTTACTTTCAGGCGTCAAATCGAAAAAGGCTAAAGAAAAAGTGAAAAAAAAAAACAAGTAAAAAAGCAGTAAGTTCGGCCAGGCCGAACTTTGAATACCCTCCACCATTTGGAAAGAATTAGACAATTCTCAAAAAAATAAAATCCATTAAATTTTATTTTAAATCTTTACAATATCTTATATAGGAAGGTGCCGATATATGGGGGTATATATGATATTGTGGATCTATTAAGACAAATATATGCCTGGGTGTAAAGTACTCACAAGGAACTCCTTGTGTGGATTTTCAGATAATTCCATTGGAAAAAGTGGCTAAAATCATAAAGCTACTGAATATCGGGGGTTATCGTTATATGGGGGATATACGATATCATGGACCGATATAGCCCATCTTCGAATTTGACCTGTCTGCAGACAATATAGAGATCTGTGCAAAATTTTAGCTTCCTATCTTAATTCGTTTAGACTGTAGCGTGATTACAACAGACGGACAGACGGACGGGCAGGGCAAAATCGTCTTAGGATTTTACGCTGATCAGGAATATATATACTTTGTTGGGTCTAAAAGGATTATTTCGATGATTTATAAACGGAATGACGAACTTAATATACCCACCATACTATGTATGGTAGAGGGTATAAAAACAAGTAGAAAAACATTAAGTTCGGCCATGCCCGGGAACCTATATGGAAAATTTTGTACCACAAAGATTTTTTTTATCGATTGCGAGCCTTAAATGCCAAAGTTGAAACAATTCCGTGGGGAAATGAGACTAGGTGGGTACCGTTATATGGAAACATTATACCAATATGGACAATGCTTTGAAACCGGTTGTAGAGACCTTTACGAACTACAAACACCAATTTTTAAACAAATCCGTGGAAGAATGTTGCTAAATCCATCAAAATACCGAATATCGGTAGGTACCGTTATATGTACCTATTTACACTATGTTCCAGCACAGGAGCTGGAACCTATTACGAACTACAAATACCAATTTTTGGAGAAATCCGAGGAAAAATGTGGCAAAAATGTTATGTCATAGGTTGAAGCATCCATTACGAACTTCAAATACGAAATTTAAAGCAATATCGGGAGGTATCGTTATATGGTGGGCATACCAAGGCGTGAACATGTAAACGCATAGGTTATAGTACACACTACGAAATTTATGAAATTTAAAACGATTCCGGTCTATAATGTAGCTAAAATATTCAAAATACCGAATATGTAGAGGTACCGTTATATGGGGCTACACGAAAACGACATGATCCATTTTCGAACTCAACCTGTCTACTCATGTGTGCAAAATCTTCTATCTCAATTTCTTCGCAATAAAGTCTGTAGCAACCGAAGGCTTCTTTCACAGGGGAGACTATCCGATTTCAGCCGATCTGTTACAATAACAACCTGCGTTATGCATTCTAAATACATTAAGCTCTACGGCTACAGATTATAAATAATTTGAAATAATTTCGAAATATCTGTTTTAGATACGATTTACCTATCGTTGAAATTCGCTACAGGATATTTGGAGCAGATTTAGCAATGTCTGTCTGCTTGTCTGGCTGCCTATTCTATTTGCTTCAAATGTGGTTCATCGTAACGATTTTAGTAATCGTGAATCGGGTTCGAAGATGAACTTTATTGTAGCTCGTACTATTTCTGGCATGTCATACTTATTCATTCTATTACATCCCATCGAATAATTGCATTACCAATGAGTTTGTTAAGTTCATTTTAGCACCAGTAACTATGTAAATAAGTTAAAACAACGGAAATATGATGTTAAGTTCTATCGGTCCGAAATTTTAATACTCTCAACCAAATCGGTTATTCTTAAAATTCCTTTTTCTTGCAAATTCTGCATATAGCTGCATATATACTGCACTTTTTCTGAGAGGAGATAATCTAACCACAAGAATCCGAAAAATCAAATTACCAAAGTTGGACTACAAATTAGGGAAATAAAACCTCAAAGTACTGAAAATCAATATGTATCTTAGAAATGATGCTGTATAAGCTAGTAAGGAAAGGTCAAAAGTCGGGCGGGGCAAACTATATGATACCCCACACCACTATGTGTATTAAGTCCAGCTCCGTAACAAAAATAGTATATATTGGGAATTTATGTCAAGTAATTGATACCAAATACGAAGCTTATTTGAATGCGTATCATTGCATTAGAGTAGTCACAATTTGGGAACTATATTCAAATCTGAATAGATTTTCAACAACTTTGACGGAGGCTTTTGTACCTTTAGTTCCAAATAGCATTGCTGTATAGTGCATGATATGACTTCGATAAGGATTAAATTAAACAAGTAAGCAAGGGCTATAGTCGTGCGGGGCCGACTATGTGATACCCTACAACAGCACAATATTATAGAAGCCCCCTTATGTCCAAACCCATTTTGGGAGATTTCGTTTCGGAAATTATGCTATTAGTTGTTGTCGTCCATTTACAGCTGAATATAATCCAATTGTCATCCAAATTCCTAGACTTCTTTCCTGTCCTCAACTCTCACCTCAGGCGTGTCGATTGGCTTCAATTGTGTGATCAGGAACATTTTTCTGTTTTTGGTTCATTTGAACCAATAAATATTTCCAAATCTAGACTAATTATATGATTTTCTTGTCTACGATATTTGGCTATATTCGTCAACGAAATGGCATAAAAAACCCAGAAGTTCGCCTTTTGTGTATTTCGAATATCGCCTGTAAGTAATGTTGGTATTTTTTCAAACAAAAGTAGTGGTCCATTCTATCCTCTGTCCTAACTCTAACTTCATGCGAGATTTGGTGTCTTTTGGTTTCTATTTGTGACCTTTATAACAACTGCAAAATCAGAAATATTTTTAATTGTTTGTCCATTTCAACCTCTAAATATTTCACGGACATCTTTGAAAACGATAGACCTAGCCCTTCTGAGCCTAATCCTACCCTTGTGAAAATTTTCGTGAGGATCGAACGATAATTGCAATCTGTATATAATAACCCCAACCTGTGTTGTAAAGTGCAAAAATATTACAAAATATACCCTTCAATATTATAAGTCAAATTGAAAAAATAGCATGCGATAAAAAATATGAAAAAATAAAAAATGTCACAAAATACTACAAAAACTATATTAATATCATTACTGCTATATTTTTATGCAATTTTTTTTAGACTTCATACTTTTATGCCAAAAGAGCATTCTAAATTTACAAAATTTGTCAAAATCGCTCCAGCCATTCTGGAGATATAAGCATTCTAGCTAACATCCCCTTCCTTTGTATATATACATTGTATATTTTTCGCTATATATATATCCGATATTTTTGCTATCGTAACGGTCAGAAGTGACCGTGTTCGTCTATTTGTGATTTTACCGGCATTAAAATTATTCGCGGTTTTATGGAAAATTTGACTTTTATTTATCACAAATGCTATGGTCTATTTCAACCACTAAATATTACCCGATGAAGGCTTCTGCCCAGTCCTGAGCTCTAGCCCCATGCTAACTTCCGCGTCGATTGGTCCATAATTGCGACCTATAGACCACTTGTAAAATCAAGAATTTTTTCAGTTTTTGGTCCATTTCAACCCCTATATATTATGCGATCATCTCCAAAAGAAATAGGGTTCTATTCTGACCTTAACCCCACCTCCATATTCAATTTCGTGAGGATCGGGCCATAATTGCGACCTGTAGAGTGATTCCAAATTAACATGGACAGACGGACGGACGGACATACATAGCTGGATCGACTCAGCTCGGCGAAATAGGATGATCCATATATACTTTCCTATGTGGGAAACCAATATTTCGTGGTGTTACATAATTTTTGGCCCAATCAAACTTATAATACCCCCAACGCATAGTGTTGTAGGGTATAAAAATATTTATTGGAGCAATAGATATACCGAACCGACTTGTAATAAGTGGAAAAATTCAGTTCAACATGAAAAATCTATCCAATTTGGACTGATATTACATAAATGGTGAACAATAGCCGATGTATATCGAAGGTATATACAAATCTGAACCAATCTCTATAAAATTTGGCTGAGGTATCTTCGAGCTGCATCCGATGTCCAGTATCAAAAATCATTGTTGTTGAGTACATATTACGCATGTGAGGTACTTAAGCACCAAATCGGATGAAATATATATATATATATATGGGAGCTATAGTAATATCTAAAGTGATTTTCACTAAAATTTGAAGAACTTGTTTCTTGGCTGAATTCAATTGGAATTGCCAAAATTTAGAAATTTGGATTAATATTAAACATTTGGGGCTCAATAAACCTGATATCGGATAAATATATATGGGAGCTATATTCAAATCTGATCCGATTTCGATAAAATTTGACACAGGTATTTTTGAGCTCCGTAAGTCATATGGTACCGAATAGAATTCTTCCAAATCCAATAATAATAACGAATATGAGGCACTTAAATATTTTCAAGATTGAATGAAACATATATATGTGAGCTATAACTATATGTGAACCGATTTTCACAAAAAAATTGATGTACTTGCTTCTAGACTGAATTAGGATGTGCCAAAATTCAGGTTATTTGGACTAATATTGGCAATTTGGTGCACAATTAACCTCAAATCGCTTTAAGACTTTTATGGGAGCTATATCGAAATTTGTCCGATTCTTACCAATTTCGATAGGACGAACCTTGAACCACACAAGTATTGTTCAGAAAATGTTATCTCAATCGGGTAATAATTGCGATCTGCCTTTTGTTCACAAAAATACATGGACGGAAGGCCTGACATGCATAATTCGACTCGGAAAGCAATTCTATAAAGATCCTCTAAAAGTAACTATAGGTCTATCTCACTTACTTCTCCATGTTACAAACAAATGCACAAAGATATAATACCCTTACCACTATGTGGTGTAGGATATAATAATTATTTTCGTATTTATTTTTTCGACAAAGGCAGCGATTCCCGACAAACTGTCCTACCCTAATCCGGTATTTCGGGTTGCCAGTAACTTGAAAACATTCCCAAAGTTTTTTATACCCCTTTCATTTCCACGCCCCTGTTGCAATCACTTTATTGATTAATAACAGTTAAAAGGTTCTGTTTGCTATTTGTTTGAGTGGTGTTGGGGAGGAATGTTCGTTTTTCTACTTTTTTGTGTTTTCTTATTTAATATTAACAACATACAACCGGCAGGCGACAACATCAGACCAACACAAATTCAGAAAAAAAAAAACATAAAAATATTGCATTGACACCCAACTCAAACTGAAAGGCGATACAAAAGGCAACAGGAAAAAAAGTAGCGGAAGAATTATGTAGCAAATGTCTTGCTATGGCATGGGATGACGGGCTGGTTGGCTGACTGGTTGGATAGACGGTTTCGGGTGAACATGCCGACATTGTCATAACAAACACTTCGACGAGATGGGACAGTTCAAAACATCCATAAATGTGTGTCAACAATAAATGATGGCGAATAGGAGAATATACGGTGGGAAGGGGGAGAAAACAAAAATCCATTTTTAACGAGAGGACATCATGACGTATGAACAACATCATTAAGTGTGAAACAGCAACAACAAACGATTTTTCCAAAATGTAAATAAATCAAATAAAATTTCAACATCTGCCAACCCCCACCCCCACTGGCAACTAAGGCGGGCGGACGCTTCAAGGCAAATATTTTGCTTTATGTCTTGTCGCTTGGTTTGGAAATCTTCCTTTGGCGTATTTTTTTCTCTGTGGCAAAACAAATTTCTAAATCATTAAAAAGGGATTTGTTAGGGATTGTAGAGTATTTGGCAGTTGTTCGTCGTCGTCGTCGTCGTTGTTGTTGTTGTTGATGTTATTGCTGTCAATGGTGTTGTGTGTTGTTAGTTAGTCGTTGTACTCTTAGCAGGACCAAGGCGTGAGATTCTGAACTCTGCCACATTTTCAAACGACATAAAACAATTAAATTTAGGTTGCTCCCTTTGAAGTGTTTCCCGGAAAATTGGTCTTAACTCAAGAGCGTATTTTCCACAATAATTTTTCTTGGAACCATTTGGTTCAGAGGGAATTGTGAACACGGAATTCCAATGTATCATCATCTTCGCAGCCAGCCGACAATATTGTACAACATTTTGGTCACGTCGTCATCGAAGTGATTGTTACAAATTGATTTTCCCTGCCAATACTTATACACTTGCTTGAGCATGAATGTGTGGCAGGATACAAAAATGTTTGTTTTCCGGCGAAAAAAAAAAAAAACATTAAATCTTTTTAGCAGTAATTATAACAAGCCTGAGGTTGGCTTGAAATAAAAATACGATGATGCCTGGAAATAAATATCATTTCAACGAAATACTGAGCCGTATTGTGGGAAATTTGGAAGCATTAATTTCCACAAATGTGAGGGGTTTCTTGTGTGGGAGGGTATGTATGTTTCCTAAAATCCTGTATAGGTTTAATTAAGTTCCATACATCGAAAACTGCCCAAAGCGACATGGGTGTAACATATGTATGATACTTAATTTTTTAGATACCGAATTGTGAGTAGGAGACTGTGAGCTACAGATTTGGAAGCTACTTGAGCAGAATTACCCATTAAAAGGTGATGTAAAGAAATTATACATTTCACTACCAGTAGCTTGAAGGTATTGGGTTATTCCTAAAAAATAAGGCACAATAGCTTATTTTCCTTATTAACAAATGATGAGTAACGTCAGCACAGAGTGTGCGTGTCTGACTATAATACCAAAACATGTGAGTTCAAGACTCAGCTTCGAGAAACGAAGAAACGCAATTAAAAAAGCTGTAAGTTCGACTGGGTCGAAATTTTAATACCCTCCACCATTTTGAACGAATTTGACAATTTCCAAAAAAATAAAATGCGTTAAAAATTCTGTTAAAATCTTACAAATACCGAATGTAGCCATATATTAGGATCTATACGAAGACGTGGACCTGCATAGGCAACTTTTGTCACAAGCTATTACAATATTCAAATGCGAAACATAAAAAATCGGTAATAACGTAGCTAAAATCATCAAAATACCGCAGGTACCGTTTATGGGGCTATACGAAGACGTATACCTATATGGCCCATTTTCTGTTTTAGGCTGAAGTATCCATTTCGAACATTAAATACCAAATTTGAAACAATTCCTGTAAATGATGTCGCTAAATTCATTAAAATACCGAATATCGGAAGGTACCGTTATATGGGGGGCTATACCAAAATGTAGTCTTGCAGACTAAAATACATTTCATTAAAATGTTATCAATCTACTTCAATTCGTTCGGGAGCTAGAGTGATTCAGATACTTGAATAGACGGACATCGCTAATTCGACAGAATTTTATGCTGATCAAGAATATATATACTTTGTGGGATCTAAAATGTATATTTTGAAATATAACAAACGGAATGACAGGCTTAATATACCCTCCGTACTATGGGGGAGGGTATAAAAAACTAAAGACATCCGTTGAATTGTTGACTTCAAATATCAACTCATGGTTAGCCGGTTTGTAGAGTATTTTATTTGGAAACGCGGATCCCATAAATTAAACAGATACTTTTTATGCCCTCCACTAGATGCTTATCTAATTCCATGGACACTTGTAGTTTGTATGATAACTATGCGTATGAATGATATGAAATATATTACATATATGAAATCACTTATGCGTTTATGAACTGTTGTACTAAACTATAGCAAGCTAAAACTCTACCCACCACCATACAAATTCTCGCAATAATTATGTTAGATCCCAAAAGTACATATATTTTTATGTCGATATAGATTGTCCATCTATCCTTCGGTGGATATTTTTCTTGCTTCTGAAAAATATGAAGCAGGTGGCCAAAATTTGACTCAAATATACAGGTTAAAATAAAATAAACTGCAACCAACTTCAGACACGTGTCATTCTAAGCCACTTGCCCGACAGCTGTTAAAATTATTCCAGTGACAGCTCATTATATTGTTTACAAGCACTCAAAAGCATTTTGGTGAGAATTATCCAAAAAAAAAAAAAAAAAAAAAAAAAAAAATATTCGTGATGGAATTCAAGCGTGATAGTGTGATTTCTTTATATTTGGCTGGAAAACCACAAGTGACTATCGTTAGAGCATTCCAGCATTTAAATGTAAATAAATCATTTGTGTCTCGTACCGTGGTACTGGTAGCGTAGCCCGACGTCAAGGAAGTGGACGGAAGAAAACAGCAACATTAGCAGAAATGGTTCGAAAAGTAAAGAAGCGACTTGATCGAAACCAGCATCGCAGTGGCCGGAAAAATGCTTGTGATCTGAACATATCGCAATATTCTATTCGGCATATACTGAAAAATGAGCTCGGGATTAAGCCAATGAAATTCCAAAAAGTGCAAGAACTTACACGGCAACGGAGAGAAAATAGACTCAAAAAGCTAAAGAGTTGCTTCGCTTGGCCGAAAGTGGCAAACTGCCGAATTTGGTTTTCTCCGTCTCGGATGAGAAAACATTAGTTGTCCAGTAGTTTGTAATCAAACGAAATTATCGTGATTGCTTACCAAAGGGGTTAGCTGAAAATGTGCAACTTCGGTTGGCCGCCAGAACTCAATCACCGGCCATGGTGATGGTGTGAGCCGTCATAACAGCCGATGGTCGCTCTACGCACGTATTAATCCACAGTGGCATCAGAATAAATGCCGAATATTATCGCGAAAATATTCTGGGGGTGTATAAAGCCTTGGACACGCAAACATTTTGGTCGCAGACATTGGATATCCAACAGGACTCAGCACCCGCCACCCAAGAATGGTTTCAAAATGAGGTTCCTCGCTTCATTTCCAGCGCACAATGTCCACCAAAATCTCCGGATACCAATACATTGGACTATTGTGTCTGGAGTATTTTGGAAAGCAAGGTTGGCACTAACAAATACCAAAGTGTCGTTCACCTGAAGCAAGCGCTTCGCTGGGAATGGGCCAAAATACCGCAAAGCAATATGCGGGCAGCGAGTGACTGTTTCATTGGCCGTTTGAAGGCCATAATTCGTGCCAAAGGTGACCAATTCGAACAAATTTAAACTTACGCTAAAATTTGATGCTATTTCCGACATTTTTGCTTTCATTCAATAAAATTTAAAGAGAAAATGTAAAAAAATAGCGTTTGACTTTGTTGCACTTTTATACCCTCCCCCTCGAAATACTCATGTCAGACCCAACAAAGTATATATATTCTTGATCAGCGTAAAATTCTAAGACGATTTAGGCATGTCCGCCTGTCTGTCCGTCTGTCTGTCTGTTGTAATCACGCTATCTTTCGAACAAATTGAGATAAAAGATGCCTATGCAGGTCCACGTCGTCGTATAGGCATTCGGTATTTTTTTTTTTTTGACATTTCCAAATTTGTGCCAAATGGTGGAGGGTGTTAAAAGCTCGGCCCGGCCGAACTTACAGCTTTTTTACTTGTTTTTATCTCACTCTGTTAAGTGAAGGAATTTACCAGTATAGTCCAAACCATCGGCCCATTCCTTCTGAACGTACTCCATAGAGGGACAATAATTTAAATAGTCATAACAGAAGTAAAAATATATTTTAATAATCGAACATTGCCTAAGGGTATACATCTGTCGGCAAATCCGACTAATACTTTCTAACTTGTTTTCTTATTATACCCTACAACACTATGTGTTGGGGGTATTATTATACCCTACAACACTATGTGTTGGGGGTATTATAAGTTTGATTGGGCCAGAATTTATGTAACACCTCGAAATATTGGCTTTCCATATAGGAAAGTATATATGGATCTTCCTAGCTCGCCGAGCTGAGTCGATCTATCTGTCAGTCTGTCCGTCTGTCCATGTTAATTTGTAATCACTCTACAGGTCGCAATTATGGTCCGATCTTCACGAAATTCAGAATGAAGGTGGGGCTAGGGTCAGAATAGAACCCTATTTCTTTTGGAGATGATCGCATTATATTTAGGGGTCGAAATGGACCAAATACTGAAAAAATATCGGATTTTGCAGTAGCTATACAGGTCGCAATTATAGACGGAATTTCGCATGTAGCTAGAGTTTAGGGCGGGGAAGAAGCCTACCAATTAGGGTGGTCATCGGATAATATTTAGCAGGTAAAATAGACCATATATTTTGTGTTGAAAAAATTCAACATTTTTCATTAAACCGCGAATATTTTAAATCCCGGCGAAATCACGAAGACATGACAAGGTTACTCCTGACCTTTACATTGATGTTAACATCCAACAAATCGGATATATAGCAAAATATGTGCAAAAATGTCTGTCAAAGAACATTTGCTTGAAAGATCTCTTATATGTCGAGAACGGCTGAACTGATTTCGACAGTTCTCATTAATTCAGAATGGCCTCTTGGCAGGAAACAAAAAACGTCTAAAAAATCGCATAAAAATATCTCTCTAAAGATGAAAATATTGATTTTGTAACATTTTCTCATATTTTTTCAATTTTGGCATATTTCCATTTTGAATTAAACATTTGGTAATATTTCTACAGCTAACAAAACTAAGTAGTTAGGATATCAAGATATCATATACAGATCGCATTTATGGCCCGATCTTTACGAAATTTTGCATGGGTATAAGATGAGGGTCAGAATAGAAGCCTACTCTTTTTGGAGATGATCACAATATATTTATGGGTTGAAATGGACCAAAAAACTGCAAAATTGTCAGCAGGTCGTAATTATCGCCCGATCCTCACGCACATTTAAATGGGGGTTACCGGACATTGCAAAAGCCAAGCAGTTTTGGATGGCCATCCAAAAATATTCAATGTGTGAAATAGTTTGCCAACTTTTGTAGACAAAATACGAAAATGTTTATTCCAGGGACAAATACGGGAAAGACGCACTTCTGACTATTTCGTTAACGCTGATTTCTTTGAAGAATATAGTCAAATGTCTATATCTCATATAGATGCGTTTCAGTCAAAAACCAATAATAAATGTTAATCTTTTGCCACTTCTGAGAGATTATAGGTCTTTGGGTTCCAGATTTAGGAAGACCATTTACGTGCAACATCTACCAATAAATTGGAAATGAGGAAATCAGTTTAAGTTGCTATTATTCGAAAATTAGAGAACGAAACCTGATGGTTTTCTTTTATAATTTGTCACAATATATTGTGGAATTCTTTCGAGTATCTCGCCTATATAAACAGTATCGTTTATTATAGTGTTGTAGGGTATTCAACGGTCGGCCCCGCTCGACTGTAGCCTTTGCTTACTTGTTTTTTATTGCAAAATTGCTGAAGCTTTATGGGAGAAATATTAGAAAATATGTAACGTTATATTCGATTTGCACATATTCTCGAATATATATTAAAATATGTGGATGTGCTGTTTGAAGAAAAGCGGACACTGATTCCACACATGTGGCGTTTTGTGGGGGAAGTACTGGAAGGAATGGATCTAAATTTGTCACACGAACGGACATGGCCTGAGGAATTCCAAATGCCCTCATTGGGATTTCATTCAAATAGCCCTTCATTCTATAACCGTTATTTCGGTGAGGCACTTTTGGGGTGTATCGAATAATATATATCCGCTGGAGATAATCGACTGTGGGATAAAAGAGTTTCTGTGTAGATAGCGTATTTTCTGTAGTCTCCATATAATGGTATAACAAATCCCAGAATTAGGTTATTGTTAGAATTTTATCCATATTTTCAACCGAATTGGCTGTTAATCGGTATTTTGTGTTTCCAGCGAATAGTAAACTTTTTTGCAGAAAACTTTACATATGGATCCGAACATAACGGTCTCTCCCGATATTCGGTATTTAGTAAATTTTAGACACAGTTTTTAACAGCAATTTATCAAAGTTGGTGTTTGGATTTCTCAATACACTTATAGCCCCACATAAGGGTACACCAAGATATTCGGTATTTGGATGATTGTCGACACACTATTTAACGGATTTTTTTCTTTTGACATTTCTAAGCCACTCGTTCGACAGCTGAATAAATAAACAAGTAAGGAAGGGCTATAGTCGTGCGGGGCCGACCATGTAATACCCTACAACACTACAGTATGTTAGAACCCCCTTATATTCAGATCGATTTTGGAAGATTTTTCTTTTGAAATTATGTCACGGAGCACTGACCTGACCAGGGATATTTGACCAATAACGAAATCACCATAAAAAAGGCAGAAGTTCACCTTTTGTGTATTTCGGATATCGCCTGTAAGTAATGCTGGTATTTTTTCTAACGAAAGTAGTGGTCCATTCTACTAGCTGTCCTAATCTCGAACTTCATGCGAGATTTTGTGTCCTTTGCTTTCAATTTGTGACCTTTATAACGGCTGCAAAATCAGGAACATGTTTAGTTTTTGGCCCTTTTCAACCTCCAAATATATTGCGGACATCTTTAAAACCAATAGGTCTATCCCTTCTGAGCCTTACCCTACCCTTGTGAAAATTTTCGTGAGGATCGGATAATAATTGCAATCTGTATGTAACCCTAACCTGTGTTGTAAGTTAAAAATATATCGAAATGTACACCTCAATATTATAAGTCAAATTGAAAAAATCGCATACGATTAAAATATGAAAAAATAAAAATATGTCACAAAATACTAGAACATCTGTATAAACATCATTATTGGCATCTTTTTATAAAATTTTTTCAGATTTTATTCTTTTATGTCAGGAGGGCATTTAGAATTGCAAAATTTGTCTAAATCGGTCCAGCCATTCTTGAGATATAAGCATTCTAAGCATTCTTCTCCTTCCTTGTTTATACACATTGTATATATTTCCCTATATATATCCGATATATTTACTATCGGCATCTACGTAACGGTAAGAATTGACCTGTTCGTCTATTTGTAATTTCGCCGGGATTAAAAATATTCGCGGTTTAATGGAAAATTTGACTTTTATTTAACACAAATGTTGTTGCCTATTTTACCCACTAAATATTACCGGATGACCATCAAAATTCGAAGGCTTCTGCCCAGCCCTAAGCTTTAGCCCCATGCTAATTTCCGCGTCGATTGGTCCATTATTGTGACCTGTAGAGCAACTGCAATATCGGGATTTTTTTCAGTTTTTGGTCCATTTCGACCCCTAAATATTATGCGATCATCTCCCAGAGAAATAGGGTTCTATTCTGACCTTAACCCCACCTCCATACTAAATTTCGAGAAGATCAAGCCATAATTGCGACCTGTAGAGTGATTACAAATTAACATGGACAGACGGACGGACGGACATACATAGCTAGATCGACTCAGCTCGGCGAGATAGGAATGTCCATCTATACTTTCCTATGTGGGAAACCAATATTTCGGGGTGTTACATAATTTTTGGCCCAATCAAACTTATAATACCCCCAACTCATAGTGTTGTAGGGTATAGAAAAAATCCGAATATTATCTCGAAAATATTCTGGAGGGTGTATTAAAGCCTTGGGCATGTAAATTTTGGCCGCAGACCTGGAACATTCCAGCAGGACTTAGCGACCACATAACGAAGTCTACCTATCAATTTTCGTTTTGAAAAACTTGGTGGCATCTGATTTTTATTCCGATGTCAAAAGAGTATTTTGTATTTTTTGAGAGCATACAAAGTGCACCAATATTCTGGAAATACCTTTCAAAATCGGTAAACCATTTCAAATATTATCTAACAAACTGAAATGCCGAAAATAAATACAAAATAAATGAGACTCCTGCCCAAAAATTCACTTGAGCGGTTTATGGGCTATTAGAAAACATTTATACACTTTTATGTACTCACATACATATGTATGTATCGATGAACAGAATTCTCCAAAAATACATTAATTTTTACATAAAAAAAGCAATACGATAATGGTGGATGGTAGGTGGGTGATACGACACACATTCATTTGTACAGAGCCCACATGTATTGTCATTGTTTAGTTTATACCCTGTAGGAATTCGAACATTCTGTCTCGCATTTAGTCACCCAGCCTGCCGACACACAAAAATGTAATATGACACTTGGTGCAAATTAGCCTGACGGTATCGATGATGATTAAGCACTTTCGCATTTAACGTATTTACAACAATCAGCCATTCTGCCAAACGACGACTGCAAATTGCCCAGCAAGCAGAAATGTATGGATGTATTTAATGAGTGTATTTTTTTTTGTTTTGTTTCAAAGCTAGACGTAAATTGCCATTAGAAATAACAAATGACAAAAAACAAATTGAGATGAGTTGTTTTTTTTTTTTAAAGCACATCTTTAACTTATTTCAAAAATAGATTAAGTGAGCTGCACTTAATCGCTTTCTTTAGTCAACAATTTTCAATAATTTATTAATGCAGATTTATTATTTTCAATACATGACCCAATATGTTCAATTCGTGGCAATAAGGAAACGTGTCACCTGAAGTTATCGCCATAATGGCAATTATGGATATTTATTCTTTGTAAGCAAATCGATAAAACCGCACGGATATGAATTTCAATGGATGCGAGTGTCAACGGGTTGATGTATCTGAAGTGTTCAGGTTGTAAATAGAAAAATTACACTATCACAAACAGGCGTGCAACTTAATTTATAAGTCGAGTATTCGATTTACGAGGGGTTACAAACAGAGGAACTTTAAACGTTGATCTTGAGAGAAATTGGCTCTATATTTTGGAAATATAGATCGAAAAGTAAGCAAAACCAGTAAGGAAAAGTCAAATATCGGGTGGGGTCGACTTTATGTTACCCTACACAACTGTGAATATTTAGTAGAGCTCCCGTAACAAAATAATTTATTTGAAGTAGATCGTACCATCTATCAACATTTGGCTTTAAAGCAGTTATAATTTGGTTTCAGAGGGAACTACATTATGGGAGGCCTATCCAATTCTGAATCGAATTTCACTAAATTTAACAGAGATAGTTTTATTTTTATACCAAAATGATATTGTTATAGAGTCCATGGTATGACGTCGAGAAGGATTATATTAAAAAACAATATATCAGAACCATGTTCCGCAATATGGAAACGTAGGTCCTGAAATTCTCTCTATTTGGGCTAATGTTAGCCATTTTTTGCACAAAAAACCTAAAATCGTATTAAGAATATACAGGATGAGATAAAAACCAGTAAAGAAAGTCCTAAAGTCGGGCGGGGCCGATTTTATGATACCCTACACCACTTTGCTAATTTAGTTGAACTCCACTTAATAATTAAAAGTTTTTATGGGAGAATTCAATCATACACGCTATGATTATAATTATAATTTAAAATTCAAAGGACTAAATATGCCGAAGCATTTGTATCTTTTAAATTCGGACTTGTATTGCCCAGTTGGTGCGAAATTAATTTGAAATCGGATAAAAATATATATGGGAACTATATCCAAATCTGAATCGATCTCGATAAAATTTGGCAAAGATATTTCTGAGCTGTATTTGATATATTTCCCTGAATATCGTTGTTACGGAGTGCATATTACGGCTGTGGGTAACAAATACAATAAATCGGATGAACAATATATATGGGAGCTATAACTATATCTGAACCGATCTTCACCAAATTTGGCATACTACCTTCTAGACTGAATTCGGTCGTAAGTGACAAATTCCATCCCATTTGGACAAATATTGGACGTTTGGTGCACAATAAATGGTAAATCGAACGAAGTTATATATGAGAGCTATATCCAAATCTGAACCGATCTCGTTAAAATTTAGCAAAGGTATTTCTGAGCTGAATTTGATATATTTCCCAAGATACTGTTGTTACAGAGTGCATATTACGACTGCGGAGGACAAAAATAACAAATCGGATGAACAATATATATTGGAGCTATAGCTATATCTGATTTCGATTTCGATCAAATTTGGCTTACTTATTTTCAGGCCTAATTTGATTGTATGTGCAAAATTCCATACTATTCGGGCTGATATTACACGTTTGGTGCACAATAAAAGGCAAATCGGACGAAGATATAAATGGGAGCTATATCTAATTTTTCACCGATTATCTCCAATTTCAAGAGGGTTAGTCCTTGGGCCAACAACAACGGACTAACATACATAAATCAACTCAGAAAGTGATTCTATGGAGATCCTCAAAAGTAACTATGGGTCTATATCGCTTCCTTCTCCATGTTACAAACAAATGCATAAAGACATAATACCCTTACTACCACTATGTGGTGTAGGGTATATAAATATATATATATCGGAAACGAGTTTTACAAAGTGGAAACGTACGTCCAGAAATTCACCCCATTTGGGCTGATATTATCCATTATTTGTACAACAAACATGATATCGGATTAGTGATATATATGTCAGCTATACTCAATTCTTAGCCGTTCTCGATAAAATTTGGCAAAGGTTTGTCCCAGCTCTTTTAAGATATCTGGTAATAAATATCATTGTTATCTAGTGTATATTACGAATGCGTATGTTACAAATCGGATTTGAACCGATTTTCTCCAAAATTTGATATACTTGCTTCTAAACTAAATTCGGTCGGATGATCAAAAATTCAGTTCAGTTGGACTGACACTGGCCTTTTGGTGCAACATTAACCCGAAATCGTTTGAAGATAAATATGGCAGCTATATCCAAATCTGAACCGATCTTGATACAATTTGGCAGAGGTATTTCTGGGCTGTATCTGATATCTGGTACCAAATGTCATTCTTGTGGGGTGCATATTACGAATATGAGGGACTTAAACACCGAATCGGATAAAACATATGTATTGGAGCTACAGCTATAACTGAACCGATTTTCACCAAATTTAATGTACTTGCTTCTAGACAGAATTCGGTCGGATTCAGGTCATTTGGACTGATATTGGCCATTTGGAGTACAATTAACCCGAAATCGGTTGAATATATAAATTGGAGCTATATCCAAATCTAAAACGACCTCGATAATATTAGGCGGAGGCATATCTAAAATTCTCTAACTCATTTTTGAGTTACCTATAAAAGTCGGTAAAACTAATAAAGTTATCAGCGAAATCAAAGCAGTCGTTGCAACCAATCGATAGAAACCAATGTTGTCAACCTTAACTTATTTTTTATATCAGAAGTTTGGGTTTCAACTTACCAATTTTTGTAGGTAACTCAGAAAATGAGTTAAGGAATTATTTATACCAAATACCATTCTTTTGGAGTGCATATTACGAATATAAAAGTCTTAAACACCAAATTGGATGAAACTTATATATGGGAGCTATAGCTGTACCTGAACTTATTTTCACCAAATTGAATGTACTTGCTTCTAGGCTGAATTCTGTCGGATGTGCCAAATTCAATCCATTTTAGCTGATATTAGCCATTTGATGCACAATAAACCTGATATAAAAGCTATATCTAAATTTGAACAGATTCTCACCAATTTCAATAGGCTTCGTCCTTGGACCAAACAAATATAGTTTGGAAAATGTCATCACAATCAGGTAATGAATGCGACCTGAATTTTCTATCAAGATTCTGAAAGTATCTATACGTCTATCTCGTTTCCTTGGCCTTCAAATGGCCAATGAAACCGTCACACGCTGCCCGAATGTTGCTCTGCGGTATTTTGGCCCATTCCCGGCGAAGAGCTTGCTTGAGGTGATCGACACTTTGGTATTTTTTAGTGCCAATCTTGCTTTTCAAAATACTCCAGACACAATAGTATGGATTGGTATGCGAAGATTTTGGTGGCCATTGTGCGCTGGAAATGAAACAGGGAACCTTATTTTGTAACCACTCTTGGGTGGCGCGTGCTGAGTGCCATGGTGCTGAGACCTGTTGGAATGTCCTAGGTCTGCGGCCATAATGTGTGGGTGCCCAAGTCTTAAATACACCCTCCAGAATATTTTCGCGATAATATTCGGCATTTATTCTGATGCCACGGTCAGTTACTAGGAGCGGAGAGCGACCATCGGCTGTTCTGGCGGACCCACACCATCCCCATGGCCGGCGTTTGAGTTCTGGTGGCCAACCGAAGCTGCACATTTTCAGCTAACCTCTTTGGCAAGTAAACACGATCATTTTGTTTGTTTACAAACTGCTGGACAACGAATGTTTTCTCATCGGAGAATACCAAATTCGGCAGTTCACCACTTTCGGCCAAGCGAAGGAACTCTTTAACTCTCTTGAGTCGATTTTTTTTCTGTTTCGGTGTAAATTCTTGCACTTTTTGGAATTGAAATGGCTTTCCCCGAGCTCATTTTTCAATATTTGTCGAATGCAATATTTCGATATGTTCAGCTCACGAGCCATTTTCGGCGGGTTTCATTCGAGTCGCTTCTTTACTTTTCGAACCATTTTTGCTGATGTTGCTGTTTTCTTTCGTCCACTTCCTTGGCGTCGGGATACGCTACCAGTATCACGGTAACGAGCGATGGCACGAGACACAAAAGATTTATTCACATTTAAATGCTGGGGTGCTCTAACGATAGCCACTTGTTGTTTTTTCAGCCAAATATAAAGAAATCACGCTTGAATTCCATCACTAATAACTTTTTCTGGAAAATTGTCAACAAAATGCTTTTGTATGCTTGTAAACAATATAATGAGCTCTTACTGGAATAATTTTAACAGCTGCCGGACGAGTGGCTTAGAAATGACAGTAGTCTGAAGTTCGTTGCACTTTTTTATATCACCCTGTATATTCGATATTTATCGTATCGTATTTCAATCCGAGTAGATTGCAGTTTAGTATGAAAACTCAATAAAACACTCGATTTTTACCCCCAGGAAAAAGAGAAATTTACTCTTATTATTTTAAAAGGTTTAATGGGTCCTTATGGGGACCCTGGGTACAGCTGAGCTTACCTCAGCCGACGATGATGCCACGTTACAAGGCCATTTAGCGATGTTCGTCTGTCTGTTCGTTCACACAAAGATTTATTTTATATGCAGGCGAATTGGCATTGAAAATGGGTACCGCCAGATTTTCGATATTTTAAAGATTTCTTCCACAATTTCTAACCAAATTAGATGATGGATTGGGATTCTTGGTAGGTCTGATTTATGCTTGATCAAGGTCTGTTCTAACTATTCACTACAGACCCACGAAGTGGTTTAGTCCCCTAAAATTTCTGCCACAATTTCCAACCGAAACAATTTAAACTTGACATATAGGTTTTTCGGTAGGTTTGTTCTCTCCTTCCAAAAATTGTTCTATTCAAGTCCACTAATTCTTATAGCCCCCTTGTAACGGTACATTCCAATTTTCAGTATTTTGTTACAATATATTAAAATCATGTAGGTTTCGCTATTTGGATTATTTTACTTAAAATATCCCTCAACACTTCAAGTACACGCATTCCCTGAAAGCCAGCAAATCTGAATATTTCTTTAAAACTGGACCCTCTGGTTATCATAACCTCACACTGCACATATGTATGTAACACCCATGCCAATGTAAGTCGTGTTTCCTGTTTATGTATTTGTTTGCATAAAATTTGAATTGAAATTTTCATTTCTATTTCCTTTGATACTGGGAAATTCATTCAGCGCTTTAGGTATTTGAATTGTTAATACATTTTCCAGGTAGAAATTCCCATGAATTGAAGGGAGGAAAGGAGGGATGGATGAATTGATGGTTGGGTACGCATATGAGAATATGCAAAATATACCTAGGAATGGGTAAATGGTATAGGTTATAGCAATGGAGTCGAGTGGGGGGTTTTTGAAAAAGTGAAACACAAAATGTCAGTGTATGTGTGTGTGCGTAC
Organism: Musca domestica; assembly: GCF_030504385.1. NCBI lineage: Eukaryota > Metazoa > Arthropoda > Insecta > Diptera > Muscidae > Musca > Musca domestica. Next base: position 22,003,567 of record NW_026712363.1, on the reverse strand, counting down.
GTGTCACTGTAAAAATTCATTTACATTTTTGTGGTTCATAACAGAAATTGGAGCATTTAACAATATGCTCACACACACACACGCACATTCACTCAATGGCCATATATCTTTAATTGGTTACAAAGCTGTGCTAAGATACATTGTTAAGTGTTTAATGTTGTAGGCCACAGAAGATGCATTTAAGAATAATTGGTGTTCATTTTCAAATTAAATATTTGTGGGTTTTTCGGCCAATTGTTCGAAGGCAACTAATAAATAATAGTATTTAATTTGTACTTTTGTGCAATTAAGTGATAGAGTTTTGTTTCTTTTGATGTGTTCTAATGATAACTGGGACTTATGATCTAGACATTTCAATTAAATGTAAGTTAATGAAAGTACTTTGTTAGAAAATCAATAAATCACCCATCCCCTACAAACATCTGTTGGAATATTTACTCTAAACCACCGCCCCAGAAAATATACAGATACACAGAATGGATAATGAAAATTTATTTTATTCGTCCTGTGACTTCATTATACAAAGAGCCACTTAATATGTCATGTACATTGTCTAAAACATAAACACACAAACACAAAGGACAATATTATCCTTTTATGAAAATCAAATTATAATCATGTTTCAGTAATTTAAATTATCAAACCAAAAACCCGGTCGAGAAGTGAGCAGCGGTGTATTTTGCAAACATTTCATAATTCCATATTTACCGACAAATTTTTGACAATACGTCTCGTTGCAAAACCTTAGATCAACATAAAATGCGAACAATAAACATGCTGTAGGTGTGTACATTTTATGCATAAACTGAAATATAGATACAATGGTTGATTTTATGAAGTTGATTAAGTCCATTTTCTATGTCAGTGTTATATTAAAGACAAATACTTAAGCATATTAAAACAAGTAAAAAAGTATCGGTCGTTTTTGCCGATAGATGCATACCCTCAGCCAATGTCCGATTATTTAAAAATATATTGATTTCTGTTATGAATTTTCAAACTCGTTACCCTCTATGGAGTGGGTTTTCCATTTCATATCGGACCTAAATAAATATGATATAAGTGTTATTATAAATATATGAGAAAATCGAACATTTACATCCAATTTATGGGAAATCTTAAATTCCATATCCATCTCAGGACTCTGGTTTGGAGACATATATTTAGATATAGCAAGTTGTTAAGAATCGCTGAGTTGTTTCGCAATTTATGACAGATAAAAGCATTGAAAGTTGTGTTCCTTTGTGGGTGAGGTACCAGAAGGGATTCGCAGATATATGTCATCCTCACAAGAGATCTTGTATTACCAAAAATGTTTGTATGTGTGAAATTGGAAAAGAGTTGGATGCTTATTTCGCTTCCTTTGTGCGTTTTGTTTTTCACAATCCTGAACCCTATGTGGAGCAAGTAGCAAAAGAAATGGTCCGATCTCTACCATCTTTATTACAGATCTAGTGTTGATGTACCATGTCTGGAATGGAATCGGATGTTGATTTCGCTTTTTATGAGCTTCATGGGTATTCAAAATTGTAACCCTTTATGGGGGAGGTACCAGAACGAGTGAACCGATATTGTCCATTTTCACACCAGACCTAGCACTGACGCAAATATTAGGATTTCGAAAGTTAGAGCAAAATCGGATTATCGTTTCTCTTTCTGTGAAAAAAATATATTTTTTGAAAATTTCGACCATTTGTGGGGGAGGAACCAGAAGGAGTGGGCCGATATATTCCATCTTAACACCAGACTTTGGGTTAATATAAATATAGGGATGTGTGAAATTTGAAGACAATCAGACTCTTACATCACATTTTATGAGAGTTGTAATTATTTAAAATTTTGACCCTTTGTGGGGGAGGTATTTGATGGAGTGGACCGACATTCTCCATTTTGACACATGACCTAGCACTGACGCAAATATTAGGATTTGCAAAGTTGTTGTGGGCCGCCATAACAGCCCATGGTCGCTTTCCGCTCGTATAATTCGACCGTGGCATCAGATTAAATGCCGAATATTATAGCGAAAATATTCTGGAGGGTGTATTAAAGCTTTTTACACGCAAACATTTTGGCTGCAGACCTTGGACATTCCAACAGGACTCAGCACACGTCACCCAAGAATGGTTACAAAAATCAGTTTCCTCGCTTCATTTCCAGCACACAATGGGCACCAAAATTTCCGAATACCAATCCGTTGGACTATTGTGTCTGGAGTATTTTGGAAAGCAAGGTTGACACTTAAAAATAGCAAAGTATCGATCACCTCAAACAAGCGCTTCGCCGGGAATGGGCCAAAATACCACAGAGCAACATTCGGGCAGCGTGTGATGGTTTCATTGGCCATAATATGTGCCAAAGGTGGCCAATTCGAACAAATTTAAACTTATTCTAAAATTTGATGCTATTTCCGACATTTTTTGCTTTCATTTAATAAATTAAACAAAAAAATTGGAAAATTTATGGCATTTTACTTTGTTGCAGTCTTTTTATCTCACCCTGTATGGGGTTACCGATACGGGGGTGGGGGTCTATACGAAGATGTGTACCTGCATAGACCATTTTATGTTACATGCAGTAGTACTCATTACAAATTGCAAGTCTCGAAACCACGGGCGAGCCACACTTCAAATCGATCTTCGTCGACTGTTTATTGACTTTTCCAGTGGATAAAATCTGAATAAATATTCGGAATAAATATTGTTACTCGAAGTGAATGAGAAAAAGATGTAGGGGTTATACAATATGGTCTCGCTACAAACCGAAATTACGATTCGGCCGTATTAAATGATAATATACTCAGGATTTGCGAAAATTAGACCAAATTGTATACTGCCTTCGTTATATTGGGGTCTATACGACGTGGACCTACATAGGCATTGTTTGTTATAAGCCATTACCATATTATAAATCTTCAAAATAGCGTATATAGGGAGGTACCGTTATATCGGAGCTATACGAAGACCTGGACCTACATAGACAATTTTCTGCCACAGGCTGTAGCTTCTATTACGAACTTCAAATACGACATCTCAAACAATTTCGGTGAGTATTGTACATAAAATCGTCAAACTACCGAAAATAGGGAGGTACTGATATATGGGACCTATACGAAGAAGGAAAAATTTTGTGTCACTGACCGTAGTTCCCATTACGAACACTAAATACGTAATTTGAAACTACTCCGGTGAATAATGACGCTAAAATCATCAAAATACCGAATATCGGAGGTACCCTTATATGGGGGCTATACGAAGTAGGTCCACGTCTTCGTATAGGCCCCCTAAAACGGTGCCTACCATGGCACATTTCTGTCCTAGGCTGTAGTCTCCATTTCGAACTTCAAATACCAAATTTGAAACAATTCCGGTGAATAATGTCGCTAAAATCATCAAAATACCGAATATAGGGAGGTACCGTTATATGGGGGCTATACGAAAACGAGGACCTACATGTCCCATTTTTTGTCTTAGGCTGTAGTATCCATTACGAATTTCAAATACTAATTTCAAAATAATTCCGGTAAATAATGTCATTAAAATCATCAAAATACCGAATATCGGGAGGCACCGTTATACAGGGGCTATACGAAGACGTGGACCTACATGGCCCATTTTCTGTGTTATGCTTTAGTGTCTATTACGAACTTCAAGTACCAAATTGGAAACAATCTCGGTAAATAATGTCGCTAAAATCATCAAAATACCGATTATCGGGAGGCACCGTTATATAGGGGCTATACGAAGACGTGGACCTACATGGCCCATTTCCAATACCAAAAGTCCTGCAGATATAAAACACATTTGAGTAAATTTTTATCAACTTAGTTTATTTCGTTCGGAAGCTAGAGTGATGTCCACAGACGGACAGATATAGAAGGACAGACGGACGGACATTGCTAAATCGTTATAGAATTGCATGCTGATCAAGAATATATATAATTTGTGAGCTCTAAAATGTATATTTCGAGGTGTTACAAATGGAATGACAAAGTTAATATACCCTCCATAGAATTGTGGAGGGTATAAAAATTGAAATATTTGCAAACATTTTGATTCGACGTCTATTAGCATTGTAAATTTTAACAACTTAGTCCCTTTACCAATACAAGCACATGCAACAATAACCCTCAGCGTTTTAGCGATATATCGTCGCTGTGTGCGTAACAATATAGTTAGTCATATTTACACGGTTGATTGTGTTAATTGAATCATTTCAATTAGTTGTTTGTATGTCCGTTGATGTTTACATTGGCTTACCTCAATGGTTTGTCTGTCTGCCGGTTGATTGGTTGGTTGTATGGTTGATGTTGCGCTCGTTCTTTTCATTAAATTTGTTAGTTAGGCATTATCATCGTCCCCTGTATTGGCCACCTACCCCTCCCCTTTTCAATTTTCCGTTCATTCACACATACACATTTATAATGAACGAGTTAATGACACCGTGGCGCTATGATGGGTTTAGTTATTTTCCTATTTTATGTTAAATAGTATTGTTCGTTATTGTTGTAGTTGTTTTGTTATTTGCCTTGACAGTGTCAAAATTTTCGTTTTAAAAATTTCAATGCGAAAATTTTGAAATTTGTGAAACGCCACATGTGTGCCGAAAAAGTTATACTTGAAATAATAACAATAAAAGACACAAAACAACAACAGCAATAATAATCATAATGACAGCGCCACAACAACATTTGTTGGAAAACAAAATAAACACACACATACAAAGGATCACATATATACACACATACACCAAAATGGAGTAAATTATTTATGGGTAAACCAATATTTGACTTAAAAATGGGTGGGAAAACTCTTTCACACAAAATGTTTTATAAATCAGAGAAGGGGGGTGAGGTAAAGGATAATTGTTCTAGTATTTGAAATTAAAGCAGCTTTGAATCGAAATTTATTTTTGACAGTTTTGAAATAACCCCACATAACCTTAAAACAACATTGCCCAAAACATCCCCCCCACCCTCACAACTTGAAGTGATTGATTGTCAAATTGCCAGACGACTGGAACTATTCAATCATTGAATGAGATTAGTGTCACTTGATATTCCATGTAATTCCACGCAATGACCTGAACAGGTAATTCAGATTGTTCTTAAGGCCACAAGCGCGATTAGCAGTCGAAAGATTAATGACCTTTGAAGGGCATTAAGTGGCGGTGTAATGCAAAATGTAATTAGAATTTGTTATTTATGAGCAATTTTCAAATGCTGTGGGGGCTTAACTTGACAGTGACAAGAAGAGCAATAACGCTTAGTTACAGAACTTTAAGTTTTGGGGTGAAAAGTTCAAAGAAAATTCGGATCTTTAAATCATGGAAAATTGAGTTGATAGTTAAAAATTTTAAATAATATTGATACTTTCAATTTGCCAATCAAACTATTGGGGTATGAAGGTAAAGGAAGTCGGACAGGGGATTAAAATGAATAAAAAAAGTTAAATAGTATCAGCCGATTTTATAACCGGATATATATCCTTGGCCAATGTTCGATTATTTAAATATATTTTGACTTGTGTTATGATTATTCAAATTGTTGACCCTCTAAACAGTAGGTTCCGAAGGAATGGGCCAAAATTTTCCATTTCGAATCGGACCTAAATAAATATGATATAACAAGTAAAATAATATCAGTCAGTTTTGCCGACAGATTTACACCCCCAACCTTAAGTTATGATTACTCAAAATGTTGACCCTCTATGGGGGAGATTCCGAAGCAGTGGGCCAAAATTGACCAAATCGTATCGGACTTAGACTGATATAAATATTGCAAGTTGATGTTAGATATGTACAATTTTTTGGAAAATATGGAAAAATTTCGTGAGGTAACAAATATAGCGGAGCGATGTATTCAATTTTTATATTTCATCTCTCTCATTGTTTGTGCAAAATTTGAAGAAAATCGAACATTTATATCCAATTTTTTACGAAATCATAAATTTCATATTCAATTTAGGTTTCTGGTTGAGAGAAATATTTAGATAAAGCAAATTGAAAAGAAGAACTGAATTGTTTGGCATGTTATGACAAATTAAAGTATTGAAAATTGTGACCCTTTGTGGGTGAGGTACCAGATATGTATTATCTTCACAACATATATTGTGTTCGCAAAAATGTTTGTATGTGTGAAATTTGAAGAGACTTGGATGCTTATTTCGTTTTCTATGGGAGTTTTGAGAATTGATCCGATCGCTACCATCTTTTACATGGATGTTCAAAGAGTGGACCGATATATCCCAAAATAATGGGATGTGTGAAATATGAAGAGAACCGGATGCTTATTTCGGATTTTATAATCGTTTTGGTTATTCAAAAAGATTACCCATTTTGGGGAGGTACCAGAAGGAATGAGCTGATCTCTATCATCTTTATAACAGATCTTGTGTTGATAGAAATATTGAGATGTGCCAAGTCTGAATGGAATCAGATGTTAATTTCGCGTTTTATAATCTTAATGGATATTCAAAATGTTGACCCTTTGGGAGGTACCAGAAGAAGTAGACCGATATATTCATATGACTTCAAATTTCCTGAAACGGATTTGGTCCAAAGAGACCTAGGGTCTTAATTCGTTATTTCGATCAGTTTTGGCAGTGTCAAATGTTATATACTCCCTCTAGCCATATGGCTGAGGTTATATAAATGGTGAGATAAGAAAACTGCAACAAAGTCAAACGCCATAATTTGTATTTTTTTTCTAAATTTTATTGAATGAATGCAAAAAATATCGGAAATAGCATCAAATCATAGAATAAGTTTAGATTTGTTCGAATTGGTCACATTTGACACGAATTATGGCCTGCATACGGCCAATGAAACCGTCACATGCTTCACGAATGTTGCTTTACGGTATTTTAGCCAATTTCCGGCGAAGCGCTAGCTTCAGGTGTTCAACACTTTGGTATTTTTTAGTACCAACCTTGCTTTCCAAAATACTCCAGACACAATAGTCCAACGGACTGGCCATTGTGCGCTGGAAATGAAGCGAGGAAACTCAGTTTGTAACCATTCATGGGTGTTGCGTGCTGAGTGCGATGGTGCTGAGTCCTGTTGAAATGTCCAAGGTCAGCGGTCAAAATGTTTGCGTGTCCAAGGCTTAAATACTCCCTTCAAAATATTTTCGCGATAATATTCGGCATTTATTCTGATGCCATGGTCGATTAATACGAGCGGAGAGCAACCATCGGCTATTATGGCGGCCCACACCATCACCATGGGCGGCGCTTGAGTTCTGGTGGCCAATCGAAGGTGCACATTTTCAACTGACCTCTTTGGCAAGTAAACACGATAATTTTTTTTGGTTACAAACTGCTGGACAACGAATGTTTTCTCATCGGAGAAAACCAAATTCGGTAGTTCACCACTTTCGGCCAAGCGAAGCAACTCTTTAGCTCTTTTGAGTCTATTTTCTTTCTGTTGCGGTGTAAATCCTTGCACTTTTTGGAATTTCAATGGCTTTACGCCGAGCTCATTTTTTAATATTTGCCGAATGGAATATTGCGATATATTCAGCTCACGAGCCATTTTTCGGCCACTGCGACGCGGTTTTCGATCAAGTCGGTTCGCTTCTTTACTTTTCGACCCATTTCCGCAGATGTTGCTGTTTTCTTCCGTCCACTTCCTTGACGCCGCGATACGCTATCAGTACCACCGTAACGAGCAATGGTACTAAGATCTATTCACATATAAATGCTGGAGTGTTCTAACGATAGCCACTTGTGGGTTTCCATCCAAATATAAAGAAATCGCATTATCACGCTTAAATTCCATCACGAATAACTTTTTTTCTGGAAAATTCTCACCCGAATGCTTATGTAGGCTTGTAAACAATATAATGAACTGTCACTAAAATAATTAAAACAGAACGAGTGGTTTAGAAATGGCAGCAGTCTGAAGTTGGTTGCAGTTTTTTCATCTCACCCTGTATTTAGATATATCAAGTTGTAAAGAACCGCTGACTTGCTTCGCAACTTACGACAATTAAAAGTATTGAAAATTTTGACTCTTTGTTGATAAGGTACCAGAAGGGTTTGTCATCTTCCGAGATCTTTTGTTAGCAAAAATGTTTGTATGTGTGAAATTTGAAAAGAGTTGGGTGCGTATTTCGCTTCCTTTTAGCATTTTGTTTTTTTTAAATAATAAACCCTATGTTGGGGAGGTACCAGAAGGAATTGTCCGATCTCTACCATCTTTATAACAGAACTTGTGTTGACGAAAATATTGAGATGTACCAAGTCTGAATTTAATCAGTGGTTAATTTCGTGTTTTATTGTTACACAAAACTTTATTCCTTTGTGTGGGAGGTACCAGAGGGAATTGAACGATATATCCCATCTTCACACAAGATAGTTTTAGTAGAAATAATGGGATCTGTAAAATATACGGAGATCCGGAAGCTTATTTCGGATTTTATTGTGGTCTTGGTAATTTAAAATTTTAACCCTTTGTAAGGGAGGAGTGGACAGATATACTCCATATTCACAATAGACCTTCGGTTATATGTTTTATAGGAGTAAAATTATATAAATGTTGGCCCTTTGTAGTGGAGGTACCAGAAGGAATTTTCCAATCTTTACCATCTTTATTACAGATCTTGCGTTGATATAAATATAGAGATTTATTAAGTTTGAATGGAATCTGATTCTGATCTGAATTTTGTTTTTAATGTGCTTCATGAATATTCGAAATGTTAATCTTTGAGCGGGTGGTACCAGAAGGAGTGAACCCATATATTTTATATTCACAACAGACCTTCGGTTAATAAAAATATTGCGATGTGTGCATTTGAAGACAATCGGACTCTTACATTAAATATTATAAGTGTTAAATTTATTTAAGATTTAGGCCCTTTATGGGGGAGGTACTTGATCGAGTGGATCGACCGTCCATTTTCGGACCAGACCTAGTACTGATGCAAATATTGGGATTTGCAAATATAAATATTTGATTTTTTTTTTTTGAAAATTTCGAAAATTCCCATCTCTGAAATTGTGATTCACTTAAAGAAGCATTCTATGTTTGTAACTGGGAAAAGGAAGCGAGATAGACCCATAGTTACTTTTGAGGATCTTCACTTTCTGAGTCGATTTATGCATGTCAGTCCGACCGTCCATCCTTCCACGTATTCTTGTGAACAAAATGCTGGTCGCATTTATTATCCAATTGAGAAGAAATTTTGAAAACAATATCAGTTTGCCCCAAGAACGAACCCTGTTGAAATTGGTGATAATCGGATTCGATTTCGAGCTAATTGGGTACCAAATGACCAATATAAGTCTTAATGACCTGAATTTTGGTACATTCCACCCAATTCAGACTAGAAGCAAGTACATCAAATTTGGAGAAAATCGGTTCAGATATAGCTATAGTTCCCATATATATGTTTCATCCGATTTGAGGTTTTAAGTCCCTCACATGCGTAATATGCACTTCATAAGATTGATATTTGGTACCGGACATAAGATACTACTCGAAAATACGTCTACCAAATTTTATCGAGATCGGTTCAGATTAGGGTATAGATCACATACATATCTGTATCCGATATCAGCTTTATTGTAAACCAAATGGCTAATATCCGCCCAAATGGTCTATCCGACCGAATTCCGTCTAGAAGCAAGCAAATTTGGTGAAAATCGGTTCAGATGTAGCTATAGCTCCCATATATATGTTTTATCCGATTTGATGTTAAAGTCCCTCACATTCGTAATATGCCTTCGACAACAATGACATTTGGTACCGGACATAAGATACTGCTCGAAAATACGTCTATGAAATTTTATCGGGATCGGTTTAGATTTGGATATAGCTCCCATATATATTTTCAACCGATTTCTTATTAATTATTTACCAAATAGCCAATACCAGTCCAAATGACCGGAATTTTGGCCTATTCGACCGGATTAAGTCTGGAGGTTTTAGGTTCAGATGTACCTATAGCTCCCATATATATGTTTCATCCGATTTGATGTTAAAGTCCCTCACATTCGTAATATGCATTCAGCAACAATGGTATTTGGTAATAGATATCTTTAAAGCTCGGAAATACCTTTGCCAAATTTTATCGAGATCTGCTAAGATTGGCATATTGTTCCCATGAGAATCGAATGAGAATTGGATGTGCCTCACCTATATTAGTTCCTTCTGAAACCAAACTACTGCTCTAAAGCCAAATAATTGCTCCAAAGCCAAATGCTGATCTACTTCAAATAAATACTTTTATTACGGGAGCTTTACTAAATATGTATTGTTGTGTAGGGTACCATGTGGTGGGCCCCGACCGAGTTTTTACTTGTCCTTACTAGTTTTTCTTGGATTTGCCAAAAAGGCGTTTGAAATAAAGCGTTCCGAAAAAGATACTTCTCCTACCTTTTGGAACGGAAAAAAAACTAAGAAGCTCTTACCTTCTAGTAAGGAATGTTGTTCTTCGCGAACTCTCTTTTCGATGTCAGAACACAGAATTCCAGCATCTGCACATCGCTCAATATTAAAGGTACCACAACTAGTTTTTTTTTTACTTTTCCCACCCTTCCAGTATGCGTTTAAAAAATCCGGATTCATCTCGTACCTCCGCTCCAGGTTGACCCTTATCCCAGATTCTAACTTCAGCCGTTTCGCGTGGGTGTTGATAAATCAGTCAGTCATTAATTCAGCCAATTACTCAACTATTTTATTAATACAGATGATCTCATACTTATGTTGTCCATTAGCCATTGGTGTGGGGGAGGGGTAATAGTAAAAAGCTATTTTATTTTTTTGAAAGTATGCAGTTTAATCACTGTCCAAATTTCATGTTACAACAATAGAGAAACTATTTGCAATGGAAACCATTAAAAGTGCCCAAAACTAGGTTTCACATTTTTCACACTTCTCCAAGAATGCCGCTTTTACTTTAAGAAATGTGTTATGCTCTTTTCAAATATTCCCGCAAAAAGTTTTCAGCATTTTTCTTTAAAATTCTTTGCGGAGTCCCATTGTCTACAATGGGCGATATTTTGCCGGTTAAGGCATTGAAAATTCCAATCAATCCGATTCATACATACATTCGCATTCATTTACATACAGACACATTCACTTGTGGGTAAGCAAATGTGGTTCCGCCAGAGAAGACAGTAGACAGACATCCGTTTTAATTTGAAAGTTATAGGCAAATGTTGGTAGGATGTTCGGTGTGTAGTCAAAATGGTCCCCTACCATGTCATGTGTGCGCTACGGTGAATAAAGAGCTTCTTTTATTTTGGAGAGGGATACATATTCCCTGGATGGAATGCTTTAACAGTTAAATACCGAATTTCATATATCTCTTGGGTACTGATTATATACAAAAGGTTTCATGCAGAGGATTCCAAAATTTATAAAAAATATTTTTTTCCAGCTAAGATAGTTTTGAATTTTAAATATTTCCGTTGGGAGATATTTAAATGAATTTTAAGCAAAATCAATTGTCTTAGGGTATTCAAATATAGTCGCAATTAGCATCTTTTTTTAAATTCAACTCTTTTTTTTTTTTTTTTTGATTTCTTGTTGAACTCTTGTTCAATTTTAATAAGCATTCTTTCTGCTTTCTTTCTGTTTTCTACCCTCTTTCTGGGATGTCTGTCGTGTATTTTGTTAGCGCCTCAGAAGCAAAAAACTGAAACTGTTCTAAAATGTAAGAACAAAAGTATTGAATTGCGGCTGAAGATGTAAACGCTCAGAAAAAAAAAACAGCGAGAGAACCCCCAGTAGACGATGATGAAGAAGGCAAATGAATAAATGAAAGAAAGAAAAATTTGCATCTCAAAGGATAATAGAAATACACTTGGTTCTTTCATTCATTCGTTCGCTCGCTAGCTCGCTTGTTCATTCGTTTGATTTTGGTTTTGTTTCTCGTTTTCTTTGTCTTCACTTCACTGGTGTTGATATGCTCGAATTATTTTGTGTTCTTTATTGGTTCTCTTATTGGAAAGAGTCTAAATTTGAAAAACAATTGGAGGGTGGTATGGAAATTACAAGATCTGCTATAAAGATTGTAGAGATCAGACAATTATTTTTGGTACCTCCCCACGAAGGGTCAAAGTTTTGAATAACCAAAGCGATTATAAAATCCGAAATAAGCAACCGATTCTCTTCATACTTCACACATCCCATTCTTTCTAACAACACAAGATCTGCTGTGAAGATGGAATATATCGGTCTTCTCCTTTTGATACCTCTCCCAGAAAGGGTCAAAATTTTGAACACCCAAGAAGCTCATAAAACGCGAAATTAAAATCCGACTCCATTCAGACTTGGTAGATCTCAATCTATCATCACAAGATCTGTTATAAATATTGTAGAGATCGGACCATTTTTTCTGGTATCTCCTCCACATAGTGTTCAATATTTTGAAAAAGACAAAACCCTCAAAGAAAGCGGAATAAGCATTCAAATCTCTTCAAATTTCACAAACACAAACGTTAATACATGATCTGTTGTGAAGATGATATATATCCGCGAACCTCTCATCATACACAAAGGTTCACAATTTTAACTGTTATAACTTGGGAAACAAATCAGCGATTCTTTACAACTAAATATTTCCTTCATCCAGAAACAAGGGTGAATATGGAATGTATGATTTCGCTTCAAATTGGACACATATGTTCGATTTTCTTTTTATTTCTCCCATGTCAATATTTATACCCTACACCACAAGATGGTCAGGGTATTATGTCTTTGTGCATTTGTTTGTAACATGGAGAAGAAAGCGAGATAGACCCATAGTTACTTTTGATGATCTCCATAGAATCACAGTCCGTCTGTCCGTCCGTCTGTCCATGTATTCTTGTGAACAAAATGCAGGTCGCATTTTCTATCCGATTAGGATGAAATTTTGCACAAATCATTTGTTTGGCCCAAGGACGAACCTTATTGAAATTGGAGATAATCGGTAAAAATTTAGATATAACTCCCATATATATTTTCGTCCGATTTGCCTTTTATTGTGCACTAAACGTGTAATATCAGCCCGAATAGTATGGATTTTGAACATACAACCAAATTAGGCCTGAAAATAAGTATGCCAAATTTGATCGAAATCGGTTCAGATATAGCTATAGCTTCCATATATATTGTACATCCGATTTGTTATTTTTGTCCTCCGCAGACGTAATATGCACTCTGTAACAACAATATTTGGGGAAATATAACAAATGCAGCTCAGAAATACCTTTGCTAAATTTTATCGAGATCGATTCAGATTTGGATATTGCTCCCAAATATAACTTGGTCCGATTTACCTTTTATTGTGCACCAAACGTCTAATATTTGCCCAAATGGGATGGGATTTGGCACATACGACCGAAGGTAGTGTGCCAAGTTTGGTGAAGATCGGTTTAGATATAGCTATAGCTCCTATATATATTGTTCATCCGATTTGTAGTATTTGTTACCCACAGCCGAAATATGCACTCCGTAACAACGATATTCAGGGAAATATATCAAATACGGCTCAGAAATGCCTTTGCTAAATTTGATCGAGATCGGTTCAGATTTGGATACAGCTCCCATATATATCTTTATCCGATTTCAAATTAATTGTGCACCAAATGGGCAATACAAGTCCGAATTTAAATATACAAATGCTTCGGCATATTTAGTCCATTGAACTTTAAATTATAATTATAATCATAGCGTGTATGATTGAATTCTCCCATAAAAACTTTTAATTGTTATGTGGAGCTCAACTGAATTAGCAAAATGGTGTAGGGTATCATAAAAACGGCCCCGTCCGACATAAGGATTCTCTTTGCTGGTTTTATCTGTATTAGTTAGAGTATGAAAATGTCGACTATATCTCGTACCTCCCGCACATTTTAAGATTTTCTAAAAATGACCACATATCTCATTTAAAGTAAAGCAAGTAGGCGATATTGCCCAAACCTGGCACGTTGCAATATTTATATCATATTCAATTAGTCCCCATTCCCGGCGAAGCGCTTGCTTGAGGTGATCGACACTTTGGCAGTTTTTTTAGTGCCAACCTTACTTTCCAAAATACTCCAGACACAATAGTCCAATGGATTGGTATCCGATGATTTTGGTGGCCATTGTGCGCTGAAAATAAAGCGAGGAACCTAATTTTGTAACCATTCTTGGGTGGCGCGTGCTAAGTGCGATGGTGCTGTTGGAATGTCGAAGGTCTGCGATGCCACGGTCGAAATACGAGCGGAGAGAGACCAACGGCTGTTATAGCGGCCCACACCATCACCATGGCTGGCGCTTGAGTTCTGGTGGCCAACGGAAGGTGCACATTTTCAGCTCACCTCTTTGTCAAGTAAACACGATAATTTTGTTTGTTTACAAACTGCTGGCCAGTGAATGTTTTCTCATCGGAGAAACCCAAACCCACCACTTTCAGTCAAGCGAAGCAACTCGTTAGCCCTTTTGAGTCTATTTTCTTCCTGTTGAGGTGTAAGTTCTTGCAGTTTTTGGAATTTCAGTGGCTTTACCCCGAGCAAATTTTTCAATATTTGCGAATGGAATATTGCGACATATACAGCTCACGAGCCTGCTGTTTTCTTCCATCCACTTCCTTGACGTCAGGCTACGCTACGCATCACGGTAACGAGCGATGGTACGAGACACAAAAAAATTATTCACATTTAAATGCTGGAGTGCTCTAAGTACAGCCACTTGTGGAAGTGGGCGGAAAATTGTCTATGCAGGTCCACGTCTTCGCACAGCCCACAAATATATTATGATATATGATAATTTCGTATTTGAAGTTCGCAATTGTTCTACAGCCTATGACAAAAAGGTCCAAGTCTTTGTATAGCATCCATATATAAGTTTTAATTTAAATGATATTTTTCGATGAATTTTTTGAAATTGTTCAAAGTAATTCCAAGTTGTGGAGGGTATTAAAACTTCGGTTCAGCCGAATTTAGCTGTTTTTTACTTGTTTTTAGGTTCAATTTGGCCGTATATGCAAGATTCCGTACTATTTGGAATTCTATTACATATTTTGTGAACAATAAAAAGCCAATCATACGAAGATGTACATAGGAGTTATATCTAAATTTTGACCGATATCTCCAATTTCAATAGGGCTCGTCCATGGGCCACACAAATGATTTCTGGCAAATCTCAGCTCGATGGGTAATAGATGCTACCTGTACTTTGTTTACTAAAATACATGGTAGGACTGTCAGTGAATTATTTAAGGTTATTTATTTAGGACTTTTCTAATCACCCAGTACTACCACAGATGCTAAACATACCCAAATTGCCTGAAATCAAGTTTCTAAATCGGACACATCATTTTGATTTTAGTTCCTTCTCAGAATGCGATAGTTATGATTTATAAAAAAGCCAAAAATCTCCTTGCGTTGAGTACGGTTTTTGTTCGATAACATTTTTGTACAGAGATGTCAGCCACTCACTCTCTTCCCAACATCACATCATTATCTATTACCCAGTAAAGAAAGAGTCGACTATATGATACCCTACACCACTTTGCTAATTTTGTAGAGCTCCCCATAACAATTAAAAGATTTTCTGGGAGAATTCAATCATACACGCTATGATTATAATTATAATTTTTAACTTCAAAAGACTAAATGTACCGAAGCATTTGTACCTTTTAAATTCGGACTTGTATTGCCCATTTGGTGCATAATTAATTTGAAATCGGATAAAAATATATATGGGAGCTATATCCAAATATGAGCTGATCTCGATAAAATTTGGCAAAGATATTTCTGAGCTGTATTTGATATATTTCCCTGAATATCGTTGTTACGGAGTGCATATTACGGTTGTGTTTAACAAATATAAAAAATCGGATGAACAATATATATGGGAGCTATAGCTATATCTGAACCGATGTTCACCAAATTTGGCGTGCTAGCTTCTTAACTCGATCGCATGTGACAAATTCCATCCCATTTGGGCAAATATTAGACGTTTGGTGTACAATAAAAGATAAATCGGACGAAGTTATATATGGGAGCTATATCCAAATCTGAACCGATCTCGATAAAATTTAGCAAAGGTATTTCTGAGCTGCATTTGATATATTTCCCCAAATATTGTTGTTACAGAGTGCATATTACGGCTGCGGAGGACAAAAATAACAAATCGGATGAACAATATAAATGTGAGCTATAGCTATATCTGAACCGATTTCGATCCAATTTAGCATTCTTTGGTATTTTCAGGCCTAATTTGGTTGTATGTGCAAAATTCCATACTATTCGGGCTGATATTACACGTTAGGTGCACAATATATGGCAAATCGGAAGAAGATATATATGGGAGCTATATCTAAATTTTTACCGATTATCTCCAATTTCAATAGGGTTCGTCCTTGGGCCAAACAAATGATTTGTGCAAAATTTCATCTGGATCGGGTAATAAATGCGAACTGTACTTTGTTGACAAAAATACATGGACAGACGGCCGGACGAACGGACAGACAGACGGACATGCATTAATCGACTCAATATGTGATTCTATGCAGATCATTAAAAGGAACTATGGGTCTATCTCGTTTCACAAAGACATAATACCCTGACCACCTTGTGGGGTAGGGTATAAACATACCCAAATTGTCTTAAAGCAAGTTTCTAAATCTGATACATCATTTTGATTTTAGTTCCCTCTTAGAACGCGATAGTTATTTATGATCTAAAAAAATGCAAAAAATCTCCATGCGTTGAGTACAGTTTTTGTTCTATAACATATAGCATTGTACTGAGATCTTAGCTACTCACTCTCATCTCAATATCACATCATCATCTATTAAAAATGTTACTTTTCTCTTTCAGATATTCTAAACCTGATGAGCTTTTAGTTGGAGTTTTGAATTTACAATGTTTCAATGTACATTGCAATGCCAATTAAAAGAACATACATTTCTCATTGCATTAATTTCCTTCATATAATAAATACCCCAATATTTCCCAAAACTCTTAAACAATCCTCATTTTTGTAGCAAAAACCAATAACGTGCCCTGAATTTGAGGAGTTGCAACTCACCAGAGCCAACAAAACAGCCATCGAACGAATGAGGCGAACAAATTTCTTACAACAGCGTCGTCTTAAAGGTTCGGTTCGCCATTGACGACGATTTTCTTCTGCTTTGGCCAAAATTGAATTTCGAGAATTGTTTGTTAGGAAAGTTATCGAATGTTTGTTAAATATTCAATTGGTATTTGATTTACATTTGTACTTCAAAGGGGCGTTCGACAAATTCATTCATTCGGGTTTATTGGAAATCTTAAATGTTTCAGATGCATAGAAGCTATGAATTTGATTGTTTTAATTTATTATAAAATAAATTAAATTTTTTTCTCGTCAAAAGAAAATTACATTTCGGTTGCATTGGATTTTTTTGTTTTTAAAATTCGTGGAAAGAAAAAGAGGTGTGATTTGGGTAACGGAATTTTTATTCATTGAATGAATGCCATGTGCCACTTGGCATAGAAGAAAAGTTTATTTAAGAAAAAAACTAAAAAAAATATCATTCGGGTTTGCCGACAGACTTTTGTTGTGATTATTCAAATTATTGACCTTCTATGGAGTAGGTTCCGAAGTAATGGTCCAATATTGTCCATTTCGTATCGGACCTAAGAAATATGATAGATATATTGCGACGTGCCAGTTTTGGACTATTTCCTTCGCTTTATATGAGATATGTGATAATTTTTGGGTAATGTTATAATGTGGGTGAAGTACCAGAAATAGTGGACCAAAGTATTCCATTTTCATGCTTCGAACATTTAGATCCAATTTTATACGAATTAATTAGTTCCGACAAATTCCATTATAATATCAGATTTTTGGGTGAGAGAAATATTTAGATATAACAAATTGTGAAGAAAAACTGATTTGTTCCTCAAGTTATGACAGATAAGAGGATTGAAAATTGTGACCCTTTTGTGGATGAGGTACTAGAAGGCATTGGCAGATATATATCATCTTCACAACAGATTTGGTTTGATGTAGGAAAATTGAAGGGAGTAAGATGTTTTGTGGGGGAGGTATCAGAAGGAGTGCGCTGATATATCCCATCTTCACAGAAGATCCTGTGTAAGTAGAAGTAATAAGATGTCGGAAATTTGTAGAGAACCAGATGCTTAGTTCGGATTATATGATCGTTTTTGTTATTCACGTTGTTCATCCTATATGGGGGTGGTACGAGAAGAAATGGTCCTATCTCTACCACCTTTATAGCAGATCTCGTGTTGATGGATATATTGAGATGTGCCAGGTCTGAATGTAGTCGGATGTTAATTTCGCGTTTTAAGAGCTTTAAGGAAATTCAAAATTTTGACCATATATGGGGGAGGTACCAGAAGGAGTGAACCTCCTGTTTAAGTAGAAATAGTGAGATGTGTGAAGTTTGAAGACAACCAGATGCTTATTTCGGATTTTATGATAGCTTTTGTTATTCACATTGTTGACCCTATGTGGGAAAGGTACCAGAAGAAATGGTCTTTACCACCTCTATAACAGATCTTGTGTTGATGGATATATTGAGATGTGCCAAGTCTGAATATGGTCGGCTGTTAATTTTGCGTTTTAAGAGATTCATGGATATTCAAAATTTTGACCATTCATGGGGGAAGTACCAAAATGAATGAACCGATATATTCCATCTACACAGCAGATCTTTAGTTAGTAAAAAAATTGGGATATGGTATATATGAAGGGAACCGGATGCTTATTTCGGATCTTTTAATCGTTATGGTTATCCAAAACTGTGACCCTTTGTGGGGGAGGTACCAGAAGGAATGGTCCGATTTTTATAACAGAACTTGTGTTGATGGAAATATTGAGATGTGCTAAGTCTAAATGGAATCGGATGCTTACTTCGCGTTTTATGAGCTTCATAGTTATTCAAAATTTTGACACTTTGTGGGGGAGATAACAGAAGGTGTGGACCTCTTTTCAAGAGACTTTGGGTTAATAAAATAATGTGATGAGTGTAATTTGAGGACAGTCGAACTCCTACGTCACATTTTATAAGAGTTGTAATTATTCAAAATGTTGACCCTTTGTGTGGGAGGTACATGAGGAGGAGTGAACCGATATTGTCTATTATCGCACCTGACCTATCTGTCTTTGTACATTTGTGTGTAACATGGGGAAGGAAGTAAGATAGACTTAAAGTTACTTTTGAGGATCTTCATAGAATCACTTTCTGAGTCGATTTATGCATATCAGTCCGTCTGTTCATGTATTTTTGTGAACGAAATGCATTTATTATCCGATTGAGGTGAAAATTTCCGAACAATATTTGTTTGGCCCAAGGATGAACACTATTGAAACTGGTGAAAATCGGTTCCGATTTGCTTATAGCTCAAATATATTCAACCGATTTCGGGTTAATTGTGCACCAAATGTCCAATAACAGTCCAAATGACCTGCATTTTTGTACATCTGACCGAATGAAGTTTAGAAACACGTACATTAAATATGTCCCTCGCATTCGTGATATGCACTCTACAAGAATGAAATTTGGTACCAAATATCAGATACAGCCAAGAAATTCATCTGCCAAATTTTGTCGAGGTTGGTTTAGATTTGGTTATAGCTCCCATACATATCTTTAACCTATTTCGGGTTAATTGTGCACCAAATGTCCAATATCAGCCCAAATTACCAGAATTTTGGCACATCTGACCGAATTCAGTGAAACATAAAACCGAATTACAACTGCTCTAAAGCCATATTTTGAAATTTTGAAGCTCTACTAAATATGAATAGTGGTGTAGAGTATCATATAAGCGGCTCCGCCCGACTTTTGACTTTTCCTCACTGTTTTTTTTTTTTTTTTTTAATTTCTACTTTTTGTGTGGTTGGTATCAGAAGGAGTGGATCGATATTGTCCATCTCCGAACTCAATCTATGTTTGATAATAATATTCCGATGTACCGAGTTTGGATCAAATCGGATACTCACTTCGAGAGTTATCGTGTGCACAAGCCAGACAGACGGACGGACGCACGGATATCGCTAGATCGTCTGCGTATGTCCTGAAACGTATTTCGTCCAAAGAGATCTAGAGTCTTAAACACTTATTTAGATGAGACACGTTTCGGCCGTATCAAATGATTTATACCCTCTCTAGCCATATGCCTGAGAATATAACTAGCCATATGTCTGAGTGTATAAAAATTAGTGCGCCGAACTTCCCTCATCCCGAACATTTAATATTCTCCTCCAGAATTTGCATTACCATATAAATGAAGAACTTTTTCCCTTTGTGAACCCGATTTGTAAATATCTAATTCATTTGGGAATTGTAGTAGACATTTTTTAAAGTACCAAAAACGAAGAAATACCATTATATGAAGGCTATATCAAAACAGGACCCATATTAAAATTTTTTGTGAGGCGAGATTGGTCTTAATGATAACCTGAAATGACATGTTGCAGCTGAATTAGTTGAAAATTGTGGGCAAAAAAATTGAATCTGTAAAAATCTGTACATAAACTCAAAGAAATAATGAACTTGTCCCATCTTTTGTTTAATGTTTAAAATTATGTTTTTAATTTTTATTTTATTATTTAAACAGTTAAAAAATATATATTAAATCTTCAGGTACAAAGTTAAACCTTATTTTTTACATTCACAAATTAAAAAGATAAAAATAACCCACCATCTCAAACCAAACAAAAAAAACCTGACTTTAATTTGCAACTGACCATGTGAAGTCCACAGACTACCCACCTCTCAGTTAGTCAGTCGGCTAACATTTTATTTCGACAGCAACAATGCAAAACACCAAAGTTTCTTTTAGTTCATTATTAGTCCTGGATGTTTTTGTAGTTTTTTCTTTTTGTTGTTGTAAAGTTTTACAATTATTAGCCATCACAATGAAACAATGATCCTGGTGTATTGCAGTTTTCCATATAACATAGGACTTTTCCACACTTTCTCACACATACATATAAGGAGTATACACCAACACATGCATTGCCATTTAGAAATCCTTGGATATTTATTTGCTAACATTTTATTCAAAAATGAAAATTTTTTTTTTGTGCAGAAAGTTTGGCTTTTAAATGATCACCTAGCTACTGGTCACCTGAACGACATTGCAGATTGTGCTTGGATGTGAATAAGAGTGAAAGAAACGTATTCGAAATTTGAATACACTGAAAGGAAAATGATTCAACTGGTTATATGAAAAAATAGATTTCACTGTGTGACAAAATTTAAATTTTCCAATAATTACATGAAAAGTCCAGAAAATTACGAAAGAAGAGCCATAAGAGAAGGCAAGTGCATCGGCCTTTTGAGAGTTTACATCGCAAAGTAATTTTAAATAGAAGAGCTTCGTTTTTTTTTTTAATTTTTGGATTAAGATTTCTTAAAATTCATGCATTTAAGGTATCAGTGATAACAATACAAGGAAATTGGTCGGAAATTGTTACCCTAAAGCGAGTACCTTTTTTATATCATCAGCCATAAGGCTACATAGGTTATCTATCATTTGATAAGGTGAACATGCCTCATAGAAGTAACGGACGAAATTCGTTTTAGGTCTTTTGAAGTCCGTCCATCCGTCTGGCTGGCTGGTACGCACCATAATTTTCGAAGGGAGTATCCGATTTGGTCCAAACGTTGTACATCTTAATATTATTAGCAAACTTAGATCGAGTTCGGTGAGGGGCAATATCGGTTAAATTCTCCCCCATAAAATGTCAAATTATTCAATGAAAATAATTAACCAAGTAAATGTCATCCAATTTTGTTAAAATTTTGCAACTCCCAATATTTGTATCAGTGCTATGTCAGGTGCGGAAATTGACAATATCACCCCACTCCATCAAGTGTTTCTCACAAATAACGTCAAAATACGAAATAAGCATCAAATTTCTTTCAAACTCGACAAATCCCAATATTTTCATCAACAAAAGTTCTGACGTAAAGACAGAATATTTCGGACCACTCCTTCTGGTGCCTCCCCCACCAAAGGCAAACATTTTGAATATTCATGAAGCTCATAAAACGCGAAAGTAACATTCGACTATATTCAAACTTGGCGCATCTCAATACCACCATCGAAAAAAAGATCTGTTATAAAGATGGTACAGATCGGACCATCCCTTCTGGTATCTCCCCCACAAAGGATCAAAATGTTGATTAAACAAAATCAATCATAAAATCTGAAATAAGCATCCGGTTCTCCTCATATTTCACACATCACATCCTGTGAAGATGTAATATATTAGTCCACTCCTTCTGGTACCTCCCCCACAAAGGGTAAACTTTTTGAATATCCTTTAAGCTCATAAAACGCGAAATTAACATCCGATTCCATTCAGACTTTGAACATTTCAACATTTCCATCAACACGAGATCTGATGTAGAAATGGTAGAGGTCGGACCATTCCTGAAGATGATATACAGGGTGAGATGAAAAAACTGCAACCAATTTCAGACTGCTGTCATTTCGAAGCCATCATAATATTGTTTACAAGCGTAAAAAATCATTTTGGTGAGAATTTTCCAGAGAAAAAGTTATTCAAGCGTTATAGAGTGATTTCTTTATATTTGGCTGGAAAACCACAAGTGGCTATCGTTAGAGCACTCCAGCTCTTAAATTTTAATAAGTCTTTTAATGTCTAGTACCATCGCTCGTTACCGTGATACTTGTATCATAGCCCGACGTCAAGAAAGTGGACGGAAGAAAACAGCTACATCAGCAGAAATGGCTCGAAAAATAAAGAAGCGACTTGATCAAAACCCGCGTCGCAGTGGCCGAAAAATGGCTCGTGAGCTGAACATATCGCAGTATTCCATTCGGCAAATATTGAAAAATGAGCTCGGGGCAAAGCCTTTGAAATTCTAAAAAGTGCAAGAACTTGCACCGCAACAGAAAGAAAATATACCCAAAAGGGCTAAAGAGTTGCTTCGCTTGGCCGAAAGTGGTGAACTGCCGAGTTTGGTTTTCTCCGATTAGAAAACATTCGTGGTCCAGCAGTTTGTAAACAACCAAAATGCCAAAGAGGTCAGCTGAAAATGTGCACCTTCGGTTGGCCACCAGAACTCAAGCGCCGGCCATGGTGATGGTGTGGGCCACCACAACAGCCGATCGTCCTTCTCCTTTCCTATTAATCGACTGTGGCATCAGAATAAATGCCGAATATTATCGCGAAAATATTCTGGAGGGTGTATTAAAGCCTTGGGTACGCAAACATTTTGGCCGCTAACTTGGACATTCCAACAGGACTTAGCACGCGCCGCCCAAGAATTATTATAAAATGAGGTTTCTCGCTTCATTCTTAGCGCACAATGGCCACCAAAATCTCCGGAGTATTTTGGAAAGCACGGTTGGCACTAAAAATGCCAAAGTGTCGATCACCTCAAGCAAGCGCTTGGCCGTGAATGGGTCAAAATACCGCAGAGCAACATTCGGGCAGCGAGTGACGGTTTCATTGGCCGTTTGAAGGCCATAATTCGTGCCTAAGGAGACCAATTCGCACAAATCTAAACTTATTCTAAAATGTGATGCTATTTCCGACATTTTTTGCATTCAGTCAATAAAATTTAAAAATTATGGCGTTTGATTTTGTTGCAGTTTTTTGTCTCGCCCTTTATAGTCGGTCCGCCCGATTTTGACCTTTCCCGACTGTTTTTTTTTTTTTTTTTTTTTTGTTATACCCTCCACTACAGTATGGAGTGTATATTAAGTTTGTCATTCCGTTTGCAACACCTCGAAATACACATTTTAGACCCCACAAAGTATATATATTCTTGATCAGCATAAAATTCTATGTCGATTTAGCGATGTCCGTCCGTCTGTCCGATGGGCCATGTAGGTCCACGTTTTGGTATGGCCCCGATGTAACGGTACTTCCCGATATTCGGTATTTTGATGATTTTAGTGACATTATTTACCGGATTGTTTCAAATTTGGTATTTGTAGTTCTAAATGGATACTGCAGCCTAAGACGGAAAATTGTCTGTGCAGGTCCAGGTCTTCGTATAGCCCCCATATGACGGTACCTTCCGATATTCGATATTTTAATGATTTTATGGACATTTTTCACCGGAATTGTTTCAAAGTTGGTATTTGAAGCTCGTAATGGATACTACAGCCTATGACAGAAAATTGTCTGTGCAGATCCAGGTCTTCGTATAGCCCCCATATACCGGTACCTCCCGATTTCGGTATTTTGATTTTATCGGCATTATAAACGTTTTTTTAAATTTTGCAGTTTTTTCGGTGTCGAATATTGTAATGGCTTACGACAAATGTTACCCACGCAGGTTCATGTCGTCGAATATACCCTAATATAATAGCTACATTCGGTATTTTTAAAATTTTAACAGAATTTTTTAGCGGATTTTATTGTTTCTGATAATTGCCAAATTCGTTCCAAATGGTGGAGGGTATTCAAAGTTCGGCCTGGCCGAACTTACAGCTTTTTACTTGTTTTTAATTAATCTAAGCAATATTTCTGAATATTATTTGTAATGACTATATGTTTATTTAATTAGAATCAGAATATATGATTAGTATCTAAATTTGTCATAACATTCTGCCAACTACTAATTATTTAGTGGTTATTAAAATTAATGGGGAAACAACGGTCGCCATTGTCATTGCTTCGATAACCCCCAAAAAGTGTACTTTGCTTCCCCCTCAAGTAATGACGAAAAAGTAACTCAGGCATACAAAAGTCATTATAAACTTTTCCACAAAAAACGAAAATCATCAATTGGGAATTTAACAAGTTTGCCAGTTGTTTCAGTTCTAAACAGTTTTACAATTTCAATTTTGCCTGCACTTCCCATTCTTTCTGCACAGTTTTGGAAGTTTATCAACCTTTCGTCGCCTATGTTTCAATTTGTTTTTCTTTTTTTTCTAATTAAGTTGTGTATGCACTTGGAACAGAAAACTTTTTGGCAACACCCCACAAAACAACCACCCTCTCGAAAAAAAGAATGTAAATTCTAATAAAATAATTATGAAAATTTTTAATTTGAGTTTTTGGCTGTGGGAAAACCGCCACAACACACGCCACAAAATTTATAATTTCTTCGTCAAAGTTGAATGCGGCATTTTACTATTCTCGTTTCTTTCCCCATATTTGTTGTAAGTTGAGATGCAAAATTCGCCTTCAAACTTATCGTCGACATTATCGTAAAACATCATTAGTTGCAAGCCATATTCAGTTGTTTGTTACTCTCTTTGGTGAAGTACATTTATTTATTTGTTTGCTGCTTTGGTTTGTATCTTCCTTTTGATTCGAGAGCATTTTCCCCATTTGCCCCAAAAGAGAATAACGATGTTTTCGTATAATTTGTCATAATTAAAAATACTCGGTAATATCTTCATATTAGGTATGTCATTATGTCACGCCGACTGCATGATGCACAAATACAAAATGCATTCGGTTAAGTGATATAGTGGCACATATTCTGGATATTGAGGTACGAAGAGCAGAGTGAAAGTTGTAGAAATTTTCTTTTTAAAAATGTAAGTATATATCAGTTTGATTGCCAACAACTATATGTCTGCAACATTTAGCTTGAACACTACCTTTTTTAGAAATGTTAGAACTATTCTGGGGAGGATGATACCTCGACACCAGATCTTGTGTTGACAGAAATATTGAGATGAAGAACAAGTAAGGAAAAGTCAAAAGTCGGGCGGAGCCGAATATACGATAGCCTGCACCAGCATGCATATTTAGTAGAGCTACCGTAACAAAATAATTTATTTGAAGTAGATCATACCACCTACCAACCTATGGTTTTAGAGCAGTTATAATTTTGTTTCAGAGGGAACTAATATATATGGGAGGCATATCCAATTCTGAATCGATTTTCACCAAAGTTGATGAAGACTTTTTTATCTTTTAACCAAATAACATTGCTATAGAGTACATGATATCATTTCGAGAAGGATTATATTAAACCAGTAAAGAAAGTCCTAAAGTCGGGCGGGGCTGATTTTTTGATACCCTACACCACTTTCATAATTTAGTTGAGCTCCACATAACAATTAAAAGTTTTTATGGGAGAATTCAATCATACACCCTAAGATTATAATTATAATTTAAAATTCAAAGGACTAAGTATGCCGAAGCATTTGTTTCATTTAAATTCGGACTTGTATTGCCCATTTGGTGCAAAATTAATTTGAAATCAGATAAAGATATATATGGGAGCTATATCCAAATCTAAACCGATCTCGATAATATTTGGCAAAGATATTTCAGAGCTGTATTTGATATATTTCTCTGAATATCCTTGTTACGGATTGCATATTACGGCTGTGGGTAACAAATACAAAAAGTCGGATGAACAATATATATGGGAGCTATAGCTTTATCTGGACCGATCTTCACCAAATTTGGCATACTACCTTCTAGACTCAATTTGGTCGTAGGTGCCAAATTCCATCCCATTTGGGCAAATATTAGACGTATGGTGCACAATAAAAGGTAAATCGGACGAAGTTATATATGGGAGCTATATCCAAATCTGAACCGATCTTGATAAAATTTAACAAAGGTATTTCTGAGCTGCATTTGATATATTTCCTCAAATATTGTTGTTATAGAGTGCATATTACGGCTGCGGAGGACAAAAATAACAAATCGGATGAACAATATAAATGTGAGCTATAGCTATATCTGAACCGATTTCGATCAAATTTGGCACACTTATTTTCAGGCCTAATTTGGTTGTATGTGCAAGATTCCATACTATTCGGGCTGATATTACACGTTTGGTGAACAATAAAAGGCAAATCGATAAAATCGAAGAAGATATATATGAGAGCTATATCAAAATGTTGACCGTTTATCTCCAATTTCAATAGGGTTCGTCCCTGGGCCGAGCAAATGTTGTTTGGAAAATTTCATTTCAATCGGATAATAAATGCGACCTGCATTTTGTTCACAAGAATACATGTACAGACGGACGGACGGACAGACGTACTGACATGCATAAATCGACTCAGAATGTGATTCTATACAGATCATCAAAAGAACTATGGGTCTATCTCGTTTCCTTTTGCCTGTTACAAACAAATGTTACAACAAATGCAAAATATGTATCGAAGGCGGGTTCCACAAAATGGAAATTCACTCCATTTGTGGTGATATTAGCCATTATTTGCACATCAAACCTGAAATCGAATTAAGGATATTTATGGGAACTATATCCAAATCTTAGCCGATCTCGATAAAATTTGGCAAATGTATTTCCGAGCTCTGTAGGATATGTGGTACCACATATTATTGTTGTCAAATGCATATTACGAATGTGAGGCACCATATCGGATGAAACATATATATGGGAATTATAGCTAAATTTTAACAAATTTTCACCAAATTGTATGTACTCATTTGGTGTACAATTAACCCGAAATCGGTTGAAGATATATATGGGAGCTATATCTAAATTTGAACCGAGTCTCACCAATTTGAGTAGGGTTCGTCATTGGGCCTTGTTTGAAAAATTCCATCTCAATCATATAATAAATATGACCAGCATTTTATTCACAAAAATACATGACCAGACGGACGAACAGATGGACTGACATGCAATAATCGCTATAGAAAGTGATTCTATGAAGATTCTCAGAAGTGACTATGGGTCTATCTAGCTTCCTTCTTCATATTACAAAAATATATATAAAGACATAATACCCTACCACTACGTGATAGGGTATAAAAATTAGATATAAATGTACCAGAATGGTTTCAAATTTTGTATTTAAGGCTCTTAATGGGTGCTACAACCCATGACAGAAAATTGAGTACTTAGGTCCTCATCTTCGTATAGCCCCCTTATAACTGTACTATCCCGATATTCGCTATTTTCATTATTTTAGCGACATCACTCTCCGGATTTATTTCAAATTTCGTATTTGAAGTTGTGATGGATAGTTCAACTTAAAGCAGAAATTTGCCTATGCAGGTCGTCGATATCGTATAGCCCACCTATAACGGTACCTCCCTTTATTCGGTATTTTGATAATAAAACCGACATTATACACCGGAATTCTTTTAAATGTCGTATTTAAAGTTCGGAATGGGTACTACAGCCTATGACATAACATTACTTGTACAGGTCCTCGTCTTCTTATAGCCCTCCAAAAAATGGTTTTCATTTAAACGGTATTTTTCTACGAATTTTTATACCCTCAGTCATATGGCTAGAGAGGGTATATATCATTTGATACGGCCAAAACGTGCCTAGTCGAAGTAATGGTTTTAGACCCTATGTCTCTTTGTACCTAATCCGTTTCAGGACATTTGGAGTTGATCTAGCTATGTCCGTACATCTGTCTGTCACTCGAAGGGAGTACCAGACTTGGTCCGAACTTGGTACGTCGTAATATTTTTTTCGAACTTAGATCGAGTTTGGAGATAGGCAATAACGGTCCACTCCTTCTGGTACCTCCCCCACAAAAGGTCGAAATTTTCACAAAATATATTTTACGATAATCCGAACTCTGCAAATATTAATATTTGCATCAGTTCTAGGTCAGGTGCAAAAATAGACAATAATGGTAAACTCCATCAAGTACCTCCCCCACAAAGGGACAAAATTTAAAAAAATTGTAACGCCTACAAAATGCGATGTAAGAATCCGATTGTCTTCAAATTTCAAACATCTTAATATTGTTATTAAACCCAAGTCTGATGTGAAGATGGAATATAACGGTC
Source organism: Musca domestica (assembly GCF_030504385.1). Classification (NCBI taxonomy): domain Eukaryota; kingdom Metazoa; phylum Arthropoda; class Insecta; order Diptera; family Muscidae; genus Musca; species Musca domestica. Next base: position 21,974,893 of record NW_026712363.1, on the reverse strand, counting down.
CACTCATTTTCGTACCTCCTCCATAAAGGGTCAAAATTTTTTAATATCCATGAAGCTCGTAAAACGCGAAATGAGCATCAGGTTCTTTTGAAATTTCATACATCCCAATACTTCTACTTAAGCAAGGTCTGGTGTGAAGATGGTAGGTATCGGACTACCCCTTCTGGTACGTCCCCCACAATGGGTCAAATAAGATATTATAATAATTTTAACGTTTATGAAATTTTAACTAAGAGTCTGATTATCTGCGAATTTCGCTCATTTCAATATTTCCACTAACACAAGGCCTGGTATGAAGAACGGATTGAATAGGCCACTCCTTTTCGTACTATGTGGGGAAATAGGGTAAACATTTGGAATAGCCATTAAGCTCATAAAACACGAAATAAGCATCCGATAACTTTCAAACTCGATACATCCCAATACTTCTATCAACAGATGGACAATATCGGACTAGTCCTTCTGGTACATCCCCTACAACGGGTAAAAGTTTTAAATAATTATAACACTCATAAAACGCGAACTTTTCGAAACATTATGAAATATCTCATGTAAAGTAAAACAAGTGGACGATAAAAAATCAAAATCTGATATGTTTTAATATTTTTATCAGATTTATGTTATGTAAACCTCTCCTATGAAGGGTCAACAGTTTGAATAATCATAACCCCAGTCAAAATATATAAGGGTATGCAGCTGAAGGCAATACGATTTCATGTCATTTCATTTAACTTGTTTTTAAAAATTTTAAGTTAAATGGAGGAGGCTATTAAAAATTCGGCCGCCCAGAACTTAGTCGCTTTTTTACTTGTTTATGTTTTAATGTATCTAATTTTCCCCGACATAAAATATTCCCAGCTTTCATGGAAATTTATATGTTTTCCCTCATTATCTCAATGAAAAGCTTTTCATTTTACAGCGACCCGGGTACCTGTATGTATTCATCCCAAAAAAATCTCTTAATTATTTGGTTACATACAGGTTTCCCCGAACTACCTTTGCGCTAACATTCGAAAACGTCACAACCTCTAAATATATGAATGTATGCGAATGTATGTGTGTTCATGTACGTCATGCCATAATAATGACATGTTTGTTGTTTTGCACATAATGAAATGAAATGATGAGTGGTGGTGGTGGTTGCTGTTGTTGTGTTGCTTTTTCCAAAAAAAAAAAAAAGGAAGGGGAATGGAAGTCAACATGAAGGCGGTGAAAAAAAAAAAAACAAAAAACAAAAAACAAATAAAACAAACAAAAGGATGACATATTTTTAACTTTTATGATGAATGATGTTTTATGAAAAGGTCTTATGTACGAACAACTCTCACCTCACACGGTGTTGTATGTGTGTTTGGTAGAATGCGTGTGATTGTGGTGGTGAATGGGTGGGTAGATGGGTGGATCGTTAGCAAAAGAAGAACATTAAAAACAACTGATGTGATAAATGTGAAGTCAGTCAGGATTATGTGATGAACTCTATGCTGCCGCTGTGGCACACACACATCAAACAGAAAAGCCAAATATTAAAATGACTAGGTCATACCGAAACAAAAACATGCTCTAATATGGAAGACAATATATTTTGGATCCAAAGCGTTGATATTGGAACCAAGAAAAGTTACAAATGATAAAGTTTTCAAAGATGGGATCGAATACGGATGTCTTAACGCTATTTTTTGTAGAAGGTGATTTTAAGGACTAGAGTTTAGTCACTGCAGTCATATGAAAATACATTTCTAAATTTATATTTGGCATTCTATAACATACTTTTAGGCGCTTATCCCAATTTTAAACTATAAGGAAATATTTTATGATTTTGCGACATTAGCCACCGGAACTGTTTCAAAATTGTTATTTAAAGTTCGTAATGGATACTACAGCCTACGACAGAAAATTGTCTGTGCAGGTCCACGTCTTCGTATAGCCCCCAAATAACGGCTCCTCCCGATATTAGACATTTTATTGATTTTTAGCGACATTATTCACCGGAATTGTTTCAAATTTGGTATTTGAAGTTCGCAATGGATGCTAAGGCAGAAAATTGTCTGTGCCGGTCCACGACTTCGTGTATTCCCCATATAACGACACCTCCCGATATTCGGAATTTTGATGATTTTTAGCGATACCATTCACCCGAAATCTTTCAAATTTGGTATTTGAAGTTTGTAATGGATACTACAGAAAATTGTCTGTGGAGACCTACGTCTTCGTATAGCCCTCATATAACGATGCCTCCCGATATTCGTCATTTTCATGATTTTTAACTACATTATTCTCCGGAAATCTTTCAAATTTCATATTTGCTCTTCGTAACGAGTTCTACAACCTGTGACAGAACGTTTACTATGCAGGTCCAGGCCTTCGTATAGCCCCCATATAACCTTTAATCAGTGTTTTGATGATATTGGCAACATTATTCACTAGAATAACTTCAAATTTCGTATTTGAAGTAAGCAATGGGCTCTACATCTTATGACAAAAATTTGTGTATGGAGGTCCACGTTTTCGTATAGCCCCCCAGACATCGGTATTTTCCTTTATTCGGAATTTCGATGATATTGGCAGCATTGTTTACCTAAATTACTTTAGATTTCGTATTTGAAGTTCGCAATGGGTTCTGCATCCTATGACTGAAAATTGTCTGTGCCGGTCCACGTCTTCGTATATCGCTCATATAACGGCACCTCCCCATATTCGGTATTTTGATGATTTTGCGGCATTATTCACCGGAATTGTTTCAAATTTCGTATTTCAAGTTCGTAGTGGGTACTACAACCTATGACAGAAAATTGTCTGTGCCGGTCCACGTCTTCATAGCCCCCATATAATGAAGTCTCCCTATATTCGGTGTTGTTGTTAGCTACATTATTCACCAATTTTTTTCAAGTTTTGCATTTGAATATTATAATGTCTTATGCAGGTCCACGACGTTGTATAGAACCTAATATAAGGGCTACATTCGGTATTTTTAAGATTTTAACAGAAATTTTAACGGATTTTATTTTTTTTAAAATTGCCAAATTTGTTCCAAGTAGTGGAGGGTATACAAAGTTCGGCCCCGCCGAACTTACAGCTTTTTTACCTGTTTTATGTAATATACTATAAGGAACGTGAAGAAGTATGCTATAACATTACAGCAGATTAAATTGTAACATGATATATAAACCAATATTTGCTACAGAAGGATTTTACCAATTTTACGAATATTACCATGGTACGAATGTATTGACGAACCAAGTCAACCATCTATAGCGCTACGCAGGCAATATCGCAAAGAGAACATCAAAAGTAACACAATAAAACACCTGACTTGTTATTTCGTAACAGATGTGCGAGCATGGATCAAATCAACTGTCGCAGACACACGCACGCATTTTAACAAATCAAATACTCGTCTTCAAGGGAATGTTCCTTGCGCCAGACATGGCGATGACTTTAATATATTTTTAATAGAGTAAAATTGAGAGGGGATGGCACGGAGAAAATTGATTAAACGCAAGGCACGGATTGGGACTTACATTCGATTAACTGCGAATATTTTAAGATTTTATAAAGATATACTCACAATATTTTCATATCTTGGAAATGAAATGAAATAAAAAAAATTATGTAATTTGCTAACATCTTTTTGAGATGCAATTTAGGTCTGTGGAATATTTGGAATTGAATATGGGCCGTATAGGTCCACTTTTTAATTTAGCTCCCATGTAACTGCACCGACAGATATAAAGTTTCTTGGGTTTTTAGTCGCAGTTCTAAAACGATTCTTGCAGTAAATTTTAGCTAAAATTTTTAACAAAATTATCTCAAACTTAGTGTTTGGTACTCGTAATAGGCACCACCTTCACTGACTGATAATTGGCTGTAGAGGTACACGGTTTAGTATAGGCTCTATATAACTATACTTCAATTTATTCGGATGATTTGTGTCATACTTTTGACAGGAATTGTTTCAAATTTGTTTTTGGTTTTTGGATATAGACTCATAGATCATAGAATCACTTTCTGAGTCGATTTATGCATGTCAGTCCGTTCGTCTGTCCAGGTCGTATTTTTATCCGATTGAGACGAAATTGGTGAGAATCGGTTGAAATTTGGACATAGTTCCCATATATATTTTTCACCGAGTTTGCGTTAATTGTGCACCAAATGGCTAATATCAGTCCAAATGACCTGAATTTTGGCATATCCGACCGAATTTAGTCTAGAAGGAAGTACATAAAATTTGGTGAAAATCGAATACAGCTATAGCTCCCATGTATATGTTTCATCCGATTTGCTGCTTAAGTACCTCACATTCGTAATATGCACACCTCAACAATGATATTTGGCACCAAATATCAGATGCGGCTCGGAAATTTCAAATTTTTTCAAGAACGGTTCAGATCTGGTTATATATCCCATATGTATTTTTATCCGATTTCAAGTTATCAAATGGCTAATATCAACCCAAATGAACTGAATTTTGGCGCTTCCGATGGAATTCAGCCTAGAAGCAAAAACTTCAAATTTTGATGATAATCGGTTTAGACATATCTATGGTGTTAAAGTCCCTTACGTGCGTAATATGCAGTGCACAACAATGATATTTGTTAGCGGACATATAGTTCCTAAAGTGTGACTACTCTTAAACCATGATACGCATTCAAATAAGGTTCATACTTAGCATGATCCACTTCACAGAAATTCCCAATATAAACTTTTTTGTTTCGGGAGCTCTACGAAATACGCATAGTGGTGGAGGATATCATATAGTCGGCCCCGCGAGACTTTTGGCCATTCCTTTCTGGTTTTATATCGCCATGTTGGTTTTAAAGGTACACATTTTCGTACCTCCTGTTATTTGCTATTGTGATGATGTTAGCCAGAATTATAAGGAGTTCAAGATATTAACGGCTTCCTCGTCATCAGGTTGAATATGGTCTATATTAGCTCATACTGTCGTACATCAACCATACCACCTGAAGGTGTACAAAACTTCTCATTTCTAAATATTTCTATTGTTAAGGAACATTTTGAATAAAATAAAACCCGTGGATTTGATTAAAAAATATGAGGACTTCCAGCTAACAAATCGTATGTGCGATCGACCTAAGATTTATTGGGCGCCATTATATTAGCCTAAATAGGATGAATTTTGGCACATACACTGTGTGCGTTTATTATTTATACCGTCTTTTGTCGCAAGTCGAAAGGTGTAACAACTAAAAAAAGCAGCTGAGTTCGGCAGGGTAGGACTTCAAAAAAAAAAAAAAAAAAAAAAAAAAAAAAAAAACAGATCAAATGAAATGAAGACGTGGTCCTGCAAAAATAATTTTTTTCTTAGACTATAGTAGCCATTACGAACTTCTAGAACGAAATTTGAAACAATTCCGGTGAATAATATCGCTAAAATCTTTAAAATACCGAATATCGGGAGGAATCGTTATATACAAAAACGTTGTCCTGCATAGAGAATTTTCTGTCAGAGGTTGTAGTACCCATTAAGAACTTCGGATGCGAAATTTGAAACAATTCTGGTGAATAATGTCGCAAAAATTATAGAAATGAGGAATATCGGGAGGAACCGTTATATGGGGGTTATACGAAAACGTAGACCGTTATGGCCCATTTACGAACTTAACCTGCCTACTGGCAAAATACACCCGTGTTAGGTTTTTAGGCTTATATCTCAATTCGTTCGAAAGGTAGCGTGGTTACAACAGACAGACGAATATCGACTTAGAATTTTATGCTGATATAGAATATATACACTTTGCAGGGTATAAGTTAAAGTTAATATAAGCTTCATGGAATGGTGGAGGATATTAAAAGTAATTCCCTAGAAAAAAAAGAAAAAAAAAAAACAAGTAAAAAAGCAGTAAGTTCGGCCGGGCCGAACTTTAAATACCCTCCACAATTTGATACGAATAAGGAAATTTTCAAAAAAAAAAAAAAAAAAAAAACCATTAAAATTCTGTTAAAATCTTAAAAATAACGAATATCGGAAGGTGCCGATACATGGGGATATACGATATTATGGACAGTAATATTTTTGAGGGCAAAGTACTCACAAAGAAATCCTTGTGTAGAATTTCAGACAATTCTATTGAAAAGTGTGGCTAAAATCAAGGGTACCGTTTTATTGGGGCTATATGATATCGTGGACCGATATAACCCAGCTTCGAACTTGAACTGCCTGCAGCAAAACACAGATCACTGTACAATTTTAGCTTCCTATCTTAATTTGTTTTGGCTGTTGCGTGATTACAACAGACGGATAGATGGACGCACGGGCAGGGCTAAATCGTTTAGAATTTTACCCTGATCAAGGATATATACCTTGTTGGGTTGAAAATTATTATTTCGATGAGTTACGAACGGAATCACGAACTTAATATACCCTCCATAGGTGGAGAGTGTAAAAATTATGATCAGTTATATTAGAAGCAACATCCTCTTAAATTGTTACCACTGTGCGGTATAAGATATAATGTGCTTGTTAAGAAATATCTACATGATCAGAAGAGACATGAAAGAATAATAAAGGAACTTCCTAAATATTTTTCTCACTAATGACATGCATAAATCTAAGGCACCCTAATGTGTATTACTCTAACTGGCTGTTCACACCTGCTTTATAAAACAATCACTGTAAATTTCCTACACTTATTCTAAATCTAGTAACATGAACTATGACCCAACTATGACCCTCTCCATGCACACATTACTCAATTTCACACACATACACATACATGTGCGTAGGGGTGTACGACATTCTTGCAAATTACTATGGTGTGTGTTAAAAAATTTAGTTGACTTTAGTTTTTAGTTATGTTGGGAGTTTGCTTTTCTGTGTTTCGGTTGTTTTTGTTGCTGCTTTTTTTTGTGGGCGTGTTACTTTCTTTATTAAATCTCCTCATAAGGTTAAAGTTTCATGCGGGAAAACACAAAAAAGGCATACAAATGTACACATATACAGATCCATGTAGAATTCATATGGAAGATTTTTTTGATTGTTTGCGTGGCGTATATTTAATTTACACGCCGACATATGTATGTATATTTTTTGTACTCATTGTAGGAAAAGGCCAAAAGGCAAGACACTCTTAGCTGCTGTTGTTGTTGTTGCTTTTTTTTTTGTTTTGACATTATGTTTTTGTCAAATAAATCGGTGTGCAAATAAAGTGATTGCGTGTTGCCTGAATGGATGGCTGCAGTAATTAGAATGTCGCAATGTTTACGCACGCACACACACACACACAAACACAATCCGCACCAACACAAAAAAAATGTTTATTGTCAAAGTAAATCTGAGTGATGAGGAGGTCTTGTCTTCCGGCATTGTTTTGTAATATGTAACGTGTGCAAATATGACAAATTGGTGTTTTTTCTCTTTATTGCGGCACGAACACATAATAATCAGAGAAAAGAATTTTGGATTGTTTGGAGAGTGAGCCCTTCAGAGGGGTATGAAAAGTTACAGAGGTTTGAAAATGTGTATTTGTTAATGCATTTCTGGGATTGGTTTTCATATTAAATCTCAATTGTAATTGTGGGAAAAACCATTGGTTCAATATTTATACCTTCAGTCTTATGGCTACGTAAGTTATATACCGACCGTAATGTAACCCATTCAAATAATGTTTTTAGAACCCAAGTCTTTTTTTGTACAACTTTTTTTCAGTGTATTTGGAGTCAATCTTACAAATTGTAATGTTTATACCCTACACCACATAGTGGTAAGGGTATTATGTCTTTGTGCATTTGTTTGTAACATGGAGAAGGAAACGAGATAGACCCATAGTTACTTTTGAGAACCTTCATAGAATCACTTTCTGAGTCGATTTATGCATGTCAGTCCGTCCGTCCGTCCGTCCGTCTGTCCATGTATTCTTGTGAACAAAATGCAGGTCGCATTTATTATCCGATTAAGATGAAATTTTCCAAACAATATTTTTTTGGCCCAAGGACGAACCCTATTGGTGAGAATCGGATCAAATTTAGATATAGCTCCCATATATATCTTCGTCCGATTTACCTTTTATTGTGCACCAAACGTATAATATAAGCCCGAATTGTATGGAATTTTGCATATACACCCAAATTAGGCCTGAAAATAAGTATGCCAAATTTTATCGAAATCGGTTCAGATATAGCTATAGCTCCCATATATGTCTTCATCCGATTTCGGGTTAAATATGCACCAAATATCCACTATCAGTCCAAATTACCTGAATTTTGGCACACCCAACCAAGTTCGGCCTAGAAGCAAGTATATCAAATTTGGAGAAAATCGGTTCAGATATAGCTATAGCTCCCATATATATCTTTCATCCGATTTGATCTTTAAGTCCCTCACATTCCTACTATGCACTCCACAACCGTTGTATTTGGTACCAGGTATTAGATGGAGCACAGAAATAGCTGTTTTAAATTTTATCGAAATAGGTTCAGATTTGGATATAGCTCCCATATAAATCTTCATCCGATTTCGGGTTAATTGACCACCAAATGGCCAATATCAACCCAAATGGCCCGAATTTTGGCATATGTGACCGAGATTAGCCTTAAAGCAAATACAAAAAATTTGGAGAAAATCGGTTTAGAAACAGCTATAGCTCCCATATATGTTTTATCCGATTTGGTGTTTAAGCCTCTCACATTCGTAATATGCACTCCACAAGAATGATATTTGGTACCAGATATAAGATACAGCCCAGAAATAGCTGTTTGTAATTTTATCGAAATCGGTTCAGTTTTGGATATAGCTCCCATATATATCTTCATCCGATTTCTGGTTAATTGTGCACCAAATGGCCGATATAAGTCCAAATGCACTGAATTTTAGTACATCGGACCAAATTCAGCCTAGAAGCAGGTATATCAAATTTAGTGAAAATCGGTTCAGATATAGATATAGCAACCATATATATGTTTCATCCGATTTAGTGTTTTAGTCCCTTACATTCGTAATATTCACTCCACAACCGTGATATTTGGTACCAGGTATTAGATGGAGCACAGGAATAGCTGTTTTAAATTTTATCGAAATCGGTTCAGATTTGGATATAGCTCCCAAATGTATCTTCATCCGATTTCGGGTGATTGACCACCAAATGGCCGTAATAGCAACAATTTTGGCAAATCCGACCGAAACCAGCTTAGAAGCAAGTACACCAATTTTAGTAAAAATCGGTTCAGATATAGGTATAGCTCCCATATATATCTTTCATCCGATTTGGTCTTTAAGTCCCTCACATTCGTAATATGCACTCCACAGGAATGATATTTGGTACCAGATATCAGATAAAGCCCAAAAATAGTTGATTTTAATTTTATTAAAATCTGTTCCGATTTGGATATGCCTCCCATATATATCTTCATCCGATTTCGTGTTAATTGTGCATCAAATGGCCAATATCAGCCCAAATGGCATGAATTTTGGCAAATTCAACCGAAACCAGCTTATAAGCAAGTACACCAATTTTAGTAAAAACCGGTTCAGAGATAGCTATAGTTCGTAAAATGCACGATAGAATTAGATAGATTTTGATTTTGTACCAAATATCTCATAGACCTCTGAAATGCCCTGTATAAACCTTTTTATGAGAGGTCAACTAAATATGCATAGTGGTGTAGAGTATCATATAGGCCCCGCCCGACTTTTGAGCTTTCCTTACTGGTTTATACTGATTTCGTTGACGAATATAGCCAAATATCGTAGACAAGCAAATCATATAGAAGAGTCTAAATTTGGAGATACAGAGGGGCTTCTTGCGTTTGGAGACGATTGCAAAATATTTAAGGGTTCAAATTAACCAAAAACAGAAATGTTTTCCGATCACACAATTGAAGCCAATAGACACGCCTGTGAAGAGAGTTAAGGACAGGGAAGAATTCTAGCATTTTTGATGACCATTGGATTATATTTATCTGTAAAATGGACTACAACAACTAACAGCCCGACGGAGTGCATAAATGGGGGCAAATGTCCCTAGCCAAAATCCTCATTTCAAAAGCGAAATCTACCAAATCCATATGGACATAAGGGGACTTCTAACATATTGCAGTGTTGTAGGATATAACATAGTCGGCCCGCACGACTATAGCATTTTGTTACTTGTTAAAAATGATAATGTAGTACCATTTTGAGCCTGGGTTATAGTCTCATATTTTGTATGTGGGCTTTAAACATGTCTATCAGGTATAATTCTCATTCACGTGGCTATGCTAGAGATATTTTTTGACCGAATTGTTTCAAATTTTGTATGCCAATTTCGCAATAGGTAATACAGTCTATGACAAAAAGTCGCGTATGCAGGTCCACGTCTTCGTATAGCCTACATATTATGACACCTCTCTTTATACGGTATCTTCATAATATTATCAACATTATTCACCGGAATAGTCGCAAATTATAAGATATAAGCTACATTATACAAAGGAATTGTTTTAAATTTCGTATTTAAATTTCGTGCGGAGTACTATAATTGGTTACAGAAAATTGTCTATGCGGGTCCTCCACATCGTATAGCCCGCATATACCAGTACCTCCCTTTACTCGGTATTTTGATTACATAAGCGGCATTATCAACCGAAATTGTTTAAAATGTCGTATTTGAAGTTCGGTATCGGTGCTACAGCAAATACAGGGTGAGATGAAGAAACTGTAACAAACTTCAGACTGTTGTCATTTCTTAGCCACTCGTCCGACAGCTGTGAAAATTATTCCAGTGGCAGCCCATTATATGGTTTACAAGCGTACAAAAGCATTTTGGTGAGAATTTTCCAGAAAATATAGTTATTCGTGATGGAATTCAAGCGTGATAGTGTGATTTCTTTATATTTGGCTAGAAAACCACATGTGGCTATCGTTAGAGCACTCCAGCATTTAAATGTGAATAAATCTTTTGTGTCTCGCACCATCGCTCGTTATCGTGATACTGTTAGCGTAGCCCGACGTCAAAGAAGTGGACGGAAGAAAACAGCAACATCAGCAGAAAAGGTTCGAAAAGTAAAGATCGAAACCCGCGTCGCAGTAGCCGAAAAATGACTCGTAAGCTAAACATATCGCAATATTCCATTCGGCAAACATTGAAAAATGAGCTCGGGGTAAAGCCATTGAAATTCCAAAACGTGCAAGAACTTACACCGCAAGAGAAAGAATTGACTCAAAAGATCTAAAGAGTTGCTTCGCTTGGCCGAAAGTGGTGAACTGCCGAATTTGGTGAACTGTGCACCTTTGGTTGGCCATCAGAACTCAAGCGCTGGCCATGGTGATGGTGTGGGCGGCCATAACAGCCGATGGTCGCTCTCCGCTCGTATTAATCGACCGTGGCATCAGAATAAATGCCGAATATTATCGCGAAAATATTCTGGAGGGTGTATTAAAGCCTTGGGGCACACAAACATTTTTGGCCGCAGACCTTGACGTGTTTGACATTTGTCGATGGTTTGGGAAATGCGTGGTATAAGTGTACGAAAAGTACTAAATGTTACCAAATTTGATATTGGATGAAGAGACATGGCTGAAATCGGGAAATCTAATATAGATGTCACTACTGTTGTCTGCGGTAAAATTATGGAGGTTGTTTTGGAAATGTATATACTATAACTATACGACGAGTACTAAATAGTACTAAACTTGATATTGGGTGATGCGATAGAGCTCGGATTTTATACAGATTTTTATACAGATGTCACTGTTAGTATCTGAGGTTAGGATATAAAGGTGGTTTTGGATATGTGTACTATGCTACTTAATTGGGCTAGGGCTGAAATCCCGAAATTTGATATTGAGGTCTCTGTTGATATCTATAATTGAGATATGGAGGTGGTAATGGGAACATGTACTATACTTGCACGAAAAAATACTAAATTTGTAATTGGGTGATGGAATAGATTTGAAATCATGAAATTCGGTATGGTTGTCTCTGTTGGTGTCTGTCGTTAGAATATGGATGTGAGTTTGGAAATGTGTACTATAATTGTACGAAAAGTACCGAGTGGTACGAAATTTGGCATTAGGTGAAAGGATAGAGCTGATATCCGGAAATTTGATATTCAAGAATTGAAACTTGGAGGTGTTTTTACAAATGTGTACTACAATTGTACGGTGAGTATTAAATTGCACTAAATTTGGTATTGGGTGATGGGATAGCGCTGGAATCCTGCGATTTGATATGGATGCCACTGTTGGTGACCTCGGTTAGAGCTGGAATTTCGAAATTTGATATTGAGGTCTCTGTTGTTATCTAGAATTTAAATATGGGGGTGGATTTTGGAATTTGTACTATAATTGTACGAAAAGTACTAAATTTGTAATTGGGTGAATGAATAGAGCTGAAATCCTGCGATTTGATATGGATGTCACTGTTGGTGTCCACGGTTAAGATATGGAGAGATTTTGGAAATGTGTCCTACAATTGCACTGTGAGTACTGAATGGTACAATATTTGGTATTGAGGGATAGATATTAGGATATTCGTGCTATGAACGTAGAAAAGTGCAAAATGCCACAAAATATACCGTTGGGTGTTGCGGAATTGCAGTAAATCGTACTAAGTTTGATTAAGGGGAATTTAAATAGCTAAAATCCTAAAAAAGTTTTATTAAGGTCACTGCTGTTATCTGAGGTAAATGTATGGGTATTGATTTGAAAATGTGTACCTTATTCGTACTAAATTTTGTTATGGGGAAAATGAAAGAGTTGAGGTATGGAATTTGTTTTTTTATACCCTCCACCTGTATAACGTCCCCCATATAACGGTACCCCCCGATATTCGGTATTTTGATGATTTTAGCGACATTATTTACCGGAACTACTTCAAATTTGGTATTTGAAGTTCGTAATGAATACTATAGCCTATGATAGAAAGTTGGCAGTGCAGGTCCACGTCTTCATATAGCTCCCATATAACGGTACCCCCCCCCCCCCCGCTATTCGGTATTTTCATGATTTTAGCGACATTATTTTCCGGAACTATTTCAAATTTGGTATTTGAAGTTCGTAATGAATACTATAGCCTATGACAGAAAGTTGTCAGTGCAGGTCCACGTCTTCGTATAGCCCCCATATAACGGTACCCCCGATATTAGGTATTTTCATGATTTTAGCGACATTATTTACCGAAATTGTTTCAAATTTCGCATTTGATGTTCGTAATGGATATTACAGCCTATGACAGAAAATTGTCTGTGCAGATCCACGTTTTATAACCACCATGGTACCTCCCTATATTTGGTATTTTGATGATTTTAGCTACATTATAAACAGATTTTTTTCTTTCAAGTTTCGCATTTGAAAATTGTAATAGCTTGTGACAAAAGTTGCCTATGCAGGTCCACGTCGTCGTATAGACTTTAGTATACGGCTACATTAGGTATTTTCAAGATATTAACAGAATTTTTAACTAATTTTATTTTTTTGAAAATTGTTAAATTTGTAGCAAATGGTGGAGGGTATTTAAAGTTCGGCCTGGCCAGTTCTTTTACTTGTTTTTTTTTTTTTTTTTTTTTTTTTTGGAAATCCATACTTTAACTGTACGGAAAGAACTGAATACTGCTAAATTTCATATTGGGTGTTGGGATATAGTTGGGATATAGTTGAAAAAGGTAACATTGACAAATATATAAATAGGTAGATGAATCAAAATGTGTCGTGTTTCATATTGATTGAAATGCTGTGCATCACAAGGTCGTCCCCGCCATAGAATCCTCTTGCTATATTTAAATTTTAGATTTATAAATCACCTAAACAAATTCACATTCACGAGGAACTTAGTTATTATTACCATTACGACCACAATCCTGTCATGTGTTAAAGTGCTGATAAAAAATGTCTTCAAAATACCTTCATCAAATAGAAAAATTTATGTTTCTGAAACAAACCGTTATGTACCGTTTAAAAATCTCCAACACTTTCGAACAGAATTTCACACCATAACCGCAAATAGCCAAATCCTTTGTGCCATCCTTGCTCTTAATGTAAGGGCTGCCACTGCTGCTGCTGGTGGTGGCACAAAAGTAGATCAAATGTGGCCGCCCTGGCTATGATATGATTTTCTGTGTCATTTTATTTTTTCTCCTTGGCTCTTTGGCCCAACTACGGTTGTTGTACATTTTTCGGTACATTAAGTGTAACAACATACAAAGTATAAGTGAAATGTGGTGCCCTCTTAAATTTTCAACAGACCGTAATGGCAAACAAGTTGGGAAAAACAAACTTAAAGAGGGGGCCCCTCAGAAAGCAAACACATTTGCCAATGAGAAGACCACCGGATCACTTTCATACTCGGTGGCTAGGAGGAAGAAAATGGCCAGGCTCAAGCCACTGGAACAACACCAGCACCACCAACTCAAGGACCATTACTAAAAGCTTATTCATATAACTAAAAATATCATTTCCTTTGAGAGAAATTATACAGGAAAAAGAAGAAGAGGAAGGTAATGGGTTTATTTTTTTAACATGCTCCCATGATGGTGGCTACCTATATATTTTGATGTGGATGTGGTTTAAATCACAATTATGGTACATATAGATTAAAAATTTAAAGGAGTTGCTATTCTTTCAGTTTCTAGTACATTTTATTAGTATCATACTGATAATATTTACTTTTTAGGGTAAAGACAGATTTAAACTAGTATTGATTAAAAAAGTCTTGAGTACGAAGCCAGGGTGTAAACAAAATAGGCTTTGTGAAAAGTGAAAAAGCAATCAGTCGGATGGGCCGAACTTTGATTATCCACCAACATTTGGGGAAATTTGCAAATTTTCAAAAATATTCCGTTGAAAAATACTGGGGATTACCATTATATTTGGGCCTATACGTAGTCGTAGACCTGTATATGCAACTTTTGTCATAGGCCATTACAATATTCAAATGCCAAACTTGAAAAAAATCGATGAATAATGTATCTAAAATCATCAAAATACCAAATATAAAAGGGTACTATTATATGGGGCCTATACCAAAACGTGGACCTGCACAGACAATTTTCTGTCTTAGGATGTACTATTCATTCCGAACTTCAAATACCAAATGTTAAACAATTCCGTTAATAATGTCGCTAAAATCAGCAAAAGACCGAATATCGGGGGGTACAGTTATATGGAGGATATACGAAGATATGGACCTACATGGCCCATTTTCTGTCTTAGGCTGTAGTAGCTATTACGAACTTCAAAACCGAATTTTGAAACAATTCCGGTAAATAATGTCGCTAAAATCATCAAAATATCGCATATCAAGAGGTACCGTTATATGAGGGCTATAGGAAAACGTGGATCTACATGGACCATTTTCAATACCAAATGTCCTGCAGACATAATACACATTTGAGTAAAATTTTATCAACCTACTTTATTTCGTTCGGAAGCTAGAGTGATTTCCAGAGACGGATAGACGGATGGGCAACGCTAAATCGACATAGAATTTTATGCTGATCAAGGATATATATGTTTTGTGGGGTCTAAAATGTATATTTCGAGGTGTTATAAACGGAATGACAAATTTAATATACCCTCCATACTATGGTGGAGGGTATAAAAATAGAGTTCCAGAAGATGGAAACTTGCGTCCCGTAATTCGCCCCATTCGGGCGGATATTAGCCATTATTTGCACAATAAATCTGAAATCGGACTAAGGATATATATGGGAGCTAATTCAAATCTGAGCCGATGTCGATAAAATTTGACAAATACGCCTTCATTAAATATCTGGTACCAAATCTCATTGTTGTGGAGGGCATATTAGGACTTAAAGACCAAATCGGGTGAAGCACATATATGGGAACTGCAGCTATATCTGAACCAAATTTCACCATAATTTAATGTACTTGCTTCCTCGGTCGGATGTGCCAAAATTCAGGTCATTTAGATTGATATTGGCTATTTGGTACACAATTAACCCGAAATCGGTTGAAGATATATAAGGGAGCTATATTCATATCTAAACAACAGCAGCAATGGTTCGAAAAGTAAAGAAGTGACTTGATCGAAACCCGCGTCGCAGTGGCCGAAAAATAGCTCGTGAACTGAACATATCGCAAAATTCCATTCGGCAAACATTGAAGAATGAGCTCGGGCTAAAGCCATTGGAATTCCAAAAAGTGAAAGAACTTACACCGCAACAGGAAGAAAATAGACTTAAAAGAGCTGCTTCGCTTGGCCGAAAGTGGTGAACTGCCGAATTTGGTTTTCCTTGTCCAGAAGTTTGTAAACGAACAAAATGATCATGTTTACTTGCCAAAGAGGTCAGCTGAAAATGTGAAGCTTCGGTTGGCCACCAGAACTCAAGTGCCGGCCATGGTGGTGGTGTGGGCCCACATAACAGCCGATGGTCGCTCTCTGCTCGTATTAATTGACCGTGGCATCAGAATAAATGCCGAATATTATCGCGCAAATATTCTGGAGGGTGTATTAAAGCCTTGGGCACGCAAACATTTTGGCCGTAGACCTTGAACATTCCAACAGGACTCAGCACCATCGCACTCAACACGCATCACCCGAAAATGGTTACAAAGTGAGGTTCCTCGCTTCATTTTCAGCGCACAATGGCCACCAAGATCTCCGGATACCAATCCTTTGGACTATTGCGTCTAGAGTATTTTGGAAAGCAAGGTTGTCACTAAAAAATACCAAAGTGTCGATCACCTCAAGCAGGCGTTTCACCGGGAATGGGCCAAAATACCGCAGAGCAACATTCGGGCAGCGTGTCTAAACTTATTCTAAAATTTTATGCTATTTCTGACATTTTTTACTTTTATTTAATTTAATTTAATTTATAAAAAAAATTAAAAATTATATCTGGTACGAAATATCATTGTTGTGGAGTGCATATTAGGACTTAAAGACCAAATCGGATGAAACATATATATGGGAGCTAGAGCTATATCTGAACCAATTTTCACCAAATTTAATGTCCTTGCTTTTAGACTGAATTCAGTCGGATGTGCCAAAATTCACGTCATTTGACAAAGTTTGGCAGAGGCGTCTCTGGGCTATATCTGATATTTACCGACAAATGTATACCCTCAGCCAATATTCGATTATTTAAATAAATTTTGACTTCTATTATGATTACTCCAATTTTTGGCCTTTTAAGGAGTAGGTTGCGCAGGAATGGTCAATTTCTTATCAGACCTAAATAAATTTGATATCAATATTGTGGTGTACCAGGTTTGGACTATATTGATTACTTACTTCACTTTGTATGAGATATGTGATAATATTTAGAAAACTTTAAAATGTGCATGAGGTACCAGATATATTCGACCATACCTTTTTCATACTTCATCTTGTTTGCATTTAATTTTATGCGAAATCATAAATTCCGTATCCATTTCAGGTTTCTGGTTTAGAGAAATATTTAGACATAGCTAGGTATAAGAAATCGCTGACTTGTTTCGCAATTTTAGACAGATAAAATTATCTTCTATATCTATAAAAGAGGAAAATGTTTGTATGTTTGTTTGTTTGTAATTTATGGACTCGAAAACCGCTGAATAGATTTTTCTGAAAATTTCCATATACACTGCAACATCGCCTGAAAGTAACATAGGCTATATACATTTTTGAATTTCCACTTGGAACTGGAGATATAGCATCAGAATCGGAGGTACCTCCCAAAAATTTAGATTTTATATGCACATATCTATTGATTGGTTGAAGATACAGTCTCCAAATTTGGAATACGTAACGGAATTTGGAACAAAAATAAGTTTGCCATATAATTTGGCATCGGTTCAGATTTGGATATAGCTCCCATATATATTTTCGACCGATTTCGTTCATTTGATGCCTTAAACACAATATGAATGTTCGATTGCAATACAATTTGGAATGTGTGACTGGATTTAATACGAAAATAAATTTGTCAAATTATATTGAAATCGGTTCAGATTTGGATATAGCTCCCATATATATTTTCGGCCGATTTCAAGCATTTGATGCACCAAACACGCTATGTATCCCCAATTTCAATGAAATTTGAAACGTGTGATAGATTTTATCTAAAAAATTGATTTCCCAAATTATATTGAAATCGGTTCAGATTTGGATATAGCTCCCATATATATTTTCGACCGATTTCGTTCATTTGATGCCTCAGACACAATATGAATGTGCGATTCCAATGAAATTTGGAATGTGTGACGGGATTTAATCCGCAAATAAATTTGTCAAATTATATTGAAATCGGTTCAGATTTGGATATAGCTCCCATATATATTTTCGACCGATTTCATGTATTTTATGCATCATACACGCTATGTATGTTCGATTCCAAAGAAATTTGGAATATGTAACGGAATTTTGATTGGAAAATAAATTAGTCAAATTATATTAAAATCGGTTCAGATTTGGATATAGCTCCCATATATATTTTCCGCCGATTTCACATATTTGATGCACAAAACACGATACGTATTTCCGATTCCAATGAAATTCGGCATGAGTGGCTAAATTTGGTACAAAAATAAATTTGACAAATTATATTC
Organism: Musca domestica; assembly: GCF_030504385.1. Lineage (NCBI taxonomy): Eukaryota > Metazoa > Arthropoda > Insecta > Diptera > Muscidae > Musca > Musca domestica. The sequence continues at coordinate 21,956,412 of NW_026712363.1, read as the reverse complement.
AAATACGCTCAGATTTGATTATAGCTCCCATATATATACTCAGCCGATTTCACATATTTGATGCACCCAAAGACAGAGAGACAAAATCTGGCACCAGAAAAAATTGCCAAATTATATTGAAATCAGTTGAGGTTTGGATATAGCTAACATATATATTTCGGCCGATTTCATATATGTTATGCACCAAACATGATATATATGACCGATACCAATGAAATTCAGAATGTGTGGCGGAATTTGGTTACAATAATAAATGTGACAAATTAATTGGAAATTAGTTAAGATTTGGATATAGCTCCCATATATATATTATCGGCCGATTTCACATATTTGACGCACCAATTTCAATGAAATATGAAAGGTGTGGCTGAGTTTAGTGTAAAAGTATTTTTTTTAAATTATATTTAAATCGGATCAGATTGGGATATGATTTTAAAAAGAACCATTGACCCACACCGGCTTAGGCTAACACTAAAAAACAACACAACAATTGATTTGAAATACGCTTATTACGGTGAAGTATGTTGCTATCTCGAATTCACTAATTGCAATAGAAATGCCACTCAACTTCAAAAGATTGCATTTTACTGCACGCTTGGTATTTGCTATGAAATAAATAAATCCGAAGGACAAACCCTTCGTGTATGAATGTCATGTTACTGCTTTTCTAATGGTTTTGGTTATTTACGCATAAAATAGTGCAATATTTTTTTTTTTTTTAATTTTTAAATTTGTTTTTTTTTTTTTAACCAACATATATTCGTAAATAAAATTTTGAATGCATATAAAATCAAAAGGGGTAGCGACGCGCACCGGGTTCAGGTAGTTGATAATATAATTTATAATAATAATTTCGGGTTTTGAGAGCTTAATGGATTTTAAAACTTTAGACCCTTTCTTGGGTAGGTACCTTAATGAGTGGGTCGATATATTATATCTTCACACTAGACCTTGGGCTAATAAATGTGTAATTTGAAGACAATCGGACTCTTGATTCATATGTTACAGGAGTTATAATTATTCCAAAAGTTACACCTTTGATGGGGAGTTACTTGATGGAGTGGGTCGATATTGTCTTTTAGCAATGACAAAAATATATGGATTTACAAAATTTTGCAAAAAATCGAATAATCCTTTCTCTTTATATCAATTTTACTTATATTCTTTCACATATTTGACCTTTTATGGGAAATGTACCAGGAGTGTACCGATCTTGCCCATCGCCGAACTTGATCTTAGTTTGACATTAATATTACGATGTACCAGGTTTGGACCAAATCGGATACTCCATTCGAGAGTTATCGTTCGCACCAGCCAGACAGACAAACGGAGACTACATCCTTCACTATAAATTTTCTCTGGCGATATGTCCTCCTTAGGCCTATCCCATTGGACCTATTTCATCATTACAGTTTCGCTTATCTCCGATGTTATTTTTACATTCATTATCAATTTTTCTCCCTTATATTTAAAAGAACTATCAATGTAAGTCCCAAAATATTAATAATTGTTTCTTTGATTGACATTTAAACGGTTCGCAGTTAAATACATTAATATATAAAAACACACACACACAGAACCGACATTAAACTTGTCTCCAGTTTTTGGTTGGTTTCCATTGGCAGGGTTTGTTTTGTGTTAAATTTGTTTATAATTTGTTGCCAAACTTGTTAACAAATTTAACCATTTCGTTTGCATCGAGAGGGAGAAAAAATAATGCTTAAAACTTTGTTACTCTCCACGCAGCAAAAAAAGTAATGTGTGTAATATATGTATGTGCAACTATTTCAAATTATTCATATTATCCGTTTGAAAGCATACAAACAGGAACACGTGTATTGGGTGGGAACGAATGCGATGTAGAGAATTATTTTACCGATTACATTGTGAACCAAATTTGTAAAAAAACAAGTTTAAAAGCAGTAAGTTCGGCCGGGCCGAACTTTGAATACCCCTTCACCATTTGGAACGAATTTGGAAATTTTCAAAAAATAAAATCCTTAAAACATTCTGTTAAAATTTTAAAAATACCAAATATAGCCGTTCTATTGGCGTCCATACGACGTGAACCTACATAGGCATTGTTTGTCATAAGCCATTACCATATTCAAATTCGAAACTTGAAATAAACGGTGAATAATGTAGCTAAATTCATCAAAATATCGCATATAGGGAGGTACCGTTATATCGGAGCTGTGCGAAGACCTGGACCTGCATAGACAATTTTCTGTCACAGGCTGTAGCATCCATAACGAACTTCAAATACCACATCTCAAACAATTTTGGTGGGTATTGTATCTAAAATCGTCTAAATTCAGAATATAGGGAGGTCTGATATATGGGGCCTATACGAAGACTTAATCAGCATAGACAATTTTCTGTCTCAGACCGTAGTTCCCACAACGAACTCTAAATACGTAATTTGAAACAATTCCGGTGAATAATGTAGTTAAAATCATCAAAATATCGTAAATATGGAGGTACCGTTATATCGAAGCTGTGCGAAGACTTGGACCTGCATAGACAATTTTCTGTCACAGGCTGTAGTATCTATTGCTAACTTCAAATACCATATCTCAAACAATTTCGTTGGGTATTGTACCTAAAATTATCAAAATACTGAATATTGGGAGAATCGGGTCATATATATCGTGTTTGGTGCATAATATGTATGAAATCGGCCGAAATATATATGTTAGCTATATCCAAACCTCAACTGATTTCAATATAATTTGGCAATTTTTGCTGGTGCCAGATGTTGTCTCTCTCGCTTTGGGTGCATCAAATATGTGAAATCGGCTGAGTATATATATGGGAGCTATAATCACATCTGAGCGTATTTGAATATAATTTGTCAAATTTATTTTTGTACCAAACTTAGCCACTCATGCCGAATTTCGTTGGAATCGGAAATACGTATCGTGTTTTGTGCATCAAATATGTGAAATCGGCGGAAAATATATATGGGAGCTATATCCAAATCTGAACCGATTTTAATATAATTTGACTAATTTATTTTCTAATCAAAATCCCGTTACATATTCCAAATTTCTTTGGAATCGAACATACATATCGTGTACAGTGCATAAAATACATGAAATCAGTCGAAAATATATATTTCCGCTACACATTCCAAATTTCATTGAAATTAGAGATACATAGCGTGTTTGGTGCATCAAATACATGAAATCGGTCGAAAATATATATGGGAGCTATATCCAAATCTGAACCGATTTCAATTTAATTTGACAAATTCATTTTGGCTCCCAATTCCGTTACTTATTTTAAATTTCATTACAATTGAAAATACATGTCGTGTTTGGTCCACCAAATACATGAAATCGGCCGAAAATATATATGGGAGCTATATCCAAATCTGAACCGATTTCAATATAATTTGGGAAATCAATTTTTTAGATAAAATCTATCACATGTTTCAAATTTCATTGAAATTGGGGATACATAGCGTGTTTGGTGCATCAAATGCTTGAAATCGGCCGAAAATATATATGGGAGCTATATCCAAATCTGAACCGATTTCAATATAATTTGACAAATTTATTTTCGGATTAAATCCCGTCACACATTCCAAATTTCATTGGAATCGAACATTCATATTGTGTTTGAGGCATCAAATGAACGAAATCGGTCGAAAATATATATGGGAGCTATATCCAAATCTGAACCGATTACAATATAATTTGGCAAACTCATTTTTGTTCCAAATTCCGTTACGTATTTCAAATTTGGAGACTGTATCTTCAACCAATCAATAGATATGTGCATATAAAATCTAAATTTTTGGGAGGTACCTCCGATTCTGATGCTATATCTCCAGTTCCAAGTGGAAATTAAAAAATGTATATAGCCCATGTTACTTTCAGACAAGCAAATAAACAAACATACAAACATTTTCCTCTTTTATAGATATAGATATGTGATAATTTCTATTAAATGTTAAAATTTGCATGAGGTACCAGTTATAGTCGACCAATGTATTTCATTTTCAGACTTCATCTAATACAGAAAAATTGTGATATTGACAAAATTACAATAAAATCGAAGATTTATATCAAAAATTCCATATTTATCTCAGCTTTCAGGTTGATGGAAATGCTTAGATATAGCAAGTAGTGAAGAATCGCAGACTTGTTTCGCAAAATATGACGGATAAAAGAATTGAAAATTGTGACCCTTTGTGAGTGAAGCACCAGAAGGGGTTCGCAGATATAGATCATCTTCACAAGAGATCTTGTGTAAGCAAAAATGTTTGTCTGTGTGAAATTTGCTTTCGAAAAGCTTGAACCCTATGTGGAGGAGGTATCAGAAGAAATCGCCCGATATATCCCATCTTCATAACAGATCTTGTATTAATGGAAATATTAAGATGTACAAAGTCTGAATGGAATCGGATACTTATTTCGTGTTTTATGAGCTTCATGGTTTGAATATCCATTTTGACCCTTTGTAGGGGAGGTACCAGAAGGAGTAGACCGATATTGTGATGTGTGTCAATCGAAGTCATCACATTTTATAAGATTTTCATTCTCATTATTCAACCAGTAAAGAAAGTCTAAAAGTCGAACAAGGTCGACTTCATAATACCCTACACCACTTTGCTAATTTAGCATAACAATTAAAAGTTTTTATGGGAGAATTCAATCACATACGCTATGATAATAATTATAATTTAAAGTTCAAAGGACTAAATATGCCGAAGCATTTGTATCTTTTAAATTCGGACTTGTATTGTCCATTTGGTGCACAGTTAATTTGAAATCGGATAAAAATATAGCTATATTCAAATCGGAACCGATCTTGATAAAATTTGGCAAAGATATTTCTGAGCTGTATTTTATATATTTCCCTGATATATTTCCCTGAATATTACGGAGTGCATATTATGGCTGTGGGTAACAAATATGACAAATCGGATGAACAGTATATATGGGAGCTATAGCTATATCTGAGCCGATCTTCACCAAATTTGACATACTAGCTTCTACATTCAATTCGGTCGAAAGTGCCAAATTTCATTTAATTTGGGCAAATATTAGACGTTTGATGCACAATCAAAAGTAAATCGGACGAAGTTATATATGGGAGCTATATCCAAATCTGAACCGATTTCGATTAAAAATTTAGCAAATGTATTTCTGAGCTGTATTTGATATATTTCCTCAAATATTGTTGTTACAGAGTGCATATTATGGCTGCGGAGGAAGAAAATAACAAATCGGATGAACAATATATATGGGAGCTATAGCTATATTTGAGCCGATTTCGATCAAATTTGGCATATTTATTTTACGGCCTAATTTGGTTGTATGTGCAAAATTCCATACTATTCGGACTGATATTACACGTTTAGAGCACAATAAAAGGCAAATCGGACGAAGATATATATGGGAACTATATATAAATTTCGACCGATTATCTCCAATTTCAATAGGGTTCGTCCTTGGGCCAAACAAATGATTTGTGCAAAATTTCATCTGGATAGGGCAATAAATGCGAACTGTACTTTGTTTACAAAAATACATGGACAGACGGACGGACGGACATGCATAAATCAACTCAGAATGTGATTCTATGCAGATCATCAAAAGGAACTATGGGTCTATCTCGTTTCCTTTTGCCTGTTACAAACAAATGCACAAAGACATAATACCCTGACCACCTTGTGGTGTAGGGTATAAAAGGTTGACCCTTTCTGGGTGAGGTACTTGGTGGAGTGAACCGATATTGTCCATTTTCGCACTTGATCTAACACTAATGCAAATATTAGGATTTTGCAATGTTAGAGCGAAATCGCATTTTCCTTTCTGTTTCTGTGCGGTAAAAATTTTGTTTTGAAAATTTCGACCTTTTGTGTTGGAGGTACCAGAAGTAGTGGATTGATATTGCCCATCCCTGAACTCGATCTAAGTTTAATGATAATATTCCGATGTATCAATTTTGGACCAAATCGGATACTCCCTTCTAGTGTTATCGTGCGCACCATCCAGCGAGCCAGACAGACACACCTACATCGACTCCAAACGTTCTGAAACGGTTTTGGTCCAAAGAGACCTACGGTCTTTAACCGTTATTTCGATGATTCACGTTTTTGCCGTATCAAATGATATGTACCTTCTCTAGCCATATATCTGAGGGTATAAAAATGTTTTTTGAGAAAAATTTGGCGGGATGAGGCAATTAAAAAAAAATTTATTTTTCATGTTAAAAGCAGATCATTTACCGACAAAAATCGGTAACTTTTAAACCCAAAATTTGGTATCTATCGGTAGGTCTTAGCGACTACTTTAATTTCATCGCCAATTTACCGACAAATTCGTTAATTGCCGAAATTATAAGCCTTTTAATTTTACCGACTTTTGTCGGTAACTCAAAAAATGGGTTAGAGAATCGCTCTTCAGAGATGTGTTAATTTTCACTCGGGAACTAAACTAGCTAGCGGGCAGGATTGATTGAAGAGTGGGAATTTTTTCTGGAGTCTACTATTCACTCTTTTGTTTTGTGGGAGCACTCTCGAGAGACTCCTGTTTGATAATTTAGAGTGGAGGCAGGATCGCTCAAAATAGAGCATAAGTTTGCTCTAAGAGTATGTGTGTGTATAACAACCAACATGGTTGATTTTTTTTTGTACAGAAAAATACTCGAATTCGGGTGAGTTTCACTCTTTGCACAAATTCAAGTAATTTTTTCCAAGGGCTGGTTATGAGGACAAAAAATGTCAAAAACGTAATAATTTCGAAGGGCGCTTGGACTCCAGGATCCCCACATTCGTGTATCGTTAGGAAAATATTGGCTATCAAATGATATTAATTCGGCATAAGATATAATCGAAAAGAAACGTTTGCTACTGAGATTGTGAGATATAGACTGATCAAGTTTGAAAATAATACTCTCTATTTTAAGGACAGAAAATATTTTGGACTTAATGTCGGAAAATGGTCTGAAGTTATGTAGACGTTATTTCTAAAATTCTTCAAAACGCCATCCAAGTATATTTTTCTTTTTATCAACCTCACCTGTCCAGTTTTCGGTTTGAACCATCCGAACTCCTGCATGCATGTATGCAAAGTTTTTCAAACTTAAACTTTTTAATATTATTTGTTTTTTGCTTATATTTTGTTAACAACCGAATTTATAATGTATTTAAAACTTTCTTGTCTCTCTAACCACCTTTGAATGGTAGTGCGGCGATAAAAAGAAGACATAAATAGCAGTTGCTCGTGGAAACTCATAAATGCATATTCATGCATTTCAATATCCAGGTTTTATTCCGCAGAGTAACATTAGCAAAACTTTTGATTAATCGAGGCGACGCTGGTTGCTTTCTTTAATTGGCAAAACATCGACAAACACATTTGAAGCTAAGCAACAACTGCGTGTTAGCAAGAGATACAAATATCGGCGATACAAATAGAGATGTAGGAATTTAAATCATTAACTAACTAGTTGAGGGAGACAGAACAGTGAATACCTTCCACCATGCCTTGACAAAAAATTGGAATTCCAACGAGTTCCATTTAAAATTGAAATCGTCAGTGAATTCGTAGAGAAATGTGGCTTCAGCCTACTCAGGAGCTAAAGTTATGCGAGGGATTTTTGTTGGGGATTAAGAAACTTCAAAATTCGGCGGTTAAACTTTATGATACCCCAAACAACTATGGATGAAGCTACGCGTAACACAAAAAAACCTTTATATTAGGAATTCATGTGATACTATACAGGGTGAGATAAAAAACTGCAACCAAATTCAGACTGCAGTAATTTCTAAGCCACTCGTCCGACAGCTGTTAAAATTATTCCAGTGATAGCTCATTATTTTTTTTACAAGCTTACAAAAGCATTTTTGTGGGAATTTACCAAAAAAAAAGTTATTCGTGATGGAATTCAAGCGTGATAGTGTGATTTCTTTATATTTGGCTGGAAAAACACAAGTTGCCATCTTAAGAGCACTCCAGCATTTAAGTGTTGATAAATCTTCTCTATCGTGTACCATCGCTCGTTACCGTGAAACTGGTATTCTAGCCCGACGGCAAGGAAGTGGACGGGAGAAAACAGCAACATCAGCAGAAATGGTTCGAAAAGTAAAGAAGCGACTTGAATCGGAAAATGGCTCGTGAGCTGAACATATCGCAATATTCCATTCATCAAATATTGAAAAAATAGCCCGTGGTAAAGCCATTGAAATTCCAAAAAGTGCAAGAACTTACACCGCAACGAAAAGAAAATAGACTCAAAAGAGCTAATAAGTTGCTTGCCTTGGCCGGAAGTTGTGAACTGCCGAATTTGGGTTTCTCCGATGAGAAAACATTCGTTGTCCAGCAGTTTGTAAACAAAAAAATGATCGTGTGTACTTGCCAAAGAGGTCAGCTTAAAATATGCACCTTCGGTTGGCCAGCAGAACTCAAGCGCCGGCTATGGTGATGGTGTGTGCCGACATAATAGCCGCTCGTATTAATCGATCGTAGCATCAGAATAAATGCCGAATATTGGTAGGTGTATCTTGGAGGCCTTGGGCAGGCGAACATTTTGGCCGCAGACCATGGACATTCCAACAGGACTCATGGTTACAAAATGAGGTTCCTTGCTTCATTTCCAGCGTACAGTGGTCACAAGAATCACCGAATACCAATCCGTTGAACTATTGTGTCTGAAGTATTTTGAAAAGCAAAGTTGGCACTAAAAAATACCAAAGTGTCGATCATCTCAAGCAAGCGCTACTCCGGGAATGGACCAAAATACTACAGAGCAACTTTCGGGCAGCGTGTAACGATTCCATTGGCCGTTTGGAGGCCTTATTCGTGTCAAAGGTGACCAATTCGAAAAAATCTAAACTTAATTTAATATTTGATTTCTGAAATTTTTTGCTTTCATTCAATTACAAAAAAAATGAATGTTAAAATTATGGCGTTTGACTTTATTGCAGTTTTTATCTCATCCTGTATATTTACCCTATTAAAAAATTTAGTACCAATAGATCCAATATAGTACTTTTCGTATAGTTTTTAGTTCTTATTTCCAAAACAACCTCCATATCTTAATTCCAAATACCAACAGAAACCTCGATATCAAATTTGAAGATTTCAGTCCTATTCCATCACCCAATACCTTATTTAGTACTTTTCGTACAATTATATCATATATCATATATTATATCATCAAAATGTAAAAATTATGGGGTTTAACTTTGTTGCAGTTTTTTTTCTCACCCTGTATATTTACCCTATTAAAAAATTTTGTACCAATAGATCCAATATCGTACTTTTCGTATAGTTTTTAGTTCTTATTTCCAAAACCACCTCCACAACTCAATTCCAGATACCAACAGAAACCTCTGTATCAAATTTGAGGAGTCCAGCTCTATACCGTCGCCCAATAACAAATCTAGTACCAATTTGTAATTTTTGTACAATTATAGTACACATTATCGAAACCATCTATATTTGCCCGAGTAAGACATGAAAAGCAACCATAATGTCAAATTTCAGATTTCAAGCATTATGTGTTCACCCAGTACCATATTGTACCAAATATAGTACTATTTAGTACTTTTGTAGAACACATTTTCAAAGTCACCTCTTTATCACAAACCTACCATCCACAGGGACCCCAATGCGAAATTTCAAAATTCCGGCTTCTTCCGTTCACCTTAAACCAAACTGTTTCAAATGTAGTATCGTTTAGTACAGTTCACACACTTATTCAACAGTTAGAGTTTACCGAGAGGGAACTTTGCAAAACAATTGGACATCCAATTTTCTGTCCAAAATTATTTCAACGGGTCTATATGTAAACACCAGATACCTTCAGCGACATCAATAGCAAATATCAGCACTATGCCTTCACTCAATATCAAATTTAGGACTATTTATCACTTTTCTTTCGATTATAGTACACATTCCTACAACTTTCTCCATATTTAAATTCCACAGCCCAACAGACACCTCAATATCAAATTTGAGGATTTCAGCCTTATACCTATACCCAATACTGTACTAATATATAATGTAATGTAGTACTTTTCGTACAAATCTCAAACACATGTAAAATCAGTAATCTAAATATCAAATATCAGAATTGTATCTCCATCCCTTCACCCGATAGCAAATGTAGTGCCATTCTGTACTTTTCAGTACAATTATAGTACACACTTCCGAAACCATCACAATATATCCACATGAACATCGTAATTCCAAATTTCAGATTTTAAGCACTCTATGTTTACCCAATATCAAATTGTGCAAAAAATAGCACTATACAGGGTGAGCTAAAGAAAACTGCAACGTAGAATAAGTTTAGATTTGTTCGATTTAGTCACATTTGGCATGAATTATGACCTTCAAACGGCTAATGAACCGTCACACGCTGCCCAAATGTTGCTCTGCGGTGTTTTGGCCCATTCCCGGGCGAAGCGCTTGCTTGAAGTGATCGACATTTTGGCATTTTTTAGTGCCAACCATGCTATCCAAAATACTCCAGACACAATAGTCCAACGGATTGGTATCCGGAGATTTTGCTGGCCATTGTGCGCTGGAAATGAAGCGAGAAACCTCATTTTGTAACCATTCTTGGAATATCCAAGGTCTGCGGCTAAAATGTTTCCATGCCCAAGGCTTTAATACACCCTCCAGAATATTTTCGCAATAATATTCGGCATTTATTCTGATGCCACGGTCGATTAATACGAGTGGAGAGTGATCATCGGCTGTTACGGCGGCCCACACCATTACTATGGCTGGCGCTTGAGTTCTGGTGGCCAATAGCTGATCTCTTTGGCAAGTAAACACGATCATTTTGTTTGTTTACAAGCTGCTGGACAACGAATGTTTTATCATCGGAGAAAACCAAATTCTGCAGTTCACCATTTTCGGCCAAGCGAAGCAACACTTAACCTCTTTTGAATCAATTGTCTTTTTGCTGCGGTGTAAGTTCTTGCACTTTTTGAAACTTTAATGGATTTACCCCGAGCTCATTGTTCAATATTTGCCGAATGGAATATTGCGATATGTTCAGCTCACGAGCCATTTTTCTGCCACTGAAACTTGGGTTTCGATCAAGTCGCTTCTTTACTTTTCGAATCATTTCTGCTGATGCTGCTGTTTTCTTTATCCACTTCCTTGACGTCGGGCTACGATAACGAGCGATGGTACGAGACACAACAGAATTATTCACATTTAAATGCTGGTGTGCTCTAACGATAGCTACTTGCGGTTTCCAGCCAAATATAAAGAAATCCCACGAATAACTTTTTTTCTGGAAAATTCTCACCAAAATGCTTCTGTACGCTTGTAAACAATATAATAAGCTGTCACTAGATTAATTTTAACAGCTGTCGGACGAGAGGCTTAGAAATGATACCCTACAACACCACAATATGATAGAAGCCCCCTTATGTCCAAATCCATTTTGAGAGATTTCGTTTTTGAAATTATGCTGTTAGTTGTTGTCGTCCATTTACAGCTGAATATAATCCAATGGTCATCCAAAATGTTACACTTTTTTCCTGTCCTTAACTCTCTTCTCAGGCGTGTCGATTGGCTTCAATTGTGTGATCAGGACTATTTTTCTGTTTTTGGTTTATTTGAACCCTTAAATATTTTGCGATCATCTCCAAAAGTATCTCCAAATCTAGACTAATCTATATGATGTTCTTGTCTACGATATTTGGCTATATTCGTCCACGAAATCAGCATAAAAAAGCCAGAAGTTCGCCTTTTGTGTATTTCGAATATCGTCTGTAAGTAGTGTTGGCATTTTTTCACACAAAAGTGGACCACTACTTCTATCCTCTACTATTCTATCCTCTGTCCTAACTCTAACTTCATGCGAGATTTCGTGACTTTTGGTTTCTATTTGTGACCTTCTAAATTTACAAAACTTGTCAAAATCTCTCCAGCCACACCCACATTATACACATTGTATATATTTCGCTATATATCCGATATTTTTACTATCAGCATCTACGTAACGGTCTATTTGTGATTTCGCCGGCATTAAAAATATTCGCGGTTTAATGGAAAATTTGAATTTCATTTTTCACAAATGCTATGGTCTATTTCAACCACTTAATATTACCGGTGACCATCAAAATTGGAAGGCTTCTGCCCAGCCCATCCCATAATGGCGACCTGTAGAGTGATTACAAATTAACATGGACAGACGGACGGACGGACATACATAGCTAGATCGACTCAGCTCGGCGAGATAGGAAGATCCATATATACTTTCCTATGTGGGAAATCAATATTTCGTGGTGTTACATAATTTTTGGCCCAATCAAACTTATAATACCCCCAACACAAAGTGTTGTAGGGTATAAAATAGTACCAAACAGTACCAGTACAATTCACACACTTAGTACACATTTCGAAAACAACCTTCGTATATCAAACTTACTTTCAAATTTTGATTCTCATACCAAATTTACCTCTACCCGTTTACCATATTAGAAGTTTAGTACCAATCTAGAACTTTTCGTAACTTTAAAGTTTGAATTTCCTAAAACCTCTGGGGGAGGAGTAGCAGTCGTGAAAAAATAGCGCTGGTGTAGGAGTTTCATCAGAAATGGCTTTAATCTGAAACCCTAGTTTTTACTTTACATCCTTTATTTCGTTAAGACTTCGTTACCTCTTTATGTTCTTTTTTCTATTGAAAAGATAATTCCTGGAAGTCATACTCTCAGATTTCCTGTTTCTTGGAACAGACATTACGCATGCATAGTTACACAGTTAATTTAGACCTCTTTTAAGATCATTTATCTGTCATAGCCCGTAATACCATCATCATCATCATCGTAATGTTAAAAGCCCACATATACAAACCTGGTTATATGGATATGTGTCACAAAGGAAAAAACACCAACAACAAAACAACATCATCATGTTTTAGATATCGCCTATTTTACCCTGGGCTCTATCATTGCTCGTTTGTAATGAATAATTACAGAAGTTTGTGTTTTTGCTTGCTTGCCTTTACCAGCCCCCAGGTAATTTCTGTTCCGAACATTTTGGATAATCCAACTCATCGCACAAGCCATTAGATACCTACATCACGAAAGACAACAACATGGAATAATTCTTGACACTTTTAGCATTTTTAATGTTTAATGCGAGTGCGTGTGTGTGTGTGTGTGAGAGAGCGTGTACATATGTGTGTGTGGCATATATGTGTGTCATTGTTTCAGGCTGTTTTGCAGGCATCTCGTTTTTTTTCAAATGGCGACACAATATGCCAGCTTAAAAAATACATCTGCAGGATGTCAGAAAAAAAGTTAACAGCAAGGTTAAGTGTACACGGGTATCAGCAGGCAGGGTTCATATGTATGTGAGAGTGAGTGTGTGTGTGTGATTAGTTAAACAATACATTTTCAGCTAAACAAAGGTACAGGGGTAAATCCAAATATGAGAGTCATTAACAAATCTCCGAAGGCAATCAATATTAGCGCAATGTAGGATAATAGGTATATATACATATTTAGTGCATGGCAAATGAAGATATGCTTTTAGGCGAACCAGCTTGGATGGAATGTCACCCGTTGTGGCACCATGAAGATTAATTATAACCTCTAAAATCCTGTAGCCTTTTGCATTCAAAGTTCTTTGCAAGAAGGTAGATATCGCGGTCGCATGACGGATTTAACGAAAATGTTATATGCGGCTATTACACAGTAACACGTTGCTATGAACGAATCGGCGGAGTTTCGGGACTATGAAGGAGATATCACATAAAGATGTTTAAAATGTACTAAGTTAATTGGCATACTGTCATCAAAAGAGATTTCGATTTGCAATATAACAATAGGCATCCGGTAAGGAAAGGACAAAAGATGGTTGGCCCGACTATCGGCCTACACTACAACACATAATTAGGTGTCCAAAAAACAAAAATGCTTGTAAATTTAGAATTTGTTATTTGTACCAACTACGGCTCCTATACCCAACACCACATAGTAGTAACATGGAGAAGGAAGCGAGATAGACCCATAGTTACTTTTGAGGATCTTCATAGAATCAATTTTTGAGTCGATTTATGCATGTCAGTCCGTCTGTCCTGCTAAACTGCAACGAACATCAGACTGCTGTCATTTCTAAGCCACTCGTAAAATTATTCCCTGTTAAAATTATTCCCGTGACAGCTCACTATATTGTTAACAAGCGTACAAAAGCATTTTGGTGAGACTCATCTAGATCGGGAAAACCACAAGTGGCTATCATTAGAGCACTCCAGCATTTAAATGTGAATAAATCTTTTGTGTCTCGTAGCATCGGTCGTTACCTTGATACTGGCAGCGCAGCCCTACGTCAAAGAAGTGGACGGAAGAAAACAGCAACATCAGCAGAAATGGTTCGAAAAGTAAAGTAGCGACTTGATCGAAACCAGCGTCGCAGTGTCCGAAAAATGGCAGGTGTGCTGCACATATCGTAATATTCCATTCGGTAAACATTGAAAAATGATCTCGGGGTAAAGCTATTGAAATTCCAAAAAGTGCAAAAACTTACATCGCAACGGAAAGTAAATAGACTCAAAAAAGCTAAAGAATTGCTTCGCTTGGCCGAAAATGGTGAACTGCCGTTATCCAGCAGTTTGTAAACAAACAAAATGATTGTGTTTCCTTGCCAACGTGGTTAGCTGAAAATGTGCACCTTGCTGATGGTGTGGGCCGCCATAACAGCCAATGGTCGCTCTCAGCTCGTATTAATCGATTGCGAATCAGAATAAATGCCGCTTATTATCGCGAAAATATTCTGGAGGGGTATTAAAGCCTTAGGCATGCAAACATTTTGGCCGCAGACCTTGGACATTCCAACAGGACTCGGCACCATCGCACTCAGTACAAAATGAGGTTCCTCGCTCCATTTCCAGCGCACAGTGGCCACCAAAATCTCCGGATACCAATCCGTTGTACTATTGTGTCTGAAGTATTTTGGAAAGCAAGGTTGGCACTAAAAAATACCAAAGTGTCGATCACCTCAAGCAAGCGCTTCGCCGGGAATGGGCCAAAATACAGCAGGCAGCATTCGGGCAGCGTGTGACGTTTCATTGGCCGTTTGAAGGCCATAATCCGTGCCAAAGGTGACCAATTCGAACAAATCTAAACTTATTCTGAAATGTGATGCTATTTCCGACATTTTTTGCTTTCATTCAATAAAATTAAAAAACAAAACAAGTAAAAAATCAGTAAGTTCTGCCGGGGCGAACTTTGAACACCCTCCACCATTTGGAACGAATTAGAAAATTTAAAAAAAAAAAAAATACAATCCATTAATTTTTTTTTAAATCTTTACAATATCTTATATAGGAAGGTGCCGATATATGGGGGTATATATGATATTGTGGACCTATTAAGACAAATCTATGTCTGGGTGTAAAGTACTCGCAACTTGAACTTGAACTCCTTGTGTGGATTTTCAGACAATACGATTTAAAAATGTGGCTAAAATCATCGGGGTTACCGTTATATGGGTGCTATATCATATCATTAACCTATATAAAGAATTCTCTGTCGGGGGGTAAAGTGCTCACAAAAAACCCCTTGTGTACAATTTCCGTTGAAAAATGTGGCTAAAATCATCAAAATACCGAATATCGAGGGTACCGTTATATGGGGCCTATACGATATCGTGGACCTATATAGATAATTCTCTTTCGAGGTATAAAGTACCCATAAGGAACTCCTTGTGTGGATTTTCAGAAAATTCCGTTGTAAAATGTGGGTAAAGTTATCAAAATACTGAATATCGGGGGTACCGTTATATGGGGGATATACGATATCGTGGACCTATATAGACAATTCTCTCTCAGGGGATAAAGTATTCACAAGGAACTACTTATGTGAATTTTCAGAAAATTCCATTGAAAAATGTGACTAACATCTTCAAAATACCGAATATCGGAGAGTACCTTTATATGGGGGCTATACTATTTCGTGGACCGATATAGCCCATCTTCGAACTTGACCTGCCTGCAGACAAAAGAGAGATCTGTGCAAAATTTTAGCTTCCTATCTTAATTCGTTTAGACTGTAGCGTGATTACAGCAGACGGACAGACGGACGGACAGACGGACAGACGGACGGACAGGGCTAAATCGTCTTAGAATTTTACGCTGATCAAGAATATATATACTTTTTTGGGTCTAAAATGTTTATTTCGATGAGTTACAAACGGAATGACGAACTTAATATACCCGCCATACTATGTATGGTGGAGGGTATAAAAAAATGTGTAAATTATGGGGTTTGACTTTGTTTCATTTTTGTTATCTCACACTGTAAATGTTCGATTTTCTTGTAATTTTGCCCATACCAACATTTTTATCTGGATTAGATAAAGCATGATAATGGTATACTTCGGCCGACTAAATGTGGTAACTCACGCACATTTTAATATTTTATAAAAATATTCACATATCTCATATAAAGTGGAAGAAGTAGTCGATATAGTCCAAACTTGGCACATCGTAATACTTATATCATATTTTTTTGGTCCGATACGAAATAGGCAATATTGTCCCATTCCTTCAGAAGTTACTGCATAGAGATTCAACAATTTGAATAATCATAGCGATAGTCAAAATATATTTCAACAATCGCACCTTGGCTGTGGGTATACATATGTCGACAATACAGGCTGATATTTATAAACTTGTCAATTTAAATGTGAGACAACGAAATATTTAAGACGTTTAACGCCCAAGCTCCATCCCTAGTTGTGTAATTATTGAAACATTTGTTTGTTATCAATATTACCAAACTTTATTGCAACTTTCACAACGAGTATCGAAACTTTTTGCCTTGCCTTTCAATATGACTTATATTAAATAGAAATTAATCGTTTTACACAATCAGACAGCAACTGGCACACACCAGATTTACAATTGAAACATGTGTTTCCAACGCGGAAAGTTTTTAATATTTCAATTATCATAATTTGTTGTGGTGAAAGTTATTACTTCAATTGAATCAAAAATGTTCCAAATCTGCAAATTCTAAACATGCGTGTTATCTTAAAAAATCCTTAGGGTTAATGAAATTATATCTATATATAAAAATCAATTGTTGTTCGTTGGTAATGGAATCATTTGAGAACGGCTGGACCGATTTGCATAATTTTTTGTACAAACGTTCGTCATATCCCGAGTTAGGTCTTTAAAGAAAAAAATATTGACCACGATTACTTTTACGCCCACTATTTCGATTTATCTTAAATCCTTACATTTGCCAAATAATGAAGAAATCGGTTTGAAAATTATTACACGAGATACTGTAGACTTTCCCTCCAACCCTAAGTATTTATTTGGGCGCTGATATACTGACCACGCCTATTTTTTAATCTACATATTAATATAAAAAATGTTGTTCGTTGGTAATTGAATCTGGAACCGTTTGGATAATTTGTTTTCAAAATGTTTGTTCTACCTCGATTTAGGTTTTTATGCAAAGAAAAAGTGACCACGCCCAATTTCTACATCCATTTTTCGGTTTACCTAAAATCCTAATATTTGCCAAAATTTTGAAAATATCTTTTCCAAAGTTAGTATGCGACGAAATCTTGACTCTCCCTTTAACTTTAGGTATCTGTTTGGGGTCAGAGGAACTGGCCACACCATCTTTCAATCTATATGTAAAAAATTTAAAAAAGTGTAGTAACACATCAATCGAGAACGACTGGGCCGATTTGTCTCATATCTTCCTTTTCTGAAAGAAAATTTTGAGAAAAGCCTCCAGAAAAATCGAGGAACAGAAAAAATTTACTGTTCTATTTTTATACAGAATTTTGTGTAGAATTGTTTCAAAATGCCTTTTGAAATTGAAAATTCTAATTGAAAAAAAAAAAAAAAAACCAGTAAAGAAAGTTTTAAAGTCGGGCGGGGCCGGCTTTATGATACCCTACACCACTTTGCTAATTAAGTAGAGCTCCACATAACAATTAAAAGTTTTTATAGGAGAATTCAATCAATAATTATAATTTAAAGTTCAAAGGACTAAATATGCCGAAGCATTTGTATCTTTTAAATTCGGAATTGAATTGCCCATTTGGTGCACAATTAATTTAAAATCGGATAAAGATATATATGGGAGCTATATCCAAATCTGAACCGATCTCGATAAAATTTAGCAAAGATATTTTTGAGCTGTATTTGATATATTTCCCTGAATATCGTTGTTACGGAGTGCATATTACGGTTGAGGGTAACAAATATAACAAATCGGATGAATAATATATACGAAAGCTATAGCTATATGTAAACCGATCTTCACCAAATTTGACATACTAGCTTCTAGACTCAATTCGGTCGTAAGTGCCAAATTCCATCCCATTTGGACAAATATTAGACGTTTGGTGCACAATAAAAGGTAAATCGGACGAAGTTATATATGGGAGCTATATCCAAATCTAAACCGATCTCGATAAAATTTAGCAAATGTATTTCTGAGCTGTATTTGATATATTTCCCCAAATATTATTGTTGCATAGTGCATATTACGGCGGTCGACAAAAATAACAAATCGGATGAACAATATATATGGGAGCTATAGCTATATCTGAACCGATTTCGATCAAATTTTGCATACATATTTTCAGACCTAATTTGGGTGTATATGCAAAATTCTATACAATTCGGGCTGATATTACACGTTTGGTGCACAATAAAAGGCAAATCGGACGAACATATATATGGGAGCTATATCTAAATTTTTACCGATTATCTCCAATTTCAATAGGGTTCGTCCTTGGGCCAAACAAAAGATCTTTGCAAAATTTCATCTGGATCGGGCAATAAATGCGACCTGTACTTTCTTTACAAAAATACATGGACAGACGGACAGACGGACGGACGGACAGACGGACGGACGGACATGCATAAATCGACTCAGAATGTGATTCTATGCAGATCATCAAAAGGAACTATGGGTCTATCTCGTTTCCTTCTGCCTGTTACAAACAAATGCACAAAGACATAATACCCTGTCCACCTTGTGGTGTAGGGTATAAAAACCGAAAAAATGGAGAAATTTTACATATTTTTAATACATGCCGTTATATGGTTGTCATATAAAAATTTTCAATTTGTATTAAAAAATACTTCTCAAGACATCAACAACATTTTAAATCTCAACGTACCTTTAAATTGAGGAACCAATAGTAAGCAGATATTGTAAGAGTTCGAAGACTAACCTAAATATTTCCCCATTATTGCGATTTCAACGAACGGCCTAAAAGGGCGTATATAATTGACATATGATTTTACACTGGTATAAACTAAATACCTTAAAATATGGTCTTACAATAGTTACGAATTCAAAATTACCTTTGATTTGGAAAATATTTCTATGACCTTTATGATACTGATAATTGAGGTTTGAAAATTTAGTTAAATACGATGATATAATGAAGATAAAGAGATACTGGGGGATAGAAAATAAATCACAAAGTGGACTTTTGTTGTAATTTTTTGACAAATGATTTATAGCCTCTAAAATGCTTTTGGGCCTTTTAAAATACTTTCAATCGGCCAAATAAGAGCTAATTTGGTCGACCAATATGAGGAGATAATATTATATGAATGCTTTATCTAAATGGGAACAAAAATATAAACCTTTTCTAACATCAATGTGCAAATTTTGAAAGACTCATATTAAATTTGGTGACCTCTATCATAATTGCAAATGGTGAACGGAGAGGCTCACGGACATAATTTTATAGACGAAGATTTCTACTCTTTAACATTCTTTATGGGGTCCCTAACTTTTATAAAGCGATTTTATAATTTATGATAGCTTAATTAATGTCATATTGCCAGGATTTCAATTTAGAAATTACTATCGATTCTTCCGAACCCTTAACCTTAAATAACTGGTAACGTCATACGGGCATTATTCGTCAGTAATTACACTATGCCGCAGATAAAAATCCCAAAAGGGGGGTTCCCGGGACAAACTTCTTTAGAGTCCATTTTATATAGCTTAGTCATACACAAAGGCCTTTAAATACTTTGCTCTATACTCCGCAAAAGCTACGATATTTTTTTAATTTAATGCAGTCCTAGAGCTTACATGAAATAACATTTGTACAAAATATGTATCAGGTTGGCCTACATTGTGATATAGCCCCCCTCAAATGATAAAGCCCATTTCAAATTCTTCAAATGTTGATAATTTGAGATTTTAGAAAGAACCACGCATTCGTTCAAATAACTATAAGTATAGTACCATGCTTTGGCATCACGCTTTTATAAAGGTATCTGCTGATTTCAGCTATTTCCCGGGTCTTGGTCACATCTTTCAATTGATTTTGTCCTTATTTGGCATCTTAGCTTCTAAGGAGGTAGAATACCTCTTCGCGGAAAATTTTCAATGGCAATGTTTCGGAGTAGCGTCCATATAAAAGTAACTGCGGATTTTACCTATTTCGAGGGTTTTGATTATATTTTCGAATCGATTTGTCTTAAAATGTTTGTTGAGGCTACTTTGGGGGTAGATAAGTATCTTACATGGGGTCATTATTAACATTGGATATATACTTTCTTATATATGTGTTATATTATTTAGGTTTTTAACTCTCAAATTAAAACCTCAGGTTGAAAAATAGGATCAGGTTTCTTGAAACATTTTGAATCGCCCGGTACTTGAACCTGTATTGACATTTTGTGATGCGTATTTATTTCTGTGAGTCGAGTCATAATTTATACTAAAAACTGTGCCACTTATGTGAGCCAGATCTGTGAATTATTATGCTTCAAAAAGTATGCATTAGAGACTAAAACTACGGGCCGGCAGGCTAGTTAGTAATATAAACAGTACACAAGTTTTCAAATCTCCCCATGTTTGTAATTTATTATTTCGTTTGACTTTAAACGAATTACCTCATAATTTAGTTTTTAATATTATTCCGTCGAATATATTACAGTTCAAGAAAAATAAAACATGACATAAATCTTTATTTTCTCGTGGATGAAAATAAATCTAAACCAAACGTAACGAATAGCATATAATGTACAACCCCCTCTATAAGTCGCAAATAATTCTCATTTGCCGTAGCAAATGTTATTATTCTCATCATAGACAAGTCAGCACATTAAGCAGCCCGACATCATTGTTGAAATTAAAAAGAAATCTTTGCCAGACAACAACAACAACAACAATGGCCCGTAGCCAAATCGATAGACAGGGAATAAAAAATAAAAAAAAAATAATTCTAAACACTGAAGGTCAACGATATAGCTGTGGTCATTTAAGGGTCACCACAGAAAACTCTACTCAATCATGTCTGTTGTAAAAAACGCAAGGAACATAAATCAAAAACTTCGAAAAAAAAAAAAAATGAACGGAGATTTATTTTTTTATTTGACTGAGTTTTGTTTAATATTTATGGTTTCGCTTTGTTTTAGATTAATGAAATATTCATTTTTATGACTGAATAATAGCCGCAATTTTTTATGGCAGTTAAAGAAATGAAATAATTACCAATCATCAACTAGGTCATTTCTAAAAGTTTTAGTTTTTTTTCAATATTGATTATGTAATAATGGAAGATTTTATAGCAATGAGTTTATATATCCTTGCAATGAATGAATATATATATTTTGTAGGGTTTAAAATGATTATTTCGATGAGTTACAAACGGAATGACGAACTTAATATACCCTCCATACTATGTATGGTGGAGGGTATAAAAACCAGTAACGAAAGGTCAAAAGCCGGTTATATGATACCCTACACCACCATGCTTATTTAGTAGAGCTCCTGTAAAAAGTTTATTTCGGGAATTTATATGAAGTAGGTTATACCAACTATCATGGTTTTAGAGTAGTCAGAATTCGGGAACTATATCCAACTCTGAATCGATTTTCAATAAATTTGACGTAGGCTATTGGACCTCAAGTACCAAATAACATTGTTCTATAGTACATGATATGACTCCGATAAGGATTACATTAAATACAGGTCCGAGTTTCAGCAAATGGTAAAATTCGGTTGAATATGAAAAAATCTATTCAATTTAGGTTGATATTGCATATATGGTGGACAACAACCGCAAAATCGGATTAAGATGTTTATCGATGGTATAAATCTGAAGTTAAAAATCTGAATCGATAAAATTTGGTGGAGGTATTTTCGAGCTGTATCTGTAAATACCACATCGGATGAAAAATTTGTATGAAAAAAAAATGACAAAGCACAAATTTCAGTTCATTTGGTATTGATATTATTACTGCTGTCATTTCTAAGCCACTCGTCCGACAACTGTTAAAATTATTCCAGTGACGGCTCATTACATTGTTTACAAGCTTACAAAATCATTTTGAAGAGAATTTTCCAGCAACAAAGTTATTCGTGATGGAATTCAAGCGTGATAGTGTGATTTCATTACATTTGGCGTAGCCCGACGTCAAGGAAGTGGAAGGCAGAAAACAGCAACATCAACAGAAATGGTTTGAAAAGTAAAGAAGCGACTTGATCGAAACCCTCGTCGCAGTGGCCGAAAATGGCTCGTGAGCTGAACATATCGCAATATTCCATTTGGAAAATATAGAAAAATGAGCTCGGGGTATAGCCATTGAAGTTCCAACAAGTGAAAGAACTTACACCGCAACAGTACGAAAATACACTCAAAATAGCTAAAGAGTTGCTTCGCTTGGCCGAAAGTGGTGAACTGCCGAATTTGGTTTTCTCCGATGAGAAAATATTCTTTGTCCAGCAGTTTGTAAACAAACAAAATGATCGTGTTTACTTGCCAAAGAGGTCAGCTGAAAATGCGTACCTTTGGTTGACCACCAGAACTCAAGCGCCGGACATGGTGATGGTGTTGGCCACCATAAAGGGTGTATTAAAGGCTGGGCTGCAAATATTTTGGCCGCAGACCTTGAACATTCCAACAGCACTCAGCACCATCGCACTCAGCACCCGCTTCGTTTCCAGTGCACAATGGTCACCAAAATCTTCGGATACCAATACGTTGGACTATAGTGTCTGGAGTATTTTGAAAGAAAGGTTGGCACTCAAAAATACTAAAGTGTTGTTCACCTCAAGCAAGCTCCTCGCCGAGAATGGCCCAAAATATCGCAGAGCAACACTCGGGCGGCGTGTGACGGTTTCGTTGGCCGTTTGAAGGCCATAATTCGTGCCAAAGGTGACCAATTCAAACAAATCTAGATTTAATAAAATTAAAAAATATGGCGTTTGACCTTGTTGCTGTTTTTTATCTCACTCTGTACTTCTCTTCCCTAGGTCTCTAGAAAATGTATGAAATAAAAATCAGTAAGGAATGGTTAAGGTCGATCCGGGCTGACTGTATGATACCCTACACCACTATGTGTATTTAGTAGATCTTCCGGAACGAAGAAGTTTGTATTGGGAATTCATGTGAAGTAGATCATGCCAACTATGAACCTTTGTTCAATGCGTATCATGACTTTGGGAACTATATCCAACTCTGAATCGACTTTCAACAGATTTGAAGTAGGCTTTGGCTAGTACCAAAAAACATTGCCGTCGACGATTTGATATTACATATATAGTGGAAAATATCCGTAAAATCGGATGAAGATGCATGTCGAAGGTATAAATCTGAAGGTAAAAATCTGTACCGATCTCGACAAAATTTGGCAGAGTCATTTTCGAGCTGGATCTGATGTCTGGTATCACATATCATTGTCGTAGAGTGCATATTACGAATATGAGGGACTTAAATACCACATCGCATGAGAAACATATATGGGAGCTATAGCCATATCTGAACCGATTTTCACCAAAATTTGAAGCACTTGCTTTTAGGCTGAATTCCCTTGGAAGTGCCAAAATTCAGTATATTTGTGCCGATATTAGTCATTTGGTGCATAAAAAAACTGAAATCTGATAAATATATCCAAATCTGAGGCGATCTTGACAATTTTTTAAGCACTTATTCCAGAGCTGTATGTGAGGGACTTATATTCACAAATCGGATGAAACATAAATCGCCGCACAAGAATTCATGGACAGACGGACGGATAGACGGAATTACATGCATGAATCGGCTCAGAAAGTGATTCTATAAATAAAATTTGACAGAGGTATTTTTGAGCTCCATAAGTTATCTGCATCTGGACTTAAGCATCAAATCGGATGAAACATATATGTGCGATTTTCATCAAAATTTGAAGCAATTGCTCTTTGGCTGTCGGAATTGCCAAAATTCAGACCAGTATTAGCCATTTGGTGCACAACAAACCTGATATCGGATAAATATATATATGGGAGCTATATTTAAATCTGAACCGATCTTGACAAAATTCTAGACACTTATTTCTGAGCTGTGATAACTGCTACCAAATATTATTCTTGTGGAGTGAATATTACTTAGAGCGCCAAATCGGATGGGAGCTATAGACTGAATTCGGTCGCATGTGCCAAAATGCATGTCATATGGACTGATACTGGCCATATGTTGCACAATTAACCCGAATAGGGTTTCGTCCTTGGGCCAAACAAATATTGTTTGGAAAATTTCATCTCAATCAGATAATAAATGCGACCTGCATTTTGTTCACAAAAATACATGGACAGACAGCCGGACGGAGGACTGACACATAAATCGACCCCGAACGTGATTCTATGTCGATCCTCGAAACTAACTATGGGTCTATCTCGCTTCCTTCTCCATGTTACAAACGTATGCACAATGACATAATACCCTTACCACTATGTAGATTATGGTATAAAAATATCCCCAGAATATCTTTAATTAAAATTGTTATTATTTGCTTTTCGCCTTTATCTAAATTGACCGTCTTTGGCCATTGTAACTGAGTTTGTTTGACAGAATTTTCAGATAGCCAAAGATTAGCTGTAGTCGAGTGAACCCACATTTTTTTTTCTTTTTTACTCAAAAGATTATCGAGAATGAAAATCAAAAGAAGAAACGCCATACTTCACTCAAAGGCGTATGGCTGGTGAAATGCCTTAGGATAATAAAATAAAATAAAATGATGATAATGACTTACTAAGAAGTGTTTGATTATTACGATGAGGATGATGAAGACGATGATGATGACGAAGAAGGCATCTTTGTCAATTAGACATCATCGACTGACACCCTAAATACAGCAAATTATGAAGAAAGAAAATAACTAGATTAGACGGACGATGAAACGAAAAAGAAAACAAACAAGAGTCAAGATTATGGGGCCATCCGATGTGAGATAGACATCAGTTTTCGTCATAATTTGTGGCGTTTGATTTCTGCCAAAGAGGACACAGTCGGCTACTTATCGGCTAGCCAATTAAGCCGATAGTCATGGAATTGATAAATTAATGGGTTTTATTTTAATTGTAACAAATTCCAATTTAAAGGGGATGACATTCTTCTAAGGAGTCGAGACAAGGTGCTGACTGATGGAACCAAAGAGGAATAGTAGAAAATGGTTATGATGAGTATGGAAACATTGAAATACGTAATTGAGGAAACGATATAAGAATATGTTTTAAATGCACTGTGTACCCTCTATTAAACGGACGTGGACGTGGTATTGAATTATATGTCAATCAAAATTGTTCAATGTGACAAATTTTCTGACAGAGATTTAAAGAGAGCTTCTATTTTCCTTTCAAGTAAATATATTTTTACTTACGGTTAACTTCCTAGTATTGCTTCTCTGTAAATGGGTCCCCCGGTCGATTTATCAGTCCATATGGATTGGATTATTCGTCAATCAAAATTGTTCAATGGAATTGTTCAATGGGAAGAAATTTGCTGAGAGAGATTTGGAGAGAGCATCTATTTTCCTTTCAAATAAATATATTTTTTACTTACCTTTAACTTCCAATTATTGTTTCTCTGTGCATGGATCCACCGCTCACATGGATATTTAAGGTAATTAGATATTCCTCTCGAGCTATACTTGACTTATACGTCTATTAAAATATTATTCGTCGCCAACACACAAAATTTCAATTTTTTCCTAAGCAAAAATTTAAATATTTTAGGTTTGGTATTTTTTTTTATTAAAAGAAATTTGTAATGACAAATATTTCTTAATATTTGAAAATTAATATTTTTAAAGTGCATGCAAGTTCAAAATCCTGTTTAAATGCAAGGGAGAATCGTGGTTGGCTCTTTGAAACTATCATTATTGGTTCGGTTTCTTTACAGCCAGTCAGTATTCTCGTCGGTAAAAATTCTGATATACAGGGTTGCCCATATTCGACGGACACATCTGGCAACGCCATAACTTTTGACAGAGATGTCACATCGCTTAATGACATACCGCGTTTGAAGCGTCAGTCCAAGCAGATTTTTACCATGAACCAATACACGCCACGCGAGCGCTCTGAAATAGTTGAAATTTACATTCAACAGAAGAAGTCAATTGTGAAAACTCAACATGCTTTTAAAACATTAAAAAATATGAGAAGTGCGCCTTCCAAGAACACCATTAAGCGTTTATACGAAAAATGTTCAACTGGTAAGGCTCTTTCTAATCCGAAGAGGCCATATAAAAGTCGACCAAGGCGATCGGCCGAGAATATCGCTGCCGTACGAGCCAGTGTTAAGAGGTCCCCAAAAACATCCCAAAAACGCCGTTCTCAGCAGTTGGGCATGGCTCGGTCCACTTTACAACGGATTATTAGCATTGATTTGCATTTGTTCCCGTACAAAATTCAATTGACGCAAAGGATGTTGCCTGCGGACAAGCCTCGTCGATAGGAATGGGCCCAAAAAGACATGGGTCCGTCCAATATGGGAAACCCTGTATATGTGGCACTCATAGTGGTAAGGGTACAGACCCGAGATAGACCCATATTTACTTAAGAGGATCTTCATAAAATCACTTTCAGAATCGATGCCAATGCTTCTGTCCATGTGAACAAAATGCATTTATTATCCGATTGGGATGAATTTTTCCAAACAATATTTCTTTAGGCGAAGGAGGAACCCCAGTGAAATTGGCGAGAATCGGTTCAAATTTAGATTTAGCTCCCATACATATATCACATTTAAGTCCCTCACGTTTATAATAAGGGCTCCACAAGAATGATATTTGGCACCAGATAACTTATGGATCTCTAAATTACCTGTGTCAAAATTTATTACGATCGGATCAGATTTGGATATATCTCCCAAGTATATCTCAGTCCCATTTCAAATTTATTGTGCGTCAGATATGTAATATTCTACCAAATGAAATGTGTTGTAGCACATCCGACCGAATTCATCCTAGAAACAGGTACTTACGATTTGATGAAAATCGATTAAGATCGATGTGAGATAAAAAACTGTAACAAAATCAAACGCCGTAATTTTTAATTATTTTTTTTTTAATTTTATTGAATGAGAGCAAGAAAAGTCGGAAATAGCATCAAATTTTAGAACAAGTTTAGATTTGTTCGATTTGGCCACCTTTGGGACGAGTTATGACGTTCAAACAGCCAATGAAACCGTCACACGCTGCCCGAGTGCTGTTTTGCGGTATTTTGGCCCATTCCCGGAGAAGCGCTTGCTAGAGGTGATCGCCACTTTCCTAATTTTTAGTGCCATCCTTGCTTTCCAAAATACTCCAAACACAATAGTCCAAAGGATTGGTATCAGGAGATTTTGGTGGCAATTGTGCGCTGGAAATGAAGCGAGGCACCTCATTTAGTAACCATTCTTGGGTGGCGAGTGCTGAGTGCGATGGTGCTGAGCTCTGTTAGAATGTCAAAGGTCTGCGGCCAAAATGTTTGCTCGTCCAAGGCTTTAATACACCCTCTAGGATATTTTCGCGATAACATTCGGCATTTATTCTGGTGCCACGGTCGATTAATACGAGCGGAGAGGGACCATCGGCTGTTATGGCGGTCCACACCATCACCATGGCCGGGGCTTGAGTTCTGGTGGCCAACCGAAGGTGTAGATTTTCAGCTGACCTCTTTGGCAAGTAATCACGATCATTTTGTTTGTTTACAAACTGCTGGACAACGAATGTTTTTTCATCGGAGACGGAGAAAACCAAATTCGGCTGTTCACAACTTTCGGTCGAGCGAAGCAACTCGTCGAGCGAAGCAACTCTATTTTCATTCTATTGCGGTGTGAACTCTTGCTCTTTTTGGAATTTCAATGGCTTTACCCCGAGCTAATTTTTCAAAATTTGCTGAATGGAATATGGCGATATGTTCAGCTCACGAGGCATTTTTCGGACACTGCAGCGCTAGTTTCGATCAAGTCGCTTCTTTTTTTTTCGAACCATTTCTGCTGATGTTGCTGTTTTCTTCCGTCCACTTCCTTGACGTCGCTGGGCTACGCTACCAGTATCATGATAACGAGCAATGGTACGAGACACAAAAGATTTATTCACATTTAAATACTGGAGTGCTCTAACGATAGTCACTCGTGGTTCTCCAGCCAAATATAAAGAAGTCACACTATCACACTTGAATTCCGTCACGAATAATAAAAGCTTGTAGACAATATAATGAGCTGTAACTGGAGTAATTTTAATAGCTGTAGGACAAGTGGCTTAGAAATGACATCAGTCTGAAATTGGTTGCAGTTTTTTCATCTCACCCTGTATCATGATAACGAGCAATGGTACGAGACACAAAAGATTTATTCACATTTAAATACTGGAGTGATCTAACGATAGTCACTCGTGGTTCTCCAGCCAAATATAAAGAAATCACACTATCACGCTTGAATTCCGTCACGAATAATAAAAGCTTGTAGACAATGTAATGAGCTGTAACTGGAATAATTTTAACAGCTGTCGGATAATGGCTAAGAAATGACAGCAGTCTGAAGTTGGTTGTAGTTTTTTCAATTCATCTCTATATATAAGATCTATTTTTTTTTTGGCGAACTACAAAAACAATAGACTTTGAAACGATTCCGTTGGCAAATGTTACACAAAACATTAAAACACCGGGGGATTTCCAGTATCAAAAATAAAATCTTATCAACCTCAACAAATTGAACGATGTTAGATGAGTTTAACCTTTTTGGATCAATTGTGATGGTTGATGCCGATACAACGATTGTGAATACCGGCAAAAAGTTCGACAACACCAAATGTTCGAAGAGTTAACTTACCTTGCACCTAAGTTCCCCAAAAGTTGCAATGCACTGATTCCTGCTCAAGTTTTCGTTTTATAAACTTTAACGCACTCTTCGGCGGCATTGCTACCTTGCAGGAATCCATCGTGATAAAAATCCCTGTTTTCGATATAGCCCCCATAGAACGTTTCGCCAAATTTTTGAAAGAAAAGGAAGATTAAAACAGAATATTACTGTCAAAATGCTTGTTCTTTGGAATTTCGAATTCTCAGAGGGAAATCTTTTTTTGCAAACATCCATTAGAGCAGCCCAACTTATTGGTATATATTTGAATAGTTAAACCCGCTGTTCTAATGTGAAGCATGGACCCGCTGTCTCCATATATTTATACCGATTTTTGATATTTTTCAGGCTTTATCCATTTTCCTTCAAAATTCATTAGCAATTGGAGTTTTGAATGGGACTCTTTCGACGCTTTTATTTGACTCCTCATTTTGAATGGTCTTAAAGAATCAACCTGTCCAAACATAATTTTTTACTTGTTTATTATATTTCCTAATTTACTTGGTATACTAAAGCAGGTACTCATAAATAACTTACCAGTAACTTCCCAGAGTAATACAAATCGTTTCTCTTTCCTAATTCATTTAGCTTACATTCATTTAATTCATACCGAATTAAACTCACTGTAACTGCCCTGTCCTTTCCTTATTATATTCAAGAATTCCCTTTAATATTCCTTGGGTATTTCGTAAAAAGAAAACAAAAATCCAAATTCCTTTATTGCCTCATTCTGTTTTACTGATTGATTTCTTTCTTTTCCAATGAATTGTTGAATATTTCACACAAAAAAAACGAAACGTCCCTAACAAATTTGCCTTTGCCCTAAATGGGTGTCAAAATAAAGTTTAGCGTTATGAATTTGTATCCTCTTGACGATGAAAAGCAGCGATAACCTCAACAATGTCTGGTGCTTGTTCTTCTTCTTCGCCTTTTACTGATGATAATAATCTAGAAATGCTGATTTTATGGAGATACAAAGCTTTTATATTCGGGGGATTTTGTCACATTCTTCCATTGGTTGCCACCAAAAAAAAGGGAGCGACAAAAAACCACTGAACTAAAATGTTCACGAAATGATAAAGGCGTGTTAGTGTAACCATCTATACAGCCAGCCATCCATCCTCTTACCTTCATTTGGCATTTCGCTTTTTTAATATCTTTTATCCGTCATTGTAAATGTTTTTCTTTTGATGTCAAATGGTTTTGAATGTTTGTGTGTGAGTCTTTCCTTTCTTTTTTCATTACAATTTCTTGTTAAGAAATTTGATTTTTATGTAAGAAAATTAAATGTTTCAAATTTGTCCCGCAAGTATTGATACTCTCTTTGAGGAGTCTTTTTGGGGGGATTAATAGAAAATTGTAAGTAGATACGCGGAGAATGGTTCTTTAATACAAATTGGTTATCATAAAGAAAATACTAGCAGCCATGATCCACTTCTTGCAAGGTAGACAAGGTTTATTAAATTTGAGAAACACAAAGCAAAAGTAAGAGGCTTGTAACCGAAAATATACTATACGAATGCAATCAGTTGTTTTGATTATATGAAACTTTATTCACAATATTATATAATTAAAGCGAAAATCGCCAAAATGAATAGAACTTCGCCTTGAGGTCGAAATATCGAGTTCCTGATATTTCACATTTTTCTCATGGTACAATGAAAAGATAAGGTAGAGCTACCAGATGATTAATATTTTTTTCTAAGTGTGCCCGACTTCTGCCAGTTTTGTTTATGTATTTATTGTTTTGAAAAATTAAAAAAAAAAATATTTTCAAAACAAAAGCAAGCACGTACATTGTGGCTTGCGCATCAAAGCTATTAACCAGTTTGGCGATGAAATTGAAAGATTGAACAGTTTGGATCATATTTTTGAGAGAAAAATCCAAGAATTTCATTCATTTTAAAAAAAAATGAGGAAAAATATGAAAAAAAGTAAAGAACGTCTTAAAGTCGGGCGGGCCGACTTTATGACACCCTACACCACTTTGCTAATTTAGTACAGCTCCACATAACAATTAAAAGTTTTTATGGGAGAATTCAATCATACACGCTATGATTATAATTATTATTTAAAGTTCAAAGGACAAAACATGCCGAAGCATTTGTATCTTTTAAATTCGGACTTGTATTGCCCATTTGGTGCACAATTAATTTGAAATCGGATAAAGATATACATGGGAGCTATATCCAAATCTTAACCGATCTCGATAAAATTTGGCAAATATATTTCTAAGCTGTATTTAATATATTTGCCTGAATATCGTTGTTACGGAGTGCATATTACGGGGGTGGATACCAAACATAACAAATCGGATTAACAATAAATATGGGAGCTGTAGCTATATCTGAACCGATCTTCATCAAATTTGACATACTAACTTCCAGACTCAATTCAGTCGTAAGTGCCAAATTCCATCCTATTTGGACAAACATTAGACGTTTGGTGCACAATAAAAAGTAAATCGGACGAAGATATACATGGGAGATACATCAAAACTTTTGACCGATTATCTCCAATTTCAATAGGGCTCGTCTTTGGACCAAACAAATGATCTGTGCAAAATTTTATTTGGATAGGGTAATAAATGCGAACTGTACTTTGTTTATAAAAATGCATGGACATATAAAATGCTTTCCAAAATACTCAAGACACAATAGTCCAACAGATTGGTATCCGGAGACTTTGGTGACCATTGTGGGCTGGAAATGAAGCGAGGAACCTCATTTTGTAATCATTCTTAGGTGGCGCTTGCTGCCTGCTGCTGCCAAAATGTTTGCATGCCCAAGGCTTTATTACGCCCTCCAGAATATTTTCGCGATAAAATTCGGCATTTATTCTGATGCCACGGTCGATTAATACGAGCGGAGAGCGACTATCGGCTGTTATGGCGGCCCACACCATAACCATGGCCCGCGCTTGAGCTATGGTGGCCAACCGAAGGTGCACATTTCAGCTGACCTCTTTGGCAAGTAAACACGATCATTTGTTTGTTTACAAACTGCTGGACAACAAATGTTTTCTCATCGAAAAAAAAAACAAATTCGGCAGTTCTCGGCCAAGCGAAGCAACTCTCTAGCTCTTTTGAGTCTATATTCTTTCGTTTGCGGTGTAAGTTCTTGCAATTTTTGGAATTTCAATGGCTTTACCTCGAGCTCATTATTCAATATTTGTCGAATGGAATATTTCGATATGTTCAGCTCACGAGCCCTTCTTTGGTCACTGCGATGAGGTTTTCGATCAAGTCGCTTCTTTACATTTCTGCTGATGTTGCTGTTTTCTTCCGTCAATTTCCTTGAGGTCGGGCTACACTACCAGTATCACGGTAACGAGCGATGGTACGAGACACAGAACATTTATTCACATTTAAGTGCTGGAGTGGTCTTACGATAGCCACCTGTGGTTTTCCAGATTAATATAAAGAAATCGCACTATCACGCTTGAATTCCATCACGAATAACTTTTTTTTTTAAATTATCACCAAAATGCTCTTTTACGCTTATAAGTAATATAATGAGCTGTCACTGGAATAGCTGTCGGACGAGTGGCTTAGAAATGACAGCATTCTGAAATTGGTTGCAGTTTTTTCATCTCACCCTGTATATGGTGAACAATAACCGTAAAATCGGATGAACATATATATCGAAGTTATATAAAAACCTAAACCGATCTCGTTAAAGTTTGGCAGGGAAATATTCGAGCAATATCTGATGCCCGGTATCAAATATCTTTGTTGTGGAGTGCATATTTCGCATGTGAGGGACTTTAACACCAAATCGGATAAAGCATGTGTATTGGAGTTATAGCCATATCCAAACCGATTTTCACCAAATTTGAAATACTTATTTCTACGCTGAATTGCTTCAGATATGCCATTTGGACTGATATTGGCCACTTGGTGCACAATTAATCCGAAATCGATTGAAGATATATATGGCAGCTGTGTCTAAATTTGAACCGATTCTCACCAATTTCAATAGGGTTTGTCCTTAGGCCAAACAAATATTGTTTGCAAAATTTCATCTCAATCGTTTTGTTCACAAAACTACATGGACAGGTGGACTGACTAACTACTATTTGGAGTAGCTTGATAAGCATTTATTTTCTTTGATGTATCCCTGTTAAAATATGGGGTTTATAAATAGTCACTGGCGTCAAAATGTACGTGATGTTCCCATTACTTGGTATTTAGATTTTTTGCTGAGAACTATATATTCTCGTTGCTATTGGCAACTGAATGGCAACGTTAAGATAGTAAGGATAATATTGTAAAGGCTATAAAAAAACACAACAATTTCCGTATCATTTTGAATGAATGTCCGAAAAATCGAATTTATTCAATAATACCAAACAATGACCAATTATCACATTTTTCCAATAACAAACAATTTTCATAGATTTCAATGAAATCTGAATCCAATTGCAATATTTCAAACCCTCGGCCACATTGGAGCATTTTATGTAAAGCCAATTTGGAGTGTTCCACAAAACATTGCTGGCAACGTGGACACCAAAGCACACGATCTTCCGTGGCGTGATGGAGAAAACGTCGTATATTGGTGATTTCCTGTAGTTCCATAAAGCGCCCCTTGATATCACATAGGATAATAAAGCTGCGACTTTTGTAGAGATCATTGGAGGAACTGCCCAAATGATATGGCACCACATAGAGTTCCAATGAATTTGGACATTCCTGAAAACAATAGAGATTACAGGGAAAAGGCGACATTTGGCTATCCAATGGCTCGGAGGTTAGCAAATGTTGACGAAACCATGCTGTCAGCGATGCTAATTCATTGCGATTGGCTGTGGTGCCACTCATTTCCATGTTCGTCTGCTTGCGGGCATAATGCAAGGGCAATGGCATACTCTCCTGTTGCAGCTGTTGTTTTCGCACTTTTATGCGGATTCTTTTAATGCTGTATGCCTCTTGTTTTCCAAAGCCATTGGACTCACTGCGACATGCCAAAAAGTTTCTCAGCTTCTCCAAGAGCATGGCAAAAATCATATCCACACTTTCTCGGATGTCGTAGTGATGTTTTATTGTCAATTCGGTTGTTTGTAGCATAAACGTCTCACCTCCAATGGTCACATAGAAGCCCACCGCCACCAGCAGCAAGCGATGACTGTGACCACCACCATACATGGCATAGAGGGAAGCCAGTAAATCGGGCACAGCTTTTATGCCAGCATCCAATAAAAATTGCTGGCTATCACTTACGGCCTTTGAGGCGCACAGCATAAAGGATTCAACGTTTTTGCTGACAATAATTTCCTTGCTATCCATTAAGGTTGTTATCCGGCCAAAGCTCTTATCCGACGATGTCAACGATGATGATGATGATGTTGATGACGATGTAGATGTAGAAAGTGCTATTGGCGTTTTAGCTGTCCTTGATATGTCGATGCTGCCATCCTTGTTGTTGTTGTTGCTGTCGTTGTCATCCAATGTCTTTGGCTGGGACCAGTGTTTGCCATAGGCATCGGTTTCCTTGCATGAACTGCCGCATTTATTACATTCAATAACTTCGTTATTTTCATACTGCCAACGATGAACAAATCGCCTCTGTCCACCAGAGGTGACAAACGTATAACTCGATACTGGCATAGATGACATTGTTCTGTTTCAGAATACTGCTGTTTTTACCAGTGGAGTTGAGGCTGTTTTTGGATGGACAACAAGATGGACGTCAAGCACAAGAGTTGTGAGTTTTGGCTTGTCCGGCTGACTAGCTGGCTGACTACCGTTTGCATACGCTCCGCAACGATTGCAATAGTAAACTGCCGCTGGTCTTCGTTCGATTTATCGAATTTATAGCTGTAGTCAAATGACAGACAGGCAGTGACATCAAATCAGGTACAGAGTTTGGTTTTTGTACGAATCAAGTGTTTTGCTTTCGTCGGAGTATTTGCAGTACTCTCCCTTTGTCTTTCATTTTTTTTTCTACTTGGGAAATTCTAAAAACTCGATGATAAATGTAAATGTGTACGCGTGCCCTCTTTTTCTATATGTGTGTGCTTGTGTTGGTTTCGGAGAGTTTGAGTAATGAATTTAGGTATTTGCATAGAGCAGTTGATGGGAAACAGAGGTAAATTTACTGATAAGTTCAAAGAGAACGCGATAAACAAGTAAAGATCTAAGTCATTTACAGTGGCTCAAATGCACTTATGATAAAATTCAATTGGAAAATATACCTGTCTTTTCAGGCAATTGGAAATTAGGTGTGCGGAATTTCTATTTTGGACAAAAAGCGACAGGCATAAGAAATTCGAGCCGGAGGAAGGCTCGACACTAGTATGTGTTAAATAACACATTGTTAAATATTGATGCTGTAATAACAAAATTAGACTGTACTTATTCTCCATACACAGTATGGAGTGAATATTAGGTACCACATAGTGGTAAAGGTATTATGTCCATGTGCATTTGTTTGTATCATGGAGAAGGAAGCGAAATAGACCCATAGTTACTGTTGAGGATCATAATAGAATCATTTATTGAGTCGATTTAGACGGAGGTCCGTCTGTCCCCGCATTTATGTGCCTATTGAAATGTAGATATAGCTCCCATATACAGGGTGAGATAAAAAATTCGAACAAAGTGAAACGACATAATTTTTACATTTTTTTTAAATTTTATTGAATGACATCTAAAAATGTCGGAAATAGCATCACATTTCAGAATAAGTTTAGATTTGTTCGAATTGGTCACCATTGGCACGAATTATGGCCTTCAAAAGGCCATTGAAACCGTCACACTCTGCCCGAATGTTGCTCTGCGGTATTTTGGCCCATTCCCGGCGAAGCGCTTGCTTGAGGTGATCGAAACTTTGGTACTTTTTAGTGCCAACCTTGCTTTCCAAAACACTTCAGATACAATAGTCCAACGGATTGGTATCCGGAAATTTTGATGGTCATTGTGCGCTGGAAAAGAAGCAAGGAACCTCATTTTGTAACCATTCATGGGTGGCGCGTGCTGAGTGCGATGGTGCTGAATCCTGTTGGAATGTCCAATGTCTGCGGCAGAACTGTTTGCGCGCCCAAGGCTTTAATACACCCTCCAGAATATTTTCGTGATAATATTCGGCATATATTCTGATTCAATTAATACGAGCGGAGAGCGACCATCGGCTGTTATGGCAGCTCGCACCATCACCATGACCGGCGCTTGAGTTCGGGTGGCCAACCGAAGGTGCACATTTTCAGCTGACCTCTTTGGCAAGTAAACACGATCACTTTGTTTACAACTGCTGGAAAACGAATGTTTTCTCATTGGAGAAAACCAAATTCGGAAGTTCACTACTTTCGACCAAGCGAAACAACTCTTTAGCTCCTTTGAGTCTTTGAGTGTATTTGCGGTGTAAGTTCTTGCACGTTTTGGAATTTCAATGGCTTTACGCAGAGCTTATTTTTCAATATTTGCCGAATGGAATATTGCGATATGTTCAGCTCACGAGCCATTTTTCGGCCACTACGACGCGGGTTTCGATCAAGTCGCTTCTTTACTTTTCAAACCATTTGCGCTGATGTTGATGTTTTCTTACATTAATTTTCTTTACGTCGGGCTACGCTACCAGTATAACGGTAACGAGCGTTGGTACGAGACTCAAAAGATTTTTTCACATTTAAATGCTAGATAGCCACTTGTTGTTTCCCAGGCAAATATAAAGAAATCACACTATCACCCTTGAATTCTTTTCTTCTGGAAAATTCTCACCAAAATGCTTTTGTACGCTTGTAAACAATATAATGAGCTGTAACTGGAATAATTTCAACAGCTGTCGGACGAGTGGCTTAGAAATGAAAGCAGTCTGATGTTGGTTGCAGTTTTTTCATCTCACCCTGTATATCTTCTACCTTCTTCGGCCAGTATCACCAATTTACCAATATCAGTGCAAATGACCTGAATTTTGGCACATCCGACCGAATTCAGTCTAGAAGTACAAAAATTTTGGAGAAAATTGGTTCCGATATATGTCTCATCCGATTTGGTGTTTAAAGTCCCTCACAGGTGTAATATGCACTCCACAAGAATGATATTTGGTGCTAGATAACGTATGGATCTCGAAAATACCTCTGTCAAGTTTTATCGAGATCGGATCAAATTAGGATATTTCTCTAATACATATCTTTATCCGATATAAGGTTTATTGTGCACCAACAATAATATCATCCCAAATGGACTGTATTTTTGGCAATTCTGATTGATTTCATACTAGAAACCAGAAACAGAAAATCGGTTCAGATATAGCTTTAGTTCCCATAGATATGTTTCATCCGATTTAGGGTCTAAAGTCCCTCACATGCGTAATATGCACTTCACAATAATAATCTTTAGTACCAGATATCAGATACAGTTCAAAAATAAGTGCTTCAAATTTTGTCGAGATCGGTTCAGATTAGGATGTAGCGCCCATATATATATTTAGGCTTATTGTGCACCAAATGGTTAATATTAGCCCAAATGGAGTGAATTGTGGCACATCTGACCGAATTCACGTTAGAAACAAATATATCAAATTTGAGAAAATCGGTTCAGATATCGTTATAGCTCCCATATATATGTTTCATCCGATTTGGTGTTAAAGTCCCAATCCACAACAATAATCTTTGTCCGATTTTTTGTTCACCAAATGGCTAATATCAGCCCAAATGGACTGAATTTAGGCACTTCCAACGGAATTCAGCCAAAAAGCAAGTGCTTCAAATTTTGGTGTAAATCTCATATATCATATATATTTCATCGGATTTGGTGTTAGTCCCTCACATGCGTAATACGAACCCCACAACAATGATATGTGATACCGGGCCTCAGATACTGCTCGAAAATACCTCTGCCAAATTTTATCGAGAACGGTTCAGATTTTATATAGCTTCGATATATATTTTCATCCGATTTTACGTTTATTGCTCACCGCATATTATTATCAGCCCAACTGGAAAAGATTTTTTCATATTCAACCGAATTTTACCATTTGGTGAAACTCGTTTCGGAATATCTGGGGCTGCAATAAATATTGTTATACACTACACCACAAGGTGGTCAGGGTATTATGTCTTTGTGCATTTGTTTGTAACTGGAAAAAAGGAATTGAGATAGACTCATAGTTCCTTTTGATGATCTGCATAGAATCACATTCTGAGTCGATTTATGCATGTCCGTTCGATCGTGTTGATTTTTGCGACATAGTTTTGGCCAGAAATATTGGTTGTGGAACCATTTTGCAAGGGTTTATCCAATATGCTCTATGATAAGCCTTAAAAATTATAGATTTTGAATATTTTTCGGTGCACCAAACGTGTAATATCAGCCCGAATAGTATGGAATTTTTCACATACGACCAAATTAGGCCTGAAAATAAGTAGGCCAAATTTGATCGAAATCGATTCAGATATAGCTATAGCTCCAATATATATTGTTCATCAGATTTGTTATTTTAGTTCTCCGCAGCCGTAATATGCACTCTGTAACAACAATATTTGGGGAAATATATCAAATACAGCTCAGAAATGACTTTGTTAAATTTTATCGAAATCGGTTCGGATTTGGATATATCTCCCATATATATAACTTCTTCCGATTTACCTTTTATTGTGCACCAAACGTCCAATATTTGCCCAAATGGGATGGAATTTGCCACTTACGACCGAATTGAGTATAGAAGCTAGAAAGTCAAATTTGGTGAAGATCGGTTCAGATATAGCTGTAGCTCCCATATATATTGTTCATCCGATATGCCATATTTGTTACCCACAGCCATAATATGAACTCCGTAACAACTATATTCAGGGAAATATATGAAATACAGCTCAGAAATATCTTTGCCAAATTTTATCAAGATCGGTTCAGGTTTGGATATAGCTCACATATATATTTTTATCCGATTTCAAATTAATTGTGCGCCAAATGGGCAATACAAGTTCGAATTTGAAAGATACAAATGTTTCGGCATATTTTTGAACTTTAAATTATAATTATAATCATAGCGTGTATGATTTGAATGAATTCTCCCATAAAAACTTTCAATTGTTATGTGGAGCTCTACTAAATTAGCAAAGTGGTGTAGGGTATCATAAAGTCGGCCCCACCCGACTTTAAGACTTTCTTCACTGGTTTAATATATTCCTTATCTACTTTACATAAATGGCCAATATAAATTTTTTGTTACGGTAGCTCTACTAAATACGCATAGTGGTGTGGGGTATCATATAGTCAGTCGGTTTTTTACCTTTCCTTGTTGGTTTCTGTTTTGATTGTTCATCCCCTTGGATTCATGATGGAAAGGTGGAACACTCCAAAATAAATTTGCTCCGACTGAGCGGAGTTGGAACCCCACCGTAGTGCCGTAGTAGGTGGATCGTAACAACTTTTTTTGGGGGAAGCTCCAATCGTTATATCGATTAGAAACATTTTGCCAGTATCAAATCATGTATGTATACCCCACTTTGCCATAAAGCTGATCGTATACAAATAATGAATATGGGTACGAGGTGTTATATTCGGGATGACGAAATGAATATATGTGCATACCCCCATCTACAAACGAGTCACCATTGATATATCACTGTGAACCATACTTAACATCATAAGATTATTTTTCCCATGACCTCTCCACACATACACACTGGGCATCTTTAAAATAAATTGTATGACACCTTTGTTCACAATTTTCCGTTGTCCTTATTTTCCATATGCCTGGAGTCATTTTCCCCAGCATAAAAGTTCTTCTGTACACTGTTTTTTTTTTTTTTTCAAAAATAAAAAAAAACATTGTAACATCTACACCATTCGCTTAGTGTCCTGCTGGTCATAGTTTCCTCGTTAAAGGATTTCTAATGAATATAACTTGAAACTAAACTTTAGGCAAAGTGTTTTTTGTTCTCTTCCTCTTTTGTTTTTACTCACATTTGCACCCATCCACACACACACACACATTGTCGCCATTTCTGTCATCCTTGTGTCACATGTGAATAATAAAACAAATGCAAAAGTTTTCTCTCATACATTTCAAGGACTTTCAGAAAAATGAAATTGTTCGTCGAAAGTCGAATCATTTCTGGGGGATTATACTCCACTTCATCTTAATTGGCTATTTTCACATTTTGACACGACACGTGCCCCGGTTGGCATATGGATGGTTGCTGAAGTGGAACAAGGGTCAGTTGTTGTACTTGACTTTTGTTGCTTTATGTGAATATTAATAGAGGTGAGCATTAATAATTAAAAAAAAAAACTTGAATTTAGTTGTAATTAAAAATATAAGATATTAATAGGTGAACAGTTTCGGGATTAACACTACTTTGAATGGGTGGTGCATAAGTGGGTGATGGGAAAATTGGAAGTTGAAGTGAAAGATAATGTTGAAATAGGAATTTCGGTATTTCGGCCGCTGTTTATGTGACTTATGGGGGTGATTTCGGAAATGAGTACCATAATTGTTCGAAAAGTACTAAGCGGTACTAACTTGGATAAAGTGATCGAGATAAATTTCTGAATCTCGATATGTAGATAACTGATGGTATTTGTGTTTGTGATTTGGCGATGGTTTGAAAATGCTTTATTTATTGGTATGAAAAATACTACATGGTACTATATTTGGTATTGGGTGAAGGATTTGGACTGAAATCCTCAAATATGACATTGAAGTCTCTGTTGATATCTGGAATTAAAATATGGAGGTGGTTCTGGAATTGTGTACAACAATTGGACGAAAAGTACTCAATGAAAAAAAATAAATGAAAAAAAAAATCCCTTAAAAATTCTTTTAAAATCTTAAAAATGCCACATATAGACGTTAAATTGGGGACCTGCACGTGGACCTGCATAGGCAACTTTTGTCATAAGCTATTACAATATTTAAACACAAAACTTGAAAAAAATCAGTGAATAATGTAGCTGAAATAATCAAAATACCGAATATAGGGAGGTACTGATATATGGGGCCTATCCGAAGACGTGGATCTGCAAAAACATCTTCCTGTCATAGACTGTACAGGGTGAGATTAAAAGCAACCAATTTCAGACTGCTGTCATTTCTAAGACACTCCTCCCACAGCGGTTAAAATTATTCCAGTGACATCTCATCATATTGTCTACAAGCGTACAAAAGCATTTTGGTGAGAATTTTCCAGGAAAAAAAGTTCTTCGTGACGGAATTCAAGCGTGATATTGTGATTTCTTTATATTTGACTGGAAAACCACATGAGGCTATTGTTAGAGCACTCCAGAATTTAAATATGAATAAATCTTTTGTGTCTCGCACCATCGAACGTTATCGTGATACTGGTAGCGTAGCCCGATGTCAAGTAAGTGGAAGTGGACGGAAGAAAACAGCAACATCATCAGAAAATATTCGAAAAGTAAAGATCGAAACCCGCGTCGCAGTGGACGGAATATGGCTGGTGAGCTGAACATATCGCAATATTCCATTCGGCAAATATTGAAAAATGAGATCGGGGGTAAACCCATTGAAATTGCAAAAAGTGCAAGAACTTACACCACAACAGAAAAACGAGTAAGGAAAGCTCAAAAGTCGGGAGGGGCCGACTATATGATACCCTACACCACTATGCATATTTAGTAGAGCTCTAGTAAAAGTGTTTATACAGGGCATTCAGAGCTCTATGAGATATTTGGTACAAAATCAAA
Organism: Musca domestica; assembly: GCF_030504385.1. Lineage (NCBI taxonomy): Eukaryota > Metazoa > Arthropoda > Insecta > Diptera > Muscidae > Musca > Musca domestica. Next base: position 21,914,676 of record NW_026712363.1, on the reverse strand, counting down.
ATCTATCTAATTCTATCGTGCATTTTACGAACTATAGCTATCTATGAACCGGGTTTCTCCAAATTTGACGTTTTAGCTTCTAAACTGAATTCGGTCTTATGTACGAAAATTCAGGTGATTTGGGCTGATATTGACCATTTAGTGCACATTTAACCCGAAATCGGATGAAGATATATATGGGAGCTATATCCAAATCTGAACCGATTTCGATAAAATTTAAAACAGCTATTCCTGTGCTCCATCTAATACCTGGTACCAAATATCACGGTTGTGCAGTGAATATTACGAATGTAAGGGCCTAAAACACTAAATCGGATGAAACATATATATGGTTGCTATATCTATATCTGAACCGATTTTCACTAAATTTGATATACTTGCTTCTAGGCTGAATTTGGTCCGATGTACTAAAATTCAGTCTAGTTGGACTTATATCGGCCATTTGGTGCACAATTAACCCGAAATCGGATGAAGATATATACGGGAGCTATATCCAAATCTGAACCGATTTCGATAAAATTACAAACAGCTATTTCTGGGCTGTATCTTATATCTGGTACCAAATATCATTCTTGTGGATTGCATATTACGAATGTGAGAGACTTAAACACCAAATCGGATAAAACATATATATGGGAGCTATAGCAGTTTCTGAACCGATTTTCTCCAAATTTGTTGTATTTGCTTTAAGGCTAATCCCGGTCACATGTGCCAAAATTCGGGCCATTTGGGCAGATATTGACCATTTGGTGGTCAATTAACCCGAAATCGGATGAAGATATATATGGGAGCTATATCCAAATCTGAACCGATTTCGATAAAATTTAAAACAGCTATTTATGTGCTCCATCTAATACCTGGTACCAAATATCATGGTTGTGGAGTGCATAGTAGGAATGTGAGGGACTTAAAGATCAAATCGGATGAAAGATATATATGGGAGCTATAGCTATATCTGAACCGATTTTCTTCAAATTTAATATACTTGCTTCTAGGCCGAACTCGGTTGGGTGTGCCAAAATTCAGGTAATTTGGACTGATAGTGGATATTTGGTGCACATTTAATTCGAAATCGGATGAAGATATATATGGGAGCTATATCTAAATTTGATCCGATTCTCACCAATTTCAATAGGGTTCGTCCTTGGGCCAAAAAAATATTGTTTGGAAAATTTCATCTCAATTGGATAATAAATGCGACCTGCATTTTGTTCACAAGAATACATGGACAGACGGACGGACGGACTGACATGCATAAATCGACTCAGAAAGTGATTCTATGAAGGTTCTCAAAAGTAAGTATGGGTCTATCTCGTTTCCTTCTCCATGTTACAAACAAATGCACAAAGACATAATACCCTTACCACTATGTGGTGTAGGGTATAAAGAGCTAAATTTAGATAGATATAGCTCCCTTCGTCCGATTTGTTTTTATTGTGCACCAAACGTGTAATATCAGCCCGAATAGTATGGAATTTTGCACATACAACCAAATAAGGCCTGAAAATAAGTAGCCAAATTTGATCTTAATCGGTTCAGATATAGCTATAACTCCCATATATATTGTTCATCCGATTTATTATTTTCGTCCTCCGCAGCCGTAATATGCACTCTATAACAACAATATTTGGGGAAATATATCAAATGCAGCTCAGAAATACCTTTGCTAAATGTTATCAAGATCGGTTCAGATTTGGATATAGCTCTCATATATAACTTCGTTCGATTTACCTTTTATTGTGCACCAAACGTCTAATATTTGCCCAAATGGGATGGGATTCATACGACCGAATTTAGTCTAGAAGGTAGTATGCCAAGTTTGGTGAAGATCGGTTAAGATATAGCTATAGCTCCCATATATATTGTTCATCCGAATTGTTGTATTTGTAACCTACAGCCGTAATATGCACTCCATAACAACGATACTAAGGGAAATATTTCAAATACAGCTCAGAAATATCTTTGTCAAGTTTTATGGGGATCGGGTCAGATCTGGATATAGCTCCATATATATATTTATCTGATTTCAAATTAATTTTGCACCAAATGGGCAATACAAGTCCGAATTTAAAAGATACAAATGCTTCGGCATATTTAGTCCTTTGAATTTGAAATTATAATTATAATCATAGGGTGTATGATTGAATTCTCCCGTAAAGAACTTTTAATTGTTGTGTGGAGCTCAACTAAATTAGCAAAGTGGTGTAGGGTATTATAAAATCGGCCCCGCCCGACTTTAGGACTTTCGTTTCTGGTTTACTTTATTTCAATAAAATTTAAAAAAATGTAAAAATTATGGCGTTTGACTTTCTTGCAGTTTTTTTATCTCGCCCTGTAGTACCTATTGCGATATTCAAACACGAAATATGAAACAATTCCGGTAATAATGTCGTTAAATTCCAAATATGTGGTGGGGGGGTAACTTTATATAGGAGGCTATTCGAAGACGTGGACCTGTGCAGACGATTTCTGTCACAGTTTGTAGTATCCTTGGCGAATTTCAAATACCAATTATGAAACGATTCCGGTGAATAATGTCGCTTAAGTCACAAAAACCGAAAGTAGTGGAAATAGGTACCAGTATATGGGTGCTATACCAAAACGTGGACCCACACAGCCTATTTTCAATAGCAAAAGTCCTGCAGAGATAATATGCATTTGAGTAAAATTTTATTAACCTACTTTATCTTGTTCGTTGAACGTTTGTGTCTGGAGAATTTTGAAAAGCAAGGTTGGCACTAAAAAGTACCAAAATGTCGATCACCTCAAGCAAGCGCTTCGCCGGGAATGGGCCAAAATACCACAGAACAACATTCGGCCAGCGTGTGACGGTTTCATTGGCCGTTTGAAGGCCATAATTCGTGCCAAAGGTGACCAATTCGAACAAATCTAAACTTATTGTAAAATGTTTTGCTTTTCCGAATTTTTTTGCTTTCATTCAATAAAATTTAAATTTAAATAAAATTTAAAAAAAATAAAAAATTGACTTTGTTACAGTTTTTTTTTTCTCATATACTTTGTGGGGTCTAAAACGTATTTCCAAGGTGTTTTAATATGCCCTTCATACTATGGTGGAGGGTATAAACACTATATTTATACCCTACAACACTATGTGTTGGGGGTATTATAAGTTTGATTGGGCCAAAAATTATGTAACACCTCGAAATATTGGTTTGTCTTCCTAGCTCGCCGAGCTGAGTCGATCTAGCTATGTATGTCCGTCCGTCCGTCTGTCCGTCTGTCCATGTTAATTTGTAATCACGCTACAGGTCGCAATTATGAACCGATCCTCACGAAATTGAAAATGGAGGTGGGGTTATGGTCAGAATAGAACCCTATTGTTTTTGGAGATGATCGCACGATATTAAGGGGTTAAAATTGACCAAAAACAGAAAATTTTCCTGATTTTGCATCGACGCGAGAATTTACATGGAGTTAGAGTTTGGGACTATGCAGAAACCTACCAATTTGAGCGGCCATCGGACAATAATTAGCGGGTAAAATAGACCCTAACTTTTATGTTCGAAAATAGGAAAATTTCCACTAAACCGCGAATATATTTAATCCCAGCCAAATCACAAATACATTAAAAGATCACTTCTGACCATTACAGTGATGCTAAAATCCAAGAAATCGGATATATAGCAAAATAGGTACAATACATATGTAAAAGAATTGATCTTATTTATTCTGCTTAAAAATCAGGAACCGCTGGGCCGATTTTCACAATTCCCATCAATTCGGAATGGTCTTTTGCCAGAAAAGGATAAAATCTAAAAAAATCGCGGGATAATATACCAATAAAAAAAATTATATCTTTTGTTTAATTTTTTTCCATTTTTGTCATATTTTTTATCACATGCGATTTTTTCAATTTGACTTACAATTTTGAATTTTAAATTTTCCAAATTTTTACACCCCCCAACACTACGTTTTTAGGGTATTATATGTATGTCGAAATTTTGCATGGGTGTGGGTCGGAATTGAAGCCTATTGTTCTTAGGATGTGCTATTAGAGGTTTAAATGGCTAAAAATATTTAAATTTTTCTTATTTTGTAGTCGTTATAGGCCACAATTGAAAACTAATCGACATGGAATTTCGCATCGGAAGAGAGTTGAGGACAGAGAAGAAGTCTAGCATTTTGGACGACCATTGGATTATATTTAGCTGTAAAATGGGCCACAACTTTCGTGTGCAATTGTTTTGAATACTTCACAATACTACGGAGTGCGTAAATATTGGCCAAATTCTCCGGGTCAAAAACCAAAGGGTAACCTCTGGGCAGGGCTCTTTCAAAAACGAAATCTTCCGAAATGGATTCGCATATAAAGGGACTTCGAACGTATTGTAGTGTTGTAGGATATCACATGGTCGGCCCCGCACGACTATAGCCTTTGCTTACTTGGTTTACTTTTATATTACCAAGTTAGGAATGACCAACTAAACAAAGGAGTAAGGAAAGAAGAGAATTCCTGCGGGGTCGACTCTTGATTCCCCAAATAACCATGCATAGCTAGCAGAGCTATCCGCGACATAAATACGTTTAATTTACGAAATTTGATTTCATTTCTTCATATGCCTCCAAGTGCCATTTCCACATGCAAGTATTAAAGCAAATTTTTATACCCTACAACACTATGTGTTGGGGGTATTATAAGTTTGATTGGGCCAAAAATTATGTAACACCTCGAAATATTGATTTCCCACATAGGAAAGTATATATGGATGTTCCAATCTCGCCGAGCTGAGTCGATCTAGCTATGCATGTCCGTCCGTCCGTCTGTCCGTCAGACCGTCTGTCCATGTTAATTTGTAATCACTCTACAGGTCGCAATTATGGCCCGATTTTCACGAAATTTAGAATGGAGGTGGGGTTAAGGTCAGAATAGAACTCTGTTTCTTTTGGAGATGATCGCATAATATTAAGGGTTCGAAATGGACCAAAAACTGAAAAATTTCTTGATTTTGCAGTTGCTCTACAGGTCGCAATTATGGACCAATCGACGCGGAAATTAGCACGGGGCTAGAGCTTCGGGCTGGCAGAAGCCTTCCAATTTTGATGGTCATCGGGTAATATTTAGTGGGTGAAAAAACTATACATTTGTGTTAAATAAAAGTCAAATTTCCATTAAACCGCGAATATTTTTAGTCCCGGCTAAATCATTAATAGACGAACAGGTCAATTCTAACCGTCGTAGATGCCGATAGTAAATATATCGGATATATATAGCGAAATATATACAATGTGTATATACAAAGGAAAGGAATGTTAGATGGAATGCTTATATCTCAAGAATGGCTGGACCGATTTTGACAAATTTTGCAAATCCAGAACGCGCTCTTGACATAAAAGTAAAAAATCTAACAAAATCGCATAAAAATAAGTCAAAAGTGATGTTAATATAGATTTTGAAGTATTTTGTGACATTTTTTTAGGGCTACGCCTACTGTTTTTAAGAATGTCCGCAATATATTTAGGGGTTAAAATGGACCAACAACTAAAATGTTCCTGATTTTGCAGCCTTTATAAAGGTCAAAATAGAAACTAATGGACACGAAATCTCGCATGAAGTTAGAGTTTAGCACAGCCTTTTTTTTGCTAATTTCATTGACAAATATAGCCAAATATCCTAGACAAGCTAATCATATAGATGAGTCTAAATTTAGAAATACAGAGGGACCTCTTGCTTTTGGAGATGATCGCACAATATTCAAAAACAGGGAAAATTTCCTGATCACACAATCGACACGCCTGAGAAGAAAGTTAGGGACAGGGAAGAAGTCTAGCATTATGTATGACCATTGGATTATATTTAGCTGTAAAATGGACCACTACAACTAACAGCACGACGAAGTTCGTAAATATTGGTTAAATGTCCCTGGTCAAAATGCTAGTAATATCTGGGCAGTGGACATAATTTCAAAAGCGAAATCTTCCAAAATGGATTTGGGCATAGGGGGGCTTCTAACATATTGTAGTGTTGTAGGGTATCACATGGTCGGCCTACTATAGCCTTTGCTTACTTGTATTAACAATTATTTGTTAAAACATGGACAAAAGTTTTGCTTTCATTAAATTTTCCCTTTTGCTTAAAATAAAGACAAAAACTATTTGGAAAAAGAAATCCTTTGAAAAACTAACACAAAAAATGATCTAACACGAATACCATCAACTGTAGATTAAGTTGAGGATACACTTTGCAGCAGACCATATGCCCAATTATACTAGTCTCCATAGTTGCCACCACAATCGTCATCATCACCTCCATCGTCATACACAACGTAAGACAAAGAACCGACAAAAACAAAAAACTCGAATGACAACAATCTGGTCAAGTTTTGTGCCCTCCAAAAAAAAGGGGTTAAAAGTCAACATATTTTTACAGGACCATCTTTGTCGTCATACCAAAAGTAGTAGCAAGCACAGAAAATAAAAAAAAACATTGCCAAGAATTCTGAATGAAAACAGAAAAAGTCCAGGTTCAAAAATTAAAAACGATGCAATAAAAAAACAATAAAAACGTCCGAAAAATTGGACAATAGAAAAAATCTCGTTTTCTTCTCTGTCTTCGCTTTTGCACAGCTATTCATTTCGCTCCCTGGGTGAATATGACATGAAACATTTCTCCCACATATTCTCCGGTTATTTTTTCTTTTATCCCTGGGAATTTGCAATAGAAGTGAAGATAACTACAAAAGTCTGAATGTAGTAGAAGATGAAGAAACATGCAAACACACATACAAAAAATCGTTTGTCATACTACATCTTTGTGTGTGGGTGGCTCTTTATCAAAACTCAATGGAGATCAGCAGAACATTGCAATTAGAACATCGGACTGAACGGGGACAACAACAAGAGTGTGAGCGATAAAAAAACCAGTAAGGAAAGCTCAAAAGTCGGGCGGGGCCGACTATATGATACCCTACACCACTATGCATATTTAGTAGAGCTCTCGTAAAAAGGTTTATACAGGGCATTTCAGAGCTCTATGAGATATTTGGTACAAAATCAAAATCTATCTAATTCTATCGTGCATTTTACGAACTATAGCTGTCTCTGAACCGGGTTTCTCCAAATTTGACGTATTAGCTTCTAGACTGAATTCGGTCTTATGTACGAAAATTCATGCCATTTGGGCTGATATTGGCCATTTGATGCACAATTAACACGAAATCGGATGAAGATATATATGGGAGCTATAGCTATATCTGAACCGATTTTTACTAAAATTGGTGAACTTGCTTCTAAGCTGGTTTCGGTCGGATTTGCCAAAATTGATGCTATTACGGCCATTTGGTGGTCAATCACCCGAAATCGGATGAAGATATATATGGGAGGTATATCCAAATCTGAACCGATTTCGGTAAAATTTAAAACAGCTATTCCTGTGCTCCATCTAATACCTGGTACCAAATATCACGGTTGTGGAGTGAATATTACGAATGTAAGGGACTAAAACACTAAATCGGATGAAACATATATATGGTTCCTATATCTATATCTGAACCGATTTTCACTAAATTTGATATACTTGCTTCTAGGCTGAATTTGGTCCGATGTACTAAAATTCAGTCCATTTGGACTTATATCGGCCACTTGGTAATTGTGCACCAAGTGCACCCCGAAATCGGATGAAGATATATATGGGAGCTATATCCAAATCTGAACCGATTTCGATAAAATTACAAACAGCGATTTCTGGGCTGTATCTTTTATCTGGTACCAAATATCATTATTGTGGAGTGCATATTACGAATGTGAGAGGCTTAAACACCAAATCGGATAAAACATATATATGGGAGCTATAGCTGTTTCTGAACCGATTTTCTCCAAATTTATTGTATTTGCTTTAAGGCTAATCTCGGTCACGTGTGCCAAAATTCGGGCCATTTGGGCTGATATTGGCCATTTGGTGGCCAATTAACCTGAAATCGGATGAAGATATATATGGAAGCTATATCCAAATCAGAACCGATTTCGATAAAATTTAAAACAGCTATTTCTGTGCTCCATCTAATACCTGGTACCAAATATCACGGTTGTGGAGTGCATAGTAGGAATGTGAGGGACTTAAAGATCAAATCGGATGAAAGATATATATGTAAGCTATAGCTATATCTGAACCAATTTTCTCCAAATTTGATATACTTGCTTCTAGGCCGAACTCGGTTGGGTGTGCCAAAATTCAGGTAATTTGGACTGATAGTGGACATTTGGTGCACATTTAACCCGATATCGGATGAATCGGATGATATGGGAGCTATATCTAAATTTGATCCGATTCTCACCAATTTCAATAGGGTTCGTCCTTGGGCCAAAAAAAAAAATTGTTTGGAAAATTTCATCTCAATCGGATAATAAATGCGACCTGCATTTTGTTCACAAGAATACATGGACAGACGGACTGACATGCATACATCGACTCAGAAAGTGATTCTATGAAGGCTCTCAAAAGTAACTATGGGTCTATCTCGTTTCCTTCTCCATGTTACAAACAAATGCACAAAGACATAATACCCTTACCACTATGTGGAGTGGGGTATAAAAACAATTTCAGAGAATGAATTTTGAATACATCCTTTTTTGTCACTGATCATAAAGAAAAAGAACGAATCGGAAAAAAATATTAAAGATAAACTCAGTTAAAATTTTGCAAAAATAGTTGAGGAAATTTTCTCCAGCTGCAGCTGACAAACTAAAGTTTTTCATATGTGGGCTTGATGGCAGTCGAATGAATTGTCATATGGTACAAATTGGTTTGTTTTATTTTAACCTCAGCTCAGTGATCACAGAAAGTATGGTTGAAACATCTCACATTGCAATATTTATATTAGACATAGGCCGTTTTGCTACCTTTCCCACAAAAAGCCACATCAGCTAATACTTTCCAACTTCATTTTCTTAATTTTATTGTAAAGTACCAAGTTCACGGAACTTCGTAAGCCAAAATTTTACATTACTAAGAAGTAAGTTTCTCGATTGATACAATTTTAGACTCCGAGCATTAAAAAAACAAGTAAGCAAAGGCTATAGTCGTGCAGAGCCGACCATGTGATACCCTACAACACTACAATATGTTGGAAGATTTCGCTTTTGAAATTAGGATTTTGACTAGGGACATTTGCCAAATATTTATGCACTCTGTCGGGCTGTTAGTTGTTGTGGTCCATTTTACAGCTAAATATAAATCAATCCAAAGCTAGAATTCTTCCCTGTCCTTAACTTATTGCAATATTTATATAATATCCCCAACCTGTGTTGAAAGGTGAAAAAATATTATAAGTCAAATTGAAAAAATCGCATGCGATAAAAAATATGAAAAAATGAAAAAATATCACAAAATACTACAAAATCTATATTAACATCTTTATTGGCATATTTTTCTGCGATTTTTTTAAATTTTATACCCTTATGTCAAGAGGGCATTCTGAATTGACAAAATTTGTCAAAATCTGTCCAGCCATTTTTGAGATATAAGCATTCTAACTAACATCCCCTTCCTTTGTATATACACAGTGTATATATTTCACTATATATAACCGATATATTTACTATCGGCATCTACATAATGGTCAGAATTGACCTTTTAGTCTATTTGTGATTTCGCCGGTATTAAATGGAAATTTTGACTTTTATTTAACACAAATGTTGTGGCCTATTTCACCCACTAAATATTACCCGATGACCATCAAAATTGGAAGGCTTCTGCCTAGCCCTAAGCCCTAGCCCCATGCTAACTTCCGCTTTGATTGGTCTATAATTGCGACCTGTAGAGCAACTGCAAAATCAAGAAATTTTTCAGTTTTTGGTCCATTTCGACCCCTTAATATTATGCGATCATCTCCAAAAGAAATAGAGTTCTATTCTGACCTTAACCCCACCTCCATTCTAAATTTCGTGAAGATCGGGCCATAATTGCGATCTGTAGAGTGATTACAAATTAACATGGACAGACGGACGGACGGACATACATTAGATAGATCGACCCAGCTCGGCGAGATAGGAACATCCATATATACTTTCCTAGGTGGGAAATCAATATTTCGAGGTGTTACATAATTTTTGGCCCATTCAAACTTATGATACACATAGTGTTGCAGGGTATAATTACCAGATACTGTCATTTAAGATATGTTGTTATGTCACCACTTATACATCTCATCTATCTATACACATATGTATATTAAAGAGTGGAGTGATGAGTAAGTGTTTGAGGGAAAGACTGATTCGAAAAACTTAATATTTTTCAAGTGGGTCAATGTTGGTATTTTAGAGTGAGACGGGTTTTCAAAGTTAGACCTATAAGGGTATGACAAGTACTATGATATACTAACTATGACACTGTTACTATTGTGAGATAATAGAGCTGTATTATAAACAATAAGATGTACCAAAAAATATTTTGGAAACTGGCACTAGAAGTTTACGAAAAGAATCTGATGGTACTGAATATAGTACCATTTCTCTTAGGGTAAGTGCTTGAGATGAAGTCTTGAAATTGGCAATGAGGAGCATTGGTGGAGTGTAGCAAAGATGCACTAAAGGATGTTTAGGAAAATCAAACATTAAGGCGCGAAAAGTTAACAAGTAAACAAGTAACTGAGATCGATTGCCTATCTTTCTATACCCTCCACCATTTGGAAGAAACTTGAAACATTTCAAAGAAATTCCGTCGGAAAATACAGCTCAAATGAAAACCGTTATATGGGTCTATACGAAGACGAGGTTCTGCACAAGCAATTTGTGTCATAGGCTGTAGTAACGGATCCGAACTGTATATACGAAATTGGAAACAATTCCGGTGAAAAATGTCGCAAAAATCATGAAAATGCCGAATATCTGGGGGTACAGTTATATGGGTTCTATACTAAAACGTTGACCTATTGAGACAATTTTCTTTTAAGGGGTAAGGTACGGAAACCCTGTGTGAATTTTAAGGCAATACCATTCAAAAATTTGGCTGAAATCATACAAATACCGAATATCGGGGGTACCGTAGGCGCTATGCAATATCGTGGACCTATATAGATAATTCTCTTCCAGGAGATAAAGTATTCACAAAGAACTCCATGTGTGGATTTTCAGACAATTCCATTGACAAATGTGGCTAAAATCATAAAAATACCGAATATCGGAAGTTGCCGTTATATGGAAGATATACGATATCGTGAACCTATATAGACAATTCTTTTTTAGGGGTAAAGTACACACAAAGAACTCCTTGTGTAGAATTTCCATTGGAAAATGTGGCTAAAATCAACAAAAATGTTGTATCGTAGACCGACATAGCCCATACTCGAACTTGGCCTGCTGCAGACAAAAGACAGATATGTGCAAAATTTTAGCTTCCTATCTTTATTGGTTTTGACTGTAGCGTGATTACAACAGACGGACAGGGCTAAATATATACTGATATATACTTTGTAGGGTCTAAAATTATTATTTCGATGAGTTACAAACGGAATGACGAACTTAATATACCCTACATACTATGTATGGTGGAGGGTATCAAAAAAGCTACTAAGTCGATACCACTATTTTTATACCCTTGGAAAGGAGGATATATTAACTTTGTCATTCCATGGGCATGAGGGCATGGCCTGAGGGGTGTATTTCTGTAGTTTTACGAAGCTATTCTACCTCCTTATTGTACCATGGGTTTCTTATGTTTCTTTTACCCTAAGGTGGAGGGTATTAAAAGTTGGGCCCCGCCGAACGTAATGTTTTTTTACTTGTTATACATTCCCTCTTTGTATGGAGGGTATATTAAGTTTGTCATTCCGTTTGTAACACCTCGAAATATACTTTTTAAACCCCACAGAGGATATCTATTATTTATCGGCATAAAATTCTATTTTTATTTAACGATGTCCGTCCATAGGTCTGTCTGTCTGTTTGTGGAAATCACTCTAGCTTCCCAACGAATTGAAGTAAAATTTGAGTAAAATCTTACTCAAATATGTGTTTCGTCAGCAGGTTTTGGTGTTGAAAATAGGCTATATAGGTGCACGTTTAGGTATAGCCTCCATATAACAAACCTGCCTACATCGGTATTTTGATGATGTTGTCTATGCAGGTCCAGGTCTTCGTGTAGACCCCAATACAACGATAACTACCTATTTTCGGCATTTTTAGACCCTCCACCTTGAAAAGGAGAGCAAATTAACGTTGTCATTGCGTTTACAACATCTTTAGAAGTATATATATTCATGATCACCATAAAATTCTGAGGCGATTTAATGAAATCGTTGAAATCACAATACAGCCCAAATTATTTTACGGAGAGCTTCAAAATTTGGGAAAAGAAGTTTTAAAGTTCGGCCCGTTTTATTAGTTTTTGGTACAAATATCCACAATCACTGCAGTTTATGTCTCCTCCATTCACATTTAGTGTATTTTCGAACTTCTTTTACATTTTTATAGTTTAAGTACTTTTTAATACAGTTTTTAGTACGAATTTCCAAAATCATCACCAAATCTGATGTGCCGAATCAATACTGAATCACGTGAAAAAATTAAAATATTATGTAGATTATATCTTAGAGCATAGAGGTTTAGACCAAGAACACAACTTGTTGTACATTTTAGAACCATTTATTACGAATTTACTTTTAGAACAATTTAGTACGAATTTTCAAAAACAAATTATTGTATACTTCCCTTGTCAAAAAACTCGTTTAGCTTTTAAAATTCTAAATCATCTTTATATAAAAATTAATTGCATTTGTTAATTATTGATTTTTTTTTGGAAGGCGTAACCGATTTTGTTTCTGTGAACTTCAAATGAAGGCCGACGTCTATATTAAGGTTTTTAAGTACAATCTTTCTTTGCGTGCATTCATTCAGCATTCATTTTGGAAGATCGGTTCACATTTAGATATAGCTCCCCTATATATCTTTATCCGATTTCAGGTTTATAGTGCACCAAATGGTTAATATCAGCCCGAATGGACGGAATTTTGGCACTTTCGTCGGAATTCAGTCTAGAAGCAAGTACGTCAATTTTTTTGAAAATCGGTTCACATACAGCTATAGCTTTCTCATGTCTCATAGACCTTCATTCCTTTTAATTAAATACGCAAATGAGTTCTTTTGCAATTTACACAACATTGAATTGTTGCATCTCGTGAACTCCGAAAAAACTCTTGTTATCGCTGGACATAGATATTTGTCGCACATTCCAGTGCCTTAAATTGAACAATGATACTGATGAAAGTTCATTTCTGGTTGGGAACAGTTCTATGCGGGCGAATTCCATGGATAATTCATTCCATGACTGAGAATATCTGTTCCCCAAATGCGTTTGTGTGTGTAACTCACTTGTTTCTAACAATGGGGAAGGAAAGCCAACAGTTCTACTTCGGATTTTCAATAAGGATTTTTTTTTTTTTTTGAAAATTTTGATCTTTGTTTGGGAGATACTGGAAGGACTGAAGGGATTTACCACATCATCGCTTTAGATTTCGTATTAAAAGACATTTTTAAATGAAACTTTGAAGAATATCTGTAATTATTTTGTATACACTCCACCATAGTATGTAGGGTATATTAAATTCATCATTTCGTTTGTAACACTTCGAAATATAGATTTAAGACCCCACAAAGTATATACATTCTTGATCAGCATTTGATCGATTTAACGATGTCCGTCCGTCTGTCCATCTGTGGAAATCACTCTAGCTTCCAAACGAATTGAAGTAGATAAAATTTCATTCAAATGTGTATTATGTCTGCAGAACTTTTTGAATTGAAAATGGGCCATGTAGATCAACGTTTTGGTATAGCCCCATATAACGGTACCTCCCGATATTCGGTATTTTACTGATTGTAGGGACATTTTTCACCAGAATTGTTTCAAATTTGATATTTGAAGTCAGTAATGGATACTAAAGCCTACGACAGAAAATTGTCTGTGCAGGTCCACGTCTTAGTATAGCCCCCATATAACGGTACCTCCCGATATTCGCTATTTTGATTTTATCGGCATTATAACCGTTGTTTTTATACCCTACACCACATAGTGGTAAGGGTATTATGTCTTTGTGCATTTGTTTGTAACATGGAGAAGGAAACGAGATAGACCCATACTTACTTTTGAGAACCTTCATAGAATCACTTTCTGAGTCGATTTATGCATGTCAGTCCGTCTGTCCGTCCGTCCGTCCGTCCGTCTGTCCATGTATTCTTGTGAACAAAATGCAGGTCGCAGTTACTATCCGATTGAGATGAAATTTTCCAAACAATATTTTTTTGGCCCAAGGACGAACCCTATTGAAATTGGTGAGAATCGGATCAAATTTAGATATAGCTCCCATATATATCTTCATCCGATTTCGGGTTACATGTGCACCAAATATCCACTATCAGTCCAAATTACCTGAATTTTGGCACACCCAACCGAGTTCGGCCTAGAAGCAAGTATATTAAATTTGGAGAAAATCGGTTCAGATATAGCTATAGCTCCCATATATATCTTTCATCCGATTTGATCTTTAAGTCCCTCACATTCCTACTATGCACTCCACAACCGTGATATTTGGTACCAGGTATTAGATGGAGCACAGAAATAGCTGTTTTAAATTTTATCGAAATCGGTTCAGATTTGGATATAGCTCCCATATATATCTTCATCCGATTTCGGGTTCATTGACCACCAAATGGTCAATATCAGCCCAAATGACCCGAATTTTGGCACATGTAACCGAGTTTAGCCTTAAAGCAAATACAACGAATTTGGAGAAAATCGGTTCAGAAACAGCTATAGCTCACATATATATGTTTTATCAGATTTGGTGTTTAAGTCTCTCACATTCGTAATATGCAATCCACAAGAATAATATTTGGTACCAGATATAAGATACAGCCCAGAAATAGCTGTTTGTAATTTTATCGAAATCGGATCAGATTTAGATATAGCTCCCATATATATCTTCATCCGATTTCGGGTTAATTGTGCACCAAATGGCCGATATAAGTCCAACTGGACTCAATTTTAGTACATCGGACCAAATTCAGCCTAGAAGCAAGTATATCAAATTTGGTGAAAATCGGTTCAGATATAGATATAGCAACCATATATATGTTTCATCCGATTTAGTGTTTTAGTCCCTTACATTCGTAATATTCACTCCACAACCTTGATATTTGGTACCAGGTATTAGATGGAGCACAGGAATAGCTGTTTTAAATTTTATCGAAATCGGTTCAGATTTGGATATAGCTCCCATATATATCTTCATCCGATTTCGGGTTAAATGTGCACTAAATGGTCAATATCAGCCCAAATCACCTGAATTTTCGTACATAAGACCGAATTACGTCAAAATTGGAGAAACCCGGTTCAGAGATAGCTATAGTTCGTAAAATGCACGATAGAATTAGATAGATTTTGATGGTGTAGGGTATCATATAGTCGGCCCCGCCCGACTTTTGAGCTTTCCTTACTGGTTTTAAGTTTCGCATTTGAATATTGTAATGGCTTATGACAAATGTTAACTATGCAGGTTCATGTCGTCGTATAGACCTTAATATAACGGCTACATTCGGTATTTTTAAGATTTTAACAGCATTTTTAACGGATTTTATTTTTTTGAAAATTGCCAGATTCGTACCAAATGGTGGAGGGTATTCAAATATCGGCCCGGTCGCACTTACAGCTTTTTTACTTGTTTCATTTTATGTAATTTGAATAATCGTTTCCATTTGCAGGGATCCCAGAAGGGTAAGAAGTGGGTCGATATTGCTAAACTTCTTCCTCGATCTTAGTTGAAAAGAAATATTAGGATGTGCATTGTTTAAACCAACTTGGATGGTCCCTTCGAGATTTGTTCGATAGACGGTCTAAATCAATTTTAAATAACCCGATTCGACATTCGTCTATGGACACATAATACACCGGAAAACCTTAGAAATCATATAAATCTAAAATCTAAAGTCAAAAACAACTTTTGAGACACAGAGGATAAATAGGCAAAGGAAAAACATTTAGTTTGGCCGGGCGAAATTTTTGTACCTTCCACATTTGGATAAAGAAACCATTTTTTTATAAAAGCATCAGAGTTCGAAAGAGTTTCGCTTTTAACTACGTAAGACCGTTTGGATTTTTGGACAAATCCGAAAAAATGTGGCGAAAATCAAACAGACGACAGAGGTTCATCGTTAAATCAACTAAGCGTTTTATGCTGATGATGAATATACAGGGTGAGATAAAAAAAAACTGCAACAAAGTCAAACGCTATATATTTTTTTAATTTTATTGAATGAAAGCAAAAAAATCGGAAATAGCATCAAATTTTAGAATAAGTTTAGATTTGTTCGAATTGCTCACCTTTGGCACGAATTATGGCCTTCAAATGGCCAATGAAACCGTCACACGCTGCCCGAATATTGCTCTGCGGTATATTGGCCCATTCCCGGCGAAGCGCTTGTTTGAGGTGATCGACAGTTTGGTATGTTTTAGTGCCAACCTTGCTTTCTAAAATACTCCAGACACAGTAGTCTAACGGATTGGTATCCGGTGATTTTGATGGCCAATGTGCGCTGGAAATTAAGCTGAGTGCTATGGTGTCGAGGAAAGATTTATTCACATTAAAATGCTGGAGTACTCTAACGATAGCCACTTGTGGTTTTCCAGCCAAATATAAAGAAATCACGAGTGGCTTAGCACTGATAGCAGTCTGATGTTAGTTGCAGTTTTTTCATCTACAGTGTGAAATGACTCTAAAAACTCTAAAAAGTCAAAAACAAACATTTGGACACCTAACGTTGACCTCCATGGTGTCTATATAATGTGTCCTTATGTAAATGGAGTAGATTTGTTAAGAATTCTTCCCTTCTCAAATAAAAAATAAAACATCAAAAATTTCGTACCAAAAAAACTTTCGTATTTGATTTTGCCCCAACTTAACTAAATTTAGAAAAAAAACAAACTTTTCCACAGCTGCTGATAAGTCCGGCAAAAGTATCTAAGAATCACAACTCCCAGCGAACTTAGATTTCAGCACAAGAAGAGACCTTTGTGTGTTAAACTTGCATGTAATGATCTCCTGATGGAAAACTGCAGCAGAACAGAAAAATTGTCTCAGACAATCGAGCCGAAACTAGAAATCAAGTGCAATTTTCCCACGCCGCTATATTTGAACTTACTTTCGAAATGGGAAGGAACTAAAAGAAGAACAGAAATAAAAAAAGCAAAACCCAAAAGATAAGAAAAACTTTTAGTCATTCTAAATGCAGCTGATTTCTTAACTTTTTGATTGTAAATTAAATTAAAGAACTGGAAGCTGTTTCCCGAAAAACATAAAGAAGAAGCACAAGAAACTTTTTTCAAAAACAGTCTGCAGTCAAAAAATAAAAAACTTAAATCAATAAACCTTAGTGACCAACCAAAGCCAAACAATGGCACATAAAATTAGACGGCCACTGAAAATTTCCTTAATGAATAAATCTTATTAAAAAAGTTCACAAAAATAACAACAACAAACTCTTTTTCGTTTTACAGTAAATACAAAAATGTATAAAAAACACTTTGGGTTCGCTGAGCTCTTTTAAGACTTTGAGCCTTGTTGCCATGACATGGCAACATCACCACGAAAATTATGTCCACGAGAAATGCGAGAAATATAAGTGGCAATAAATTTTTTGGGTTTGGAGATTTTGTATTTTGTTTCTAAGAAAATTAAATCATAAAAATTTAAATCCAAGGGAATTTAATTCCTTACATTGATTTGCATAAATTTCAATATCGGTATTTTGTGAGAATAGGTGGGAATAGTGGTTAGATATTGAAAACTGGGAGCTATATTTAAATTTTTACCGATTATCTCCAATTTCAATAGGGTCCGTCCTTGCGTCAAACAAATGATTTGAGGAAAATTTCATATCATTCGGGCAATACTTTGTTTACAAAAATACATGGGCGGACGGACGGAAAGGCGGACATGCATAATTTGACTCAGAATGTGATTCTATCAAAAGGAACTATGGGTCTATCTCGTTTCCTTTTGCCTGTTACAAACAAATGCACAAAGACATAATGGTGTAGGGTATAAAAATTACCTTTATATGGGAAATAGACCTACATTGAACTTTTTGTGGGGTTAAATCTGCCAACAGAGAATCCAAAATTCGTAGCTAGCAAATATTCCAGAAATACTACGAAAATTTGTGAAAAAGTTCAAAAATTTCAAATCGGGTAGAAAAACAGGTCACATTTCTCGTCCTTTTTTTTTTTTTTTTTGGCCGAAGATGAACCCTTCCTTATAGATGTTACTATAGGGCGGAAAATATCTCTAATTTCCCGAACTTTTGTATAATGTTCCCTTTAAATTTAATGAAGGATGAAAAAACTGCAACTAACTTCAGACTGCTATCATTTCTAAGCCAATCATCCGACAGCTGTTAAAATTATTCCAGTGACAGTTCATGATATTTTTTACAAACGTACATTTTGGTGAGAATTTTTCAGAAAAAAAGTTATTCGTGATGGAATTCAATCGTGATAGTGTGATTTCTTTATATTTGGCTGGCAAACCGCAAGTGGCTACCGTCAGAGCACTCCAGCATTTAAATATGAATAAATCTTTTGTGTCTCGTACCATCGCTCGTTACCGTGATACTGGTAGCGTCGTCCGACGTCAAGGAAGTGGACGGAAGAAAACAGCAACATCGGCAGAAATGGTTCGAAAAGTAAAGAAGCAACTTAATCGTCACGATGGCTGAACATATCGTAATATTCCATTCGGCAAATATTGAAAAGTGAGCTCGGGGTAAAGCTATTGAAATTCCAAAAAGTGCAAGAACTTACAGCGCAACTGAAAAAATAGACTTAAAGGAGCTAAAGAGTTGCTTCGCTTGGCCGAAAGTGGTGAACTGTCGAATTTGGTTTTCTCCGATGAGAAAACATTCGTTGTCCAGCAGTTTGTAAACAAACAAAATGATCGTGTTTACTTGCCAAAGAGGTCAGCGGAAAATGTGCACTTTCGGGTGCCCACCAGAACTCAAGCGCCGGCCACGGTGATAGTGTGGGCCGCCATAAAAGCCGATGGTCGCTCTCCGCTCGTATTAATCGACCGTGGCATCAGAATAAATGCCGAATATTATTGCGAAAAATTCTGGAGGGTGTATTATAGCCTTGGGAACGCAAACATTTTGGCCGCGGACCTTGGACATTCCAACAGGCACGCATCACCCAAGAATGGTAACAAAATGAGGTTCCTCGTTTCATCTCCAGCGCACAATGGCCACCAAAATTTCCGGATACCAATCCGTTGGACTATTGTTTCTGGAGTATTTTGGAAGGTAAGGTTGGCCCTGAAAAAAAAAAAAAAAAAAAAAAAACAGCAAGCAAGCGCTTCGCCGGGAATGGGCCAAAATACCCCAGAGCAACATTCGAGCAGCGTGTAACGGCTTCATTGGCCGTTTGGAGACCATAAATCTTGCCAATGGTGACCAATTCGAACAAATATAATCTTATTTTAAAGTTTGATGCTATTTCCGACATTTTTTGCTTTCATTTAATAAAATTTCAAAAAAGAAGTAAAAATTGAATTTGATATTTTTGTCCTCCGCAGCCCTATTATACACTCTGTAACATTTGGGGAAATATATCAACTACGGAACAGAATTACCTTTCTCAAATTTTATCGAGTTCGGTTGAGATTTGCTTTTTATTGTGCTCCAAACGTGTAATACTAGCCCAAATGGGATGAAATTTGGCACTTAGCACCAAATTGAGCATAGAAACAATTATGTCAAATTTGGTGGTAATCGGTTCAGATATAGCTACCAAAAATAGGGTACATTCCATTTTATTATATTCTTATACCCTCCACCATATTTAGTATGGAGAGTATATTAAGTTCATCATTCCGTTTGTAACTCATCGAAATAATAATTTTAGACCTAACAAGGAATATATATGCTTGATCAGGAAAAATTCTAAGACGATTTAGCCCTGTCCATTCGTCCGTATATCCGTCTGTTGTAATCACGCTAGAGTCGAAACAAATTAGGATAGAAAGTTAAATTTTTTCAAAGATCAGTCTTTTTCTGCAGGCAAATCAAGCTGCTTTATCGGTCCACGATTTCGTATAGACCCCATTTAACGGTACCCCCTCATGTTCCGTATTTTGATGATTGTAGCCACATTTTTCAATAAAATTGTCTGAAAATTACAACAAGGAGTTTCATCTGGGTATTTTACCGCCTGGAAGAGAATTGTCTACATAGGCACACGATATCGCAAGGACCCATATAACTGTACCTCCTTATATTCGGTATTTTGATGATTGTAGCCAATTTTTTTTTTTAAATAGAATTGTCTGAAAATTAACGCCAGGAATTCATTCTGAGTACCTTACTCCCTAGAAGAGAATTGTCTACATAGATTCACGATATCGTATAGCTCTCATACAACGGTACCCCCCGATATTCCGTATTTTCATGACATTCGATATTTAGCGACACTTTGACCGGAACTGTTTCAAATCTCGTATTTAAAGTTTGTAATGAGTACTAGTTTGTAAGTTTGTAATGAGCAGGTTCACGACTTCGTATAGCCCCCATGTAACGGATTGCCTTTAAGCGGTATTTTTCGACGAATTTTTTGGACATTTTTCAAGTCCCTTCAAAACGCCAGAGAGTATTAAAAGTTCGGCCCCGTTCGGTGCTTTTTTACTTGTTGCAATTTCTAGTTGAAGAGCAAAGAAACTTCTTATGGTTTTTGGAACTTTACAAATTGGTGTACAATAATGTTATATGGGAATCTATTTCAGGGATTTAAGAGTTTAACTTTACGAAAAGTACAACTTTGCTATCGATCTAAATCACCCCGTACACGGTCAAAATGCATGACATGCGGGTTTTGTGGTGTTATTGAGAATTTTTGTGTATGATTTTTTGATTTTTCTCATACGCATATTTTGCTTACATTCTGCAAAACAACCTAGCCAAACTAAGAATTCAGAATGCATCCGGAACTCAAATATATATGTTTATTGTGTGGGGTTGTGTTGGGTACCATGTAGTCCGCCCAGCCCAAATTCTGGCCTCTCATTGCTGCCTTCTAATAATATTATGCTCTCTCCAGCCAACTTCAAAATATCACACATGTATGTTGTTTCATTAATGTTTGTCCTTACATACGTGCCTACCTGTTACATACTTATGTTTGTTAAACATAGGTACCTATTTACATATTTTTTGTGTATTATTATTATGTTGACATTAAGTGACATTTCGTGTAGAAATTCAAATTAAAGTAATTTACCTTTGAAATCAAATAAAGTAAAAGACACTAAAGGACACCGTAACAACAGAAACAAAATAAAACAACTGTCTCATCAGACGTGTTGTATTCAAAAGGAAACGGTTACAAATAAACCTCCTTACAAAAGGAAAGGTTATGTATGCTTTGCGGATGTTAAAGGTCAACATTTATTAAATCTATTTTAGCTCAACTAATACAAAGGAAATAATGTGCAAATACTCTATGAGTGCATGTTGCTTTTTAGAAGTCATATAAGGTCAACATTATTATTGTAATCACTCAAATATAAGGAAGAACATTAAATTTTACTGTTAAAAACTATTATTATCTCACTTTTTTCATCTTAAAACCAGTAAGAAAAGGTTAAAAGTCGGGCGAGCCGGCTATATGATAGACCCCCCGTAACAAAAAAAGTTTATATTGGGAATTTATGTGAAGTAGATCATTCCAACTACGAACAAATTTACATTGCTGTATAGCGCATGATATGACTTCGACAATTATTATATTAAAACAAGTAAGAAAGCTGTAAGTTCAGCCGGGCCGAACTTTGAATACCCTCCACCATTTGGAACGAATATGGCAATTCACAAAAACAATAAAATCCGTTAAAAATTCTGTTAAAATCTTAAAAATACCGAATGTAGCTGTTATACTAGGGTCAATACGACGACATGGTTACTTTTGTCATAAGCCATAACAATATTCAAATGCGAAACTAAACTAAACATCAAAATACCCATTATCGGGGGTACCGTTATATGGGGGCTATACGAAGACGTAGACCTGCACATACAATTTTCTGTCTTAGGCTGTGCCATTGATTGGGAACTTCAAATACCAAATTTGAAACAATTCCGGTGCATAATGTCGCTAAAATCATCAAACTACCGAATATCGGAAGGTATCCTTATGTGTGGGCTATACGAAGACGTGGACCTTCACTGACAATTTTCTGTCTTAGGCTGCGTCTATTACGAACATCAAATACCAAACTTGAAACAATTCCGGTTAATAATGTCGCTAAAATCATCAAAATACCGAATATCGGGAGGTACCGTTATATGGGGGCTATACAAAAACGGATAAAGGTATTTATGGGACATACAGACAAATCTGAACCGATCCTGACAAAAATTTAAACCCTTATTCCTAAGCTGAATATGGTACCAAAAATCATTGTTGTAGAGGCATATCACACAAAATCTAATAAAACATATGTTTGAGGGTTAGAGCTATATCAGAACATATATTCACCAAATTTGACGTACTTCTTTCTAGGCTGAATTTGGTCGGATGTGCCAAAATTCAGGTCATTTGGAGTGATATTGGCCATTTGGTGTACAATTAACCCGAAATTGGTTGAAGATATAGATGGGAGCTATATTTAAATTTGAATTTCAATAGGGTTCGTCCTTGGGCCAAACAAGTATTGTTTGGAAAATTTCATCTCAATCGGATAATAAATGCGATCTACATTTTGTTCACAAAAATACATGGGCAGACGGAGAGACATACTGTCATGCATAAATCGACTCAGAAAGCGATTCTAAGAAGATCCTCCAATGTAGCTATGGGTCTATCTCATTTTCTTCTCCATGTTACAAACAAATGCATAATACCCTTGCCAGATTATTGCCTTAACCTTGCTTTGCAGATTTTACAAGAGTTAACATTTAAAAAAAAATTGAAAGTCTGTAGGCAAGGTATTTTATGGACTGGGCCGATATAATAACGTTTCGTACCTCAACTAACACTGGAAAAATGCTAGAATTTGCAAAGTTTCCGCAAAATTGGATTATCCTCTCTTGTTCTAGTAGATGAATTATTTTCTGTGAAAATTTTGACCTTTTTTGGGTGGTACCAGAAGGAGTGAACCAATATTGACCATCTTCGAGCTCGATCTAAGTTTGATAATAAAAATACGATTGGACAGACACCCGTATCTCGACTCCAAATATCCTAAAATGGATTTAGTCACGTTTGGCCTTCCCAAATTAAATATATACCCTCTGTAGTCATATGGCTGAGGGTATAAAAACCTTTGGTAAATCTATCCTACATTCCACCAGCGATTCTTCTTTCTCATTCAGTTCCAAAATTTGAGCTCTAGCCATAATTTCTTCCTTTAGTACATTAAGTATTCTTACAGTTTTAATTTTAAAACCCCTGCCTTATTTCACACCTACACACCAACATTCACCCACATGCAAAATTTCAATAGTTTAGCCTCAGGCGTTTCGCTTAGGCATTGATGAGTATGTGTGATGATTAGCCGGATGATTAGCCGTAGTAATCTTCAAAACTCTATGCCGTAGTCCCAGTATAATTTTGAAATTTTGAGCAGATTTTAAATTTATTCGTTGGATATTTGAAATTATTATTTATCCACATACCCATATAGATCCTGATTTTAAAATCAGCCGCAATTTTTTTTTTTTTTTTTTTTTTTTGAACTGTCGGCGAGTAGTCTTTTTCCATTCGTTTTCAATGTAGGTCCACATCCTGGATGTAGCCGCCGTACAACTCATTATCTTGATACTCGTCCTTTATTGCTTAATTAGCAGAAACTCCATATTTCGGGTTCTTAAAAATTTTCAATGCGAAAAGAAATTGAAAAGGGATTTTAAGAATATTTGATTTGGCCTCAAAACCATTTTTCGAATTGATTATAAACACCACATTTACCTGTTAAAAATTCCTTACCCTAAACAAAATCCCCAACAACTTAAATATTTCAAAACTATCTCTCACAGAGCCATACTTAACCCAATCACATTTCGGGCATACATACACTGAAGCACACACACACACAGAGTCATTTAAATTGTCGCAATTATAAATGTTGCGGTAATAATTTATTATAATTTATATTCATGGAAAAGTGTACAGCAACAACAACAATCGTTCATTCGCTCATTCTCCACATCTTTGAAATTTGTTCACATAATTTCCTTGTTAAAGTGTTTCTGAAACATTTGTCATCTTTAGTTTTATTGTTCCATTCAGATACAGCACGCCAGCATGTTCGTGTTGGAACACACTGACTCACACACTCACATGTGTACATACCCACACTTGCACACAAAATTTAAAAATTCAGATCCCGAGAAAATGTTATGACATGGACTATATCCCGAATCATATCCTGAAATCGTAAAAAACATTTGCGTGCATGCGGTGGCGTGGTGTGGCTGGGCATGGTATGCCATGCATATGAACCGCATAATTGTGTGGTATGTTGAACAAATACTCCCATGTCTGACATACCCAGGGAGTTCGCTTCATTTGTTGTCGTTCCCGACAGCTGCGGCTGCGGCTGTTGTTGTTGCTGTTACTTTTGGTGGCATTGTAATTGTTTGGGTATTTTCGTGGGGTTCCGGCCTGCTTTTTTTGGTTAGCTCCGAGTTTAAAGTGCGTCTCTCTCTCCCTCTTTGGTTCTTTTTTGGTTGTTAAAGGCAAACCACATAAACTGAAATTATTTTGTTGCGACAATGACAAATTTCACATAAAACTATACAAAACAGCAAATAAATTCACCACATCCAAGGACCGAGGGGGGAAAGGGGAGGCCAACAAAGTAGTGGCACTGAGATGAGTGTTGCGGCTTACAACTCCTTATCGCCAAGTGAAAATCTTTTTAACAATTTATAAGGATTGCCAAGTTGGTTGTTTGGATGGCTGGCTGGCTGACTGGCTTGCCGACTGGTTGGTTGGTTGGTTGCAGAGGAACTAACAAAGTCATTTTCACAAACACAAACACAACAATAACACAAACGCAACAACAGCAACCATAATTGCCAATTGTTGCGAAACGGCAAGAGAGGTGAAGGGCACACGGAATTGTAACTCTTATTTTTTTGTTGTTGTTGTGAATAATTATTAGCACACAACAACGACAATAACAAGAAAATTAATTGAAATTCATGCTTTTATTTGTGAACAGCCAATAAACTTTCCTTGCTTTTAACAAAAGTCTCAAAGAAAAGCGGATTCCAAGATGAGAACACCAAACGGATGTCGCGCAAAGTTCCTTTTGCTAAGCCAAACAGTTCTAGGAGCGTAAAACCGTAAGTTATGACTTGACATTTTAATTGTGTTCTGTTTAAATTTAAGTGTTTTTGGTAATAATATCGATACAAGTGGCAGATAATTCGGTCAACAAATCACCGAGGAGGCAAAAAAAAAAGCGAAACAAAGTTTTGAAAGTCGGCCGGAGCCACATAATGAAATACTTTTTATGTCTCGAGATAACTTATGTCATTAATTAAACTTAAAGCAAATTGGGTTAGATGCTGAAGTAACATTAAAGTGGAATGAGATTTCGTGTTGATGGATTGGATAAGGGGTCAGGAGTTATGGAAGAGTGGTTGACTTTAATAATTTGGGAATAAACTGACGATTCATTACACACAATTTTTTTAAGAAAAAAAAAAAAATAATTTTAACGAAGGATAATTTAACAAGTAAACAAGTTAAACAACAGTAAGTTTGGCCGGCCCGAACTTTGAATACCATCCACCAATTGGAACGAATTTAGAAATTTTCAAAAAATAAAATCCTTAAAAAAATCTGTTACAATTTTAAAAATACTGAAGATAGTAGTTATATTGGAGTGTATACCACGTGGACCTATATATGCATGCATTATTTATCATAAGCAATTATAATATTCAAATTCGAAACTTGAATTAAACGGTCAATAATGTAGCTAAAATCATCAAAATATTGTATATAGGGAGGTACCGTATATCGGAGCTGTGAGAAGACCTGAACCAACATAGACAATTTTCTGTCACAGGCTGTAGCATCCATTACGAACTTCAAATACGACATCTCAAACAATTTCCGTGTACCTGAAAAATTTGTACCTAAAATCGTCAAAATACCGAATATTGGGAGCTACTGATAAACGGGGCCTATACGAAGACCTGGACCTGTATAGACAATTTTCTGTCACAGACTGAAGTTCCCGTTATGAACTCTAAATACGTAATTTGAAACAATTCTGGTGAATAATGAAGCTAAAATCATCAAAATACCGAATATTGGGAGGTACCGTTATATGGGGACTATATGGAGACGTGAACCTGCAGAGATAATTTTCTGTCATAGGCTGTAGTA
Organism: Musca domestica; assembly: GCF_030504385.1. NCBI lineage: Eukaryota > Metazoa > Arthropoda > Insecta > Diptera > Muscidae > Musca > Musca domestica. The sequence goes on along the minus strand of NW_026712363.1, from coordinate 21,888,281 downwards.
TCCATTACGAACTTCAAATACCAAATTTGAAACAATTCCGGTGAATAATGTCGGTAAAATCATCAAAATATCGAATATAGGGAGGTACCGTTATATGGGGGCTATACGAAGACGTGGACCTGCACAGACAAGTTTCTGTCTTAGACTGTAGTATCCGTTTCGAACTTCAAATACCAAATTTGAAACAGTTTCGTTGAATAGTATCCCTAAAATCATCACAATACCGAATATCGGGAATTACCGTTATATGGGGGATATATGAAAACGTGGACCTACATAGCCCATTTACGAACTTAACCTGCCTACTGGAAAACTAAACATGTGTGCAAAATTTTAGCCTTCTATCTCAATTCGTTCGAAAGATAGCGTGATTACAACAGACAGACAGACGGACAAACAGACAGACAGACGGACATCGCTAAGTCGAACTAGAATTTCACGCTGATCAAGAACAGACGGACAGACAGACAGACGGACAGACAGACAGACAGACACACAGACAGACAGACAGACGGATCAAGAGTATATATACTTTGTTGGGTCTGACATGAGTATTTCGAGGAGTTACAAACGGAATGACAAAATTAATATACCCTCCATAATATGGTGGAGGGTATAAAGGGTAAGAAAAGTAAAAGAGCAGCTAAGTACAAAATTTTAATACCCTCCACCATTTTGAAGGAACTTTAAAAACTTCCATCGAAAAATACAGCTCAAAGAAAACCTTTATATGGAGGCTATACGAAGACGTGATCCTGCTTATACAATTTTTATATCCTACAACACTATGTATTGGTCCCCTACATAGGAAACTGTATCTTCTTATCTCACCGAGCTGAGTCGGTCTCTCTACGTATGTCCGTCCGTCTGTTCATGTTAATTTGTAATCGCGCTATAGGTCGCAATTTAAAATAGAGGTGGGGTTAGGGTCAGAATAGAAGCCTTTTTTAGAGATGATTGCAAATATCTAGGGGTTCAAATGAACCAAAAACTGAAGAATTTCCTGATTTTGCTGTTGCTCTTTAGGGAACAATTTAAAACCTATCGACGCCGAATTTTTCATGGAGTTAGAGTTTAAGGCAGGTCAGAAGATCATTGAGTAATATTTAGCGGGTAAAATATACCACAACTTATATGTCAAAAAATACGAAAATATCCATTAAACTGCGATTATTTTTAATCCCTGCCAAATAACAAATACATTAATAGGTCACTTCTGACCACTACAGTGATGCTGATAGCCATGATATTGGATATATAGCGAAATAAGTACAATATATATGTAAATGAAATTGTTATTAGTTTTTCTGCTTATTAGTCAAGAACGGCTGGACTGATTTTGTACAATTCACATTGTTTTAAAATTTTCTCTTGCCAGAAAAGGATAAAATATAAGAAAATTATGTAAAAATCTGCCAATAAAAAGTGAATATTTTTTGTTACATTTTTTCATATCGCATTTTTTATAATTTGACTTACAATTTTTAATTTTATATTTTCTAAAGTTTTTCTACACTCTGCAACACTATATGTTGAGGATATTAAATACAGGTCGCTATTATCGTCCGATCCTCACAAAATTTTGCATGAGTTAGGGTCAGAATTGGAAGTTTTTGAAGATGTACATTTAGGGTTTCATCAGGTACAAAAAATTAAAATTTGTCTAATTTTGAAGTCGCTCTATAGGTCACAATTGTAAACCAATCGACACAGAAGAGACTTAAGGACAGGGAAAAAGTCTAGCATTTGAATGGCCATCGGATTCTATTAAGCTGTAAAATGGACCAAAACATTTCTGTGAAATTGTTTTGAATACCTAACAATACGGCGAAGTGCGTAAATATTGGACAAAGGTCCCGATCAAAAACCTCAGGGTAACATCTGGGCGGGGCTCTTTGACATTATTTCAAAAACGAAATATTCCAAAATGGATTTTGGATTGGCGTTGTCGACCTAGGCGATATCGTCGACCTAGACAATTCCTTTTACAAAAGGTAAAATACTCAGAAGGAGCTTTTTGTGTGGATTTTCGGACAAATTCATTGAAAATGTGGCTAGAACCGAATGTTGTACCATTACATAGGGAATATACGATATCGTGGACATTATATGTGAGACGTGGACCTATATAGACAATTTTCCGTCATAGGTTGTAGTATTCTTGATGAGCAGCAAATACGAAATTAGAAACAATTCCGGTGAATAATGACCCCAATCCGCCAATCCGCTGTAAAGATGGGATATATCGGTTCACTCCTTATGGTTCCTCCCCCACAAAGAGTGAAAATTTTGAATATTCTAGTACCTTGCCCACAATGGGTCGCAATTTTCAATACTTTTATCTACATAAATTTATGATTTCGAATAAAATTGGATATAAAAGTTTCGATTTTCTTGTAATTTTGCCTATACCAATATTTTTATCTGTATTAGATTAAGCATAAAAATGGAATACTTCGGTCGACTATAGCTGACAACTCACGCACATATGTATTAACATTTTCTAAAAATTATCATATTATCTCATATAAAGTGAAGGAATTAACCAATATAGTCCAAACCTGGCACGACACAATACTTATATCATTTTTATTTCTGTCCTATGCGAAATGGACAATGTTGGCCCATTCCTTTGGAACTTACTCCTTGGAGGGTCAACAATTTGAATAAGTCGAAATATATTTAAATAAAAAAATGTTAGATGGGACTGGGTACCACGTTTTTTCGTCCTTGGGTTTCTCGAGTCTTTTGTCAATATCAACAAATTGGCCCTTTTATTATTATTCTCGTCTCCCCACATTGAGATCCGTAGCACATTTATTGATCTTTTAATCAGCCCCACGTAAAGCCTCCATCATTTATTAAGAAGAAAAAATAGATTTTTTATTTATTAGATATTTATTCGCGTTTTTATCCCCTTGAGATCTTTCTGGGAATATTAATTAAAATAGCAAAAAAATAATGTTACTTTAATCAAACGTTTTAAAATTGCACATTAAGTATTTCAAATTTAAAATTACTTTCTCAAAAATTTTCAATTGAAAATTGAAATGGAATATAATTTCATTTTATTAAATATTTCACATTAAATTTAATCCATTTCCAAAGCCAACAACAACAACAACAACGATACTTGGCAGTCGAACTTACTTACATGCCAGGCTTTTCATAAATTAAAATGTCGACAATAATGGAACAAAGCAATACAACGAAACAGAGAAAAAAACACAAACCTTTTATTGATTTGACAATGAACACAGATGAAATGAGCCGTGGATATGCACTTGAGCTCATACTCAAAGTCAATGAACAATAATGGAAATAATAATAATAATAGCTAATAATAATAATAATAAATTTGCCATTGTGTGTGTTAAATTAAACACACAGACACACACAGTCAGACAAACGACGACAAATGACATGGAAAGTGATAAATGGCAGAAGAACTTAATTCGGAAATGTAGGTGAAAATGTGTGAATATTTGTGAAAACATGTTCCAGGAATGCAGGAGGGATTTTTGAAAAAAAAAAAAAAAGAAAGATGAAAAAATAGTAAAAATGGTCAGTACATCCATTTTAAATTATTTCAACAAGATAATTATTGCTTTAAAGTGTAAGGACTGAGTACATAAGATCATTTTTTAGCTACCCCCTACCAAAAATGCTCAAATTTTTGGAAAAGCTTCACACAACCCAATGCCTCTTCAAAAATTCATGGATCTTTCTGAAAAGCTTTTAAAGGGCTTTCAGGAAAATTATCGAAATTTTTTAAGGCCTAATCAGACAAAACTAGCGTTTTTTACCCTCAGCCATATGTCTATCATTTGATACGGCCAAAACGTGCCTAATCGAAATAACGGTTTTCGACCTTAGCACTCTTTGGACGAAATCGGCGATGTCTGTCCGTCCGTCAGGCTGGCTGGTGCACACGATAACTCTCGAAGGGAATATTAGATTTGGTCCAAATATAGTAATATTATTATCGAACTTAGATCGAGTTCGGTGATGGACAATATCGGTCCACTGCTTCTGGAACCTCTCCAACAAAAGGTCGAAACTACAAAATGAAATATTTTATTTCACTGAAGTAGAAGATAATCCGATTTTGCTCCAACTTTGCAAATCCTAATATTTGCATCAGTGCTATGTTAGGTCGAAATGGACAATATCCCTCACAACGGGTCAAAATTTTGAATAATTATAACTCTTATAAAATGTGATGTAAGGGTCCGTTTGTATTTCAATTACACACATCCCATTTTTTCTACTAACACAAAATCTGCTGTTAAGATGGAATATAGCGGTCTACTCCTATTGGTACCTCCCACACAAAGGGTAAAAATTTTGAATTTCCATGAAGCTCATAAAACGCGAAGTTTACATCCGATTCTATTCAGACTTGATACATCTCAATATTTCCACCAACGCAAGATCTGTAATAATAATTGTAGAGATCAGACCATTCATTTTTGGTACCTCTCGCACAAGGATCAAAGTTTTGATTAACCGGGCAAAAAATCGTATTTTTTTAATATTTTATATAAAATCTCCTGAAGAAAATTTAAAAATTTTGAGAGATTTTTCATTTGTTCTTATAACGAAGTAAAAACAAATTAAAAAGCAGTAAGTTCGGCCTGGCCGAATATCCTCCACCATTTGGGTAAAGAACAATATTTTATATAAAGGTTCCACTTTAAACTACAAATACTAGTAAGACCGTTTGGATAATGCTGTTAAACTTTTCAAAAAGCCATAAAGTGGGTGAGTCCGTTATGTGGGGGCCATTCCAAAACGGGGGCTCTGTAGACAACTTTATACTTCACGAATTGTCATCTACTACTCTTCTTAAGTACCACATTTAAGACAATTTCGTGGGTAAATGTGACTAGGATTAATAAAATACTCAATATCGGTGACTTTCGTTGTATGTGCGCTACAGGAAAACTTTGATCTAAATATTCAATGTTCTGCCACCGAAACTAGAAACCATTATGACCTACAAATACCAATATTTAGATGATTTTTGTGAAAAATCATCAAAATACTAAATATCGGGGGGGCTATACGAAAACGTGAACCTATTCATACCAGAGTAGGCTTGATCACACATAGTGGAAATACAATCAAACTCAATCAGTCGGTCAGATGCAACATGTTCATTCGAGTTACTCAAGCCAAACGAAAAAGTTGAAAAACATGTATTGATCGAAGTTTTGTGATTGCAACCAGCTCACATGAGTTATTTGTTTACGAACTTATGTTGAATTGTTCATAATGGGTCGATCATCTATGATGAGTCTGATCGGTTTTATTTATCCTAGTTAAGTGGGTGATTTGATTTGATTAAAACACAAATGTTCGAATTTGAGCGAAATCATGATTGTAATTATATTTAATAAGCATACAATTTTTCATTTTATTTGGGTTTTTGGGTATGCTAGACTTCAGTAACTTATTTGAAAAAAAAAAAAAAAAAAACAAAATTAAATTTTTTAATAAAGAAACACATCATTGGTATTTAGAAAACTAAAAATGTTTAAATATTTTTTTATTTTACAATATTGGTCAAGATTTTTCACAAACTTCGACCTTTTCGTTTACCTACACCTGTGTAGTTTCTACTTGCAACAACTTCGGTCGCACTATGACAATATTCTTCTATTTCAAATATTAAACAAGTAAGCAAAGGCTACAGTCGAAGGGGGCCAACCGTTGAATACCCTACAACACTACAATAAACGATACAGTTTATATAGGCGAGATACTCGAATGAATGTGACAAATAATAAAAGAAAACAATCAGGTTTCGTTCTATAATTTTCGAATAATAACAAGTTAAGCTAATTTGCTCATTTCCAATTTATTGGTAGATGTTGCACGTAAATGGTCTTCCTAGATCTGGAACCCATATTTCTCAAAGACCTATAATCTCAGAAGTGGCAAAAGATTAACATTTATTATTGGTTTTTGACTGAAACGCATCTATATGAGATACAGACATTTGACTATATTCTTCAACGAAATCAGCGTTAACGAAATAGTCAGAAGTGCGTCTTTCCTGTATTTGTGAATTCTCAAAAAAGTCACTGGAATGGACATTTTCCTATTTTGTCTACAAAAGTTGGCAAACTCCTTCACACATTGAATATTTTTGGATGGCCATCCAAAACTGATTGGCTTTTGCAATGTCCGGTAACCCCCATAATTACGACCTGCTGATAATTTTGCAGTTTTTTGGTCCATTTCAACCCCTAAATATATGGCGATCATCTCCAAAAAGAATAGGCTTTTATTCTGACCCTCATCTTATCTCTATACAAGATTTCGTAAGGATCGGGCCATAAATGCAATCTGTATATGATATCCTGATATCCTAACTACTTAGTTTTGTTAGCTGTGGAAATATTACCAAATGTTTAATTCAAAATGAAAATATGCCAAAAATATGACAAAATTGAAAAAATATGAGAAAATTTTAGAAAATCAATATTTTCATCTTTAGAGAGATATTTTTATGCCATTTTTTCAGACGTTTTTTCTTTCCTGCCAAGAGGCCATTCTGAATTAATGAGAACTGTCGAAATCAGTTCAGCCGTTCTCGACATATAAGAGATCTTTCAAGCATATCTTCGTTGATAGACATATATATCGCACATATTTTGCTATATATCCGATTTATTGGATGTTAACATCAATGTAAAGGTCAGAAGTAACCTTGTCATGGCTTTGTGATTTTGCCGGGATTTAAAATATTCGCGGTTTAATGAAAAATTTTGAATTTTTGCAACACAAAAGATATGGTCTATTTTACCCGCTAAATATTATCCGATGACCACCCAAATGTGTAGGCTTCTTCACCGCCCTAAACTCTAGCTACATGCGAAGTTCCGCGTCGATTGGTCTATAATTGCGACCTGTATAGCTACTGCAAAATCCGACATTTTTTTAGTATTTGGTCCATTTTAACCCCTAAACATTTGGCGATCATCTCCAAAAGAAATAGGGTTCTATTCTGACCCTAGCCATTGAAAATCGGGCCATAATTGCGACCTGTAGAGTGATTACAAATTAACATGGACAGACGGACGGACGGACATACATAGCTAGATCGACTCAGCTCGGCGAGCTAGGAAGATCCATATATACTTTCCTATGTGGGAAATCAATATTTCGTGGTGTTATAGGGTATAGTGTTGTAGGGTATAAAAAGTCAAAATAAACTGTCCCAACTTGATTAAATGGTTGAATAAACAATGACGCTGAGCGAACTCGATTCAAAGAAGACAATCACGGTTGTGATTTCTCATTTACATTCATGTGTTCGATCAACTCATGTTGCTGAACACATCAAACCGTCTCGATCGCTCATGTTTGATTGTGAGTGAAGTGATTCAAACTGAGCGTTCGATTCGATCCGAAGCGAAAACGGTAATTTCATTCAGATCAAACTAAACGACTGCATCAACAAAAATCATGTATGAAACCGAGTATGCTTGAATTTTTGCATACTCATTGCAGCCCTCTGATTCATACTATTTTCCGCCACAGGAGCTGGAACCCATTACGAGCTACAAAGACCAGTTTTTGGACAAATCCGAGGAAAAATGTGGCAAAAATCATCAAAATACCGAATGGTGGGGGTACTCTTATATGGGGACTATACCAAATCGTGTACCTATATATACTATGTTCCGCCACAGACTCTAGAACCCATTACGACCTACAAATACCAATTTTTTGACTAATCCATGGAAAAAATCATCAAAATACCGTACCGTTTATATCTCATTTTCAATACCAACCATCCTAGACACAATACAAATTGTTCTGCCAAATTGTGTATCGTGATTTCAATAGATAAATGGACAGACAGACGGATATCGTTAAATTGACTTAGGACTTTATTCCGATCATGAATATATATGGGGTCTATGGCAAATATTTAGGGATGTTACAAACGGAATGACAAAGTCAATATACCCTCTTTTTCTTGGTGGAAGCTATATAAAGATGAAAGTTTTAAAGATATTTTTCAAAGACTTCGTCAGGGAAATCATAAGATTGACGATATTTAAGAACATCCTGGCAACAAAATCGGGAAATTCCCATTTAAAATCATTTTTAAATTGATATACATTTTGTATATACGAATCTGAGAATCGTTTAACTCTATTTGAATATTTTTATCTACATAAATGAATTTCTATTTTTAGAAGTTATCTAATTTTGCTCACGACATATTCCTTTACAAAATAACAATCAAAGGTATTTTCCCCCAGACTGCACTGTTTGAAAACCAAAGCAATAATTTACAAAAACCTCACTACAAACCGCATTCATAACTAATCTGGAGGGGGAGGAGGGGGCTTAATATTAAAGTGGCTGATATTACAAAGAACAATTAAAAAAAGCACCACTTAGTTTTGCCGAAAGGTGTATTTCCTCACACAATTCGTACTAAAAGGACACGAAATTCTACTAAAAATTCAATACTTTGTATTGGACAAACCAAATGTGCTAGAATTCTGAAATTCGGAATGTGGAGTGCTGGATAGATGTACCAAAGGGTTTTTGAAAATTCAAACTAAAAGGTTACGAATTGTTTGAAAATGCGTACTAAGTGTGTGAACTGTACTAAGTTTGGAACAGTTTGGTTTAGGGTGCACGGATGAAGCTGAAATTTTGTATTAGGGTCCTTGTAGGTGTTAGACTTGTTATAATGAGTTGGTTTTGAAATATGTCCTACAAGTGCACGAAAAGTTCGAAATAGTTATATATTTGCTACAATTTAGTATTGGGTAAGCAGAAAGTCCTTGATATCTGGAATTTAGTATTGGGGATCTGTTCAGGTGTAGCCTTGACATATGGCGGCGGTTTTGTAATTGTGTATAATAAGTACTAAATAGTATTTAAATTGGTATTGAATGAAGAAATGTACCTGAAATCCCAAAATTTTATATTGAAGTCTAAGTTGTTATCTGCGATAGAGGTATGGAAGTGGTTCTGGAAATGTTAGTGTTACGCTATTATAAGTACTAAATTGTACTTAATTTGGTATTGGGTGAAGAGATATAGCTGAAAACCCAAAATTTGAAATTGAAGTCCTTGTTGGATTCTGCGATTGAGGTATAGAAGTGGTTCTGGAAATATATACTATAATTGTACAAAAAGTACTAAATAATTCTAAATGGGGTACTGGGGTAAATAAATATAGATAAAATTCGGAAATTTGGTATTTAGATAACTGCTGGTATCTAAAGTTGAGATTTTCAAAATTCCACCTTATTCCGTTCACCCAAAACCAAAGTGTTCCAATTCAGTACAGTTTGTATACTTAGTACACATTACCTTCATATATCAAGCTTACTTTAAATCTTGATTACTAAATTTCAAGTTTTTGCTCCATGCATTGCATGGTGTTAATTTAATACTTTTCGCAACCTTGAAGTTTGAATTTCAAATAAAACCCCTTTGGTAAATACATCCTGCACTTCAATACAAAATTCTAACTGAGTTCAGTTGTAAATAATACAAAGTATTAAATGCTTTCCATATATCCCGTACTCTTTTAGTACGAATTTTCTTAAAATCCAGATTTAAGTCACGACTGAACCTAGCGTAAAATTTCAATATTATAAGTCCAGCTGTTTCGTCTGGGCGTTGATTCTCAGCCAGTCAGTTATTTCAACACTTTTTTATACAGGGTGAGATAAAAAAAACTGCAAAAAAGCCAAACGCCATAATTTTTACATTTTCATACCCTACACCACAAGGTGGTATGTCTTTGTGCATTTGTTTGTAACAGGCAAAAGGAAACGAGATAGACCCATAGTTCCTTTTGATGATCTGCATAGAATCACATTCTGAGTCGATTTATGCATGTCCGTCCGTCCATCCGTCCGTCTGTCCATGTATTTTTGTAAACAACGTACAGGTCGCATTTATTGCCCGATCCAGATGAAATTTTGCACAGATCATTTGTTTGGCCCAAGGACGGACCCTATTGAAATTGTAACAACAATATTTGGGGAAATATATCAAATGCAGATCAGAAATACCTTTGCTAAATTTTATCGAGATCGGTTCAGATTTGGATATAGCTCCCATATATATCTTTATCTGATTTCAAATTAATTTTGCACCAAATGGGCAATACAAGTCCGAATTTAAAAGATACAAATGCTTTGGCATATTTAGTCCTTTGAACTTTAAATTATACTTACAATCATAGCGTGTATGATTGAATTCTCCCATAAAAACTTTTAATTGTTATGTGGAGCTTTACTAAATTAGCAAAGTGGTGTAGGGTATCATAAAGTCGGCCCCGCCCGACTTTATAAATTTTTTTACTGTTTTTGAATGAAAGCAAAAATGTCGGAAATAGCTTCAATATTTAGAATAAGTTTAGATTTGTTCGAATCGGTCACCTTTAGCACGAATCATGGCCTTCAAACGGCCAATGAAACCGTCACATGCTGCCTGAATATTGCCGTATTTTGACCCATTCCCGGCAAAGCGCTTGCTGATTGAGGTGATCGACAATTTGGTATTTTTTAGTGGCAACCTTGTTTTCCAAAATACTCCAGACAAAATAGTACAATGAATTGGTATACGGAGATTTTTGTGGCCATTGTGCGCTGGAAATGAAGCGAGGAACCTAATTTTTCATTATGGTGCCGAAGCCTGTAGAAATGTAAAAGGTCTTCAGCCAAAATGTTTGCGTACCCAAGGATTTAATACCCTCCAGAATAGTTTCGCGATCATTTTCGGGTTTTTTTTCTGATACCATGGTCGATTAATACGAGCAGATAGCGACCATCGGCTGTTATGGCGGCCCACACCATCACCATGACCGGCGCTTGAGTTCTGGTGGCCAACCGAAGGTTCACATTTTCAGCTGACCTATGTGGTAAGTAAACACGATCATTTTGTTTGTTTACAAACTGCTAGACACCTAATGTTTTCTCGGCGGAGCAAACAAAATTCGGCAGTTCTCCACTTTCGGCCAAGCGAAGCAACTCTTTAGCTCTTTTGAGTCTATTTTCATTCTGTTGCGTTGTAAGTTCTTACACTTTTTGGAATTTCAATGGTTTTACCCCGAGCTCTTTTTCAATATTTGTCGAATGGAATATTGCGATATGTTCACCTCACGAGCCATTTTTCGGCCACTGCGACGCGGGTTTCGATCAAGTCGTTTCCTTGCTTTTCGAACCATTTCTGCTGATGTTCCTGTTTTATTCCGTCTACTTCCTTGACGTGGGCTACGCTACCGGTATCACAGTAACGAGCGATGGTACGAGACACAATAGATTTATTCACATTTAAATGCTCTAACGATAGCCAAATATAAAGAAATCACACTATCACGCTTGAGTTCCATCACGAATAACTTTTTTTCTGGAAAATTCTCACCAAAATTCATTTGCACGCTTGTAAACAATATAATGATCTGTCACTATAATAATTTTAACAGCTGTCGGACGAGTGGCTTAGATAAGACATCAGTTTGAAGTTGGTTACAGTTTTTTTTATCTTACCCTGCTGAAGTGCATTTCGGAGTCCGCCTCCCAAGCTGTACTAGATACCCTACCTAATTTAAATCTCTATTTGTTGAGGAATAGACAGCTAGATAAGCCTTGGGACTCAGAGAGCTTGAACAATGACGCAGTCAGTCCTTTGGACATTCTGGTTTTTAAGGCATGTGGAGAACTTGAGACGCGGGGTTAAATCCAGTGACTGCATATCACCTCCACTAAATTTCAAATAACTAGACATCTACCCGGCATCTGGACCTGGAACAGCCCACCTTTCAACGTTATAGCCTTCTTTATCGATGGTTTAAATATGGAGGGTAGAATGGCATGAATATCAGAGACCTGAATATCAAAGACTCATTCAAACTTAACAACAACTGCGATAGTGTCGATAGTCAAACCCTTGAAGTACAATTAAATCTAGGGCAATTTTTTAGTGTAAGAATGAACTAGAAAAAATATGAGTCGTTTATTAAGCTTTTGGTTACAGGCTATTGCAACATCTCTGGCAATGAATCAGTAGTTAAATTGGAAGACATATATCCGAGTCAATCGTCAATCGATCGAGAACTCGATGAGGCCACCCTTGTGCCACTACTTCCGAGTGATATATGACCATTATTCTGGAAAATTTCAACAAAACTTTGCTCAATGGAAGGGGATACCAGCAAGAAAAAGGGGTCGTTGCTCTTTGAGAAGAAATCAGGATCGCAGATATCCATAGCGAAATCGGTCCTAAGAAGAAAACAAAAGTGGCTAAAGGCGACACATAAATTTCTTCGGGGTTGACACATCATTCTTTTTCTCTAACTTTATTTTCATTTTTCTTTTTCCATTTATTCGTAAACTTTCAGCAGGTCTCCGAGTGAAGTTGTTATTACAAAGCAAATGCATATTCTTTAACCTAACCTTGGTATACCGACTGATTCTTTTTAGCCTGTATATTATTTTGGTTCCTACTTCAATGTCCGACACTCTTTGACCACACACACACACAACTTCACCAATAACAGTAATTAATCTTTACACCATAGGAATTTACGCAATGATTTACACTTATACCACCCTCTGTTTCTTGGCTACCAGTCATGGTCAATGGCTGTTTGTTTGCCCTTGCCCATAAGTATTGGCATTTTAACTCTTCTCTACCTGATGACATTTGCAGTAGCTGTACCCTACCTCTCTACCGGCTCTCCCAGAACTATACAAAGGAATTGGGATTTAATGCCTTAAGGTGGTTAAATGTTAAATCACCCTTTCCTAGAAGAAGAAGGAGTTTAATGACTGTCGTCGCCGCCGCCTCTGCCACCTTCCTCTCATGGCAAAGCTTAAATAGATTTTCTTGCAAGTCCTTTGGAATTCCCTTTAAATTAACCAGAAAATGTTACTGGTCTTAAATTTCAATGCTATTGGCTGGCGGCGGGTTAACATGATTTTGGCTTGTACAATGACAACATAAATGCCGGGAATTTTCATTCAAATTTTATTACCACACACACACACACAAACAAAAGCCAGTGAAAACATGTTGATACCAGCAATTAAAATTGTTAAAGCCAATTTTATATTTGCTGTTGTTCTTGTTGCTGCTGTTGTTGTTGTTGTTGTGTTATTTGCCAAGTGGTAAATAACCACCGGTCGACACTGTTAGGCAAAAGTTTTATTAGCCATATGGGATTCTTTTTGGGCATAGCATTTGAAGTAAGGACATTTGTTATTTAAGGTGATAACAAGGATATCGAATTAAAAGTTCTTTAATCTTAGAGAGGAGTATTTTATTGAGATGTGTAACTTGCGGGATAAACATTAAAAACTATTTTTTTGATAAATACATATAAAATCACAAGTCTGCAGGGGCCGACCGACTATAAATGTAACAAGTAAAACAAGTAAGGGTAAAGGAAACATTAGAGCCCATCATGACCCGCATTTACCAACTTTTAGACATATTCATGGGAAAATATGTCAAAAACCATCAAAATGTCGAATATCGGGAAATACGGTTATATGGGGCTGTACAAAAACGTGGACCTAAACATACAGTGTTTCGCCAAAAAAGAACTCTTTAAGACCAACAAATACCAATTTCTAGACAAATTCTAGCCCCGTTATATGGGGCCTATAACAAAATGGTGGACCTATACATGAAATGTTTCGCCAAAGGAGCTAGAACCCATTACGACCTACAAATACCAATTTTCAGACAAATCCCTGAAATATGTGGCAAAAATCATCAAATTATCGAATATCTGGAGGTACCGTTATATGGGACTATACCAAAACGTGGACCGATATATCTCATTTTCAATACCAACCATCCTAGACACATTACAAATTGCTCTGCTAAATTTTGGTACTCTACGTCAAATAATGTGGGCTGTATCGTGATTTCAACAGACAGACAGACGGACATACAGACAGATAGACGGACAGAGAGACGGACATCGTTAAATCGGCTTAGAATTTTATGCAGATTATGAATATATATATACTTTATGGGGTCTGCGACGAATATTTAAGGATGTTACAAACGGAATGACAAAGGTGGAGGGTATAAAAACAGTAAGTTCGATCGGGGCTAACTTTGAATACCCACCTTCAGTCGGAACGAAATAAATTTTGGAAGATTTCGCTTTTGAAATTATGTCTCGGAGCACTGCCCAGATATTACCCTTAGCATTTTGACCAGGGACATTTGCCCAATATTTATGCGCTACGTCGGGGTGTTAGTTGTTGTGGCCCATTTCACAACTAAATATAATCCAATGGTCATATAAAATGTTAGACTTTTTTCCTGTTCTTAACTCTCTTTTCAGGCTTCACTTGTGTGATCAGGGAATTTTTTCTGTTTTTGGTTCATTTGAACCCCAAAATATTTTGCAATCATCTCCAAAAGCAAGAGGTCCCTCTGTATCTCCAAATGTAGACTCATCCTTATGATTTGCTTGTCTACGATATTTTGCTATATTCGTCAAAGAAATCAGCATAAAAAAAGCCAAAAGTTCGACTTTTGTGAATTTCGGATTTCGCCTGTAAGTAATGTTGGTATTTTTTCACAGAAAATTAGTGGTCCATTCTACCCGCTCTTCTAAACTCAATCTTCATGCAATATTTCGCGTCCTTTGGTTTTTATTTCTGACTTTTATAACGGCTGCAAAATCAGGAGCATTTTTAGTTGTGGGATTAACTTCCGCTTTGATTGGTCTTTAATTGCAACCTGTAGATCAACTGCAAAATCAGGAAATTTTTCAGTTTTTGGTCTATTTCAACACCCAAATATAATGCGATCATAGTCTTCTAGCAATAGACTTTTATTCTGGTCCTAGCCCCACCCACATTCTAAATTTCATGAAGAACGGGCCATAATTGTGTTCTGTAGAGTGATTACAAATTAACATAGACAGACGGACGGACGAACATACATATCTAGATCGACTAAGCTCGGCGAGATTGGAAGATCCATATATACTTTACTATGAAGAGTATTTCGAGGTGTTACATAATTTTTGGCCCAATCAAACTTATAATACCCCCCAACACATAGCGTTGCAGGGTATAAAAATCGATGAATAATGTAGCTAAAATCATCAAAATATCGAATATAGCGAGGTACCGTTATGTCGAAGCTGTAGGAAGACCTGGACCTGCATAGACAATTTTCCGTCACAGGCTGTCGTACCTATTAGGAACCTCAAATACGACATCTCAAATAATTTCGGTGAATAAAAATAAATAAAATCGTAAAAATACCAAATATAGAGAGGTACTCTTATATGGGGGCTATACAGAAATGTGGACCTGCATAGCCAATTTTCTGTCTGTGGCTGTAGTACCTACTACGAGTTATCATAATGGAATTTGAAACAATTCCGCTGAACAAAGTCGCCAAAAACATAAAAATACCGAATATCGTTAGGCACCGTTATATGGGGTTATACAAAGAAGTTGACCCACGTAGACAATTTCTGTTATAGGCTGTAATATTCATCAGGAACTTCAAATGCCAAACTTGAAACAATTCCGGTGAAGAATGTCGCTAAAATCATCAAAATACTGAATATCGGGAGGTACCGTTATATGAGGGCTATACGAAGAAATAAATCTGCACAGTCAATCTCCTGTCATAGGCTGCAGGATCCATTAGGAACTTCAAATGTCAAATTTGAATAATTTCCGGTGAATAATGCCGCCTAAATCACCAAAATACCGAATATCGGGAGGTACTTTTACATGAGGGCTATACCAAAATGTGGAACCCCATGGGCCATTTTCAATACCAAAAGTCCTGCAGACATAATATACGTTTGAGTTAAGTTTTATCAACCTACTTCATTTCGTTCGGAAGCTAGAGTTATTTCCACAGATGACAGGCGGATAGACGTACGGACATCGCTAAATCGACATAGAAATTTAAGCTTATCCAGAATATATATACTTTGTGAGGTTTAAAATGTATATTTCGAGGTGTTACAAACGGAATGATAAATTTAATATACCCTCCATAGAATGGTGGAGGTCATAATAATAGTTAAAATTTTTAAAACTGAGGCATCCAAAACATTGGTCCAAATATTCAAAAACAAAGTATAGCCACAAAAGGCAAAGAAAATTTGTCATTCCGTTTGTAACTCCTCGAAATATTTATAATAGACCCTATAAAGTATATATATACTGGATCAGCGTAAAATTCTAAGACGATCTAGCGATGTCCGCCTGTCTGTCCGTCTGTCTTGTACTTACGCTATCTCACTATCTTCCGAACGAATTGAGATAAAAGGCTAAAATTTTGCATACATGCATAGTTTATAAATAGGCAAGTTAAGTTCGTAATATCGGCCCACGTTTTCGTGTAGCCCCCATATAACGGTGCCTCCCGATATTCGATATTTTCAGGATTTTAGAGACAGTATTTGGCGGAATTATTTCAAATTTCATATATAAAGTTCGTAATAGGTAGTACAGCCTATGACACAAATTTTTGTATGCATGTCCAGGTCTTCGTATATCCCCCCTATAATTGTACCTCCCGATATTCGGTATTTTCAAGATTTCAGCGACATTATTTACCGGACTTATTTCAAATTTAGTATTTATATTTAGTATACTACAGCCTATGACAAACATTTTTGTATGCAGGTAGCTCATATAAATGCATCTCACGATATTTGGAATTTTTATGATTTCAGCAATATTATTCACCGGAATCGTTTCAAATTCGTATTGGGAGAGCTTAATGGTTATTACAAAATATGGAAAAAAATTCGTATGCACGTCTTCGTATAGCCCTTTTATATAACGGTACCTCGAGATACTCGGTATTTTTATTATTTTAGCGACATTTCTAATGGAATTATTTGAAATTTGGTATTTGAAGCTCGTAATGGGTGCTACAGCCTAAGAACTAAACATATTTCGAATTTTAAGTTCGTAATTCGTACTACTGCCTACGACAAAAAAATTCATATGCAGGTCCACGTCTTGGTATAGTCCCTATATCACGGTACCGACCAATACTTGGTATTATTACGATTTGTGCGGCATTATTCACCAGAATTGTTTCAAATTTGGTATTGGAAGTTCGTAATGGATACTACAGCCTATGACAAAAAATTTCGTAAGCAGGTCCACGTCATCGTACAGTCTCCATATAACAGATTTAATTTAAGTGTTAGTTTCCGGAAGGTTTTGAAAATTTTCACGTTCCTATTAAATTTTGGCCGTGCCGAACTTAGCTGCTGTTTTACTTGTATTCTATATGCAAATGGGAAATTTGGAAATATTTTGTTCTAATTATTTGGCTACCTCCAACTTTGTCAGCTAGTGTTGAACAAATTGACGAAAGAAGCAATCATCGTCTGGAAAATAGTCCCCCATATGTGATTTTTGTTTTACATTTTTTTTTGTTTTCATCCATTCGCGAATATTTGTTACCATGTGGCGCTTATCAAACAGATGCATATCCCCACTCCCGCCACGCACACACATACACTCACAATCATGCAAACATTTAAAAGTACACAGCCATTTACCTAGGGCTACGTAATTCAATTGTAGGTGAATCTGAGTGAGATTGTATGTGTGAATTTAATGAAAAATGGAAATTCCACCAATAATAAAATTACAGTGCAAAAAAATGAAAGAAAATATTTGTGGCAATATGCCACTAACGCGAAAAACGACAAGTAAACACAACACATGGTGGGGTATGTGGTACGTACACATGTATATTTATGTGGCTACATGTATGACACCTTCCGTTGGCTATGAGTGTTTTGATGCTATACACAGAGGCAATCACAATTCTATATTCATCCATACAGAGTTATTGTAAAATAAACACAGACACACACACGCACAGAGACTGATATGGAGTAAGAGAGGGAGAGAGAGAGAGAGAGTGAGTGTGAGTGTGAGGGGACACAATAAACAATTTTTCCTGATGCCTTTAGGCTGGACTTCGTTGTTTTGATGTTTTTCAACCAAAAGTGAAAAATCCAAAACCAGAAAAAAGAAAAATTGCAAAATTGACTTTCACATTTAGACACACATTTGTATGTATGTGTGTGTTTGACAAACTGGTTTTCAACTCTCATACATAGGTATATAACTTTGCATATATTCCCACATTCGTGTGTAGCATTCTACATTCATTTATGGCACTTGGATAACTTTGTGAATATACGTGGTTTTTAGCCAATGAAAGCTGTGTGTTAGTTTAGCAACTGGCACTTTCGATTCTTGGAAACTCCACAATATTTCATATTCCAATTTCAAAAACTTTTGTGGTTTTTGGTGCCTGGTTTCCATTTCGGAATGAATCACTTTGTTAAAATAAATAAACATTGAATATTTTTTTAATTAATAACTTTACTAGACCGTTGATCAATTGTTGGGTAGCCAATAGAGGGCGTTGAAGTTTAAAAAAAAATGTTTGAAATTTTCTGTGACGTATTGGAATTAGTTTAATAAAATCATTGGTGTTAATACGATCGATTGTTGCAGAATATTGGAAAATAATAATTTCAAAAGTTCAGACATTCAGAAATGAAGCGGTACATAAATTTTATTTCTATTATTAAGAAGTTCAAAAAATTCTGATGAAATTGATATATTTTTCTGAATATCTAATTTCGAAAGGAAATCTTATTCGAAGGTAAAGCGAAAACGTGGATCAATAAGAAAATTGTCACAGGGGTGGTACTCAATGCAAATCCCTGATTCAAATTAGTACATGGATAATAATAAAAAAATATTCTGAAAACTAGATTTCTGACCAAATCTCCCACCACCAAAATCCATGAAACGTGGGGATTCCGATATTGAATACTTTTTGGGCAGCCGAGCACAAGAAATGTAAAATTACAACCGAAAGACAAGAAAGAAAGAAATGTGTATTTGGCAACTACACTCGACAGTCCTACATATTTTTTTCTGCGAAGAGTTAAATTTCTCACTACAAGCTCGAAAGGGCTAAATATAAAATATCGTAGAATTCAGTTAAAAATAGCTAAATTATCGTATTTTTGGGATTAAGTTTATTGGATTTATGTTTAGGACAGAGCAGGGCAGAAGCCTACCGTTTTAAAAGATTATCGGCAAAAGTTACTTTCCGCAACGGGTATTTTGAATGCTGAAAGTCATTTTCCTACGAAATCACTAGTACATAATAGGCACATTGATGCTGATATCGTTAGAATATCAATCAGATATATACGTTTCCAATCTTTTTCAACATTTTCCTCAATATTTCGCGATTTGGGAAAAATTGAAAAAAAAAAAATTTTATTCAAATTTAGTAAAGTTTCGCAGTCACTGCTTTGATTTAAGTTACTTAATAATAAATATCCCTGTAATTTACATTTATTTTAAATTAGTAAATGCCCAATAATGAGCTCAATATCAAATTTCAGGATTTCAGCTCGGTAATTTTCGCATTGCCAAATTTTGTACCATTTAGTACAATTATAGTACGCATACTGGAAACTCAGTTCCTTCTTTCAATAACAGACACCAAAAGTGGCATCCATATCATATTTCGAGGTTCCAACTCTATCACGTTATCCAATGCCAAATTTAGTACCACTTAGTACATTTCGAGCAACTTTATGTTCCTGCACCCAATACCAAATTTAGCAATTTTCGTACAACTATAGTATACGTTTCCAAGACCACTTCCATATCTTGACCACATTCGGCAACTATACCATCTACATAAAATTTCAGGATTTCGGCTCTTTTCCATCAAACGGTACTATTTAATATTTTTCATGCAATTATAGTACACATTTCCAAAACCAACGCCAATTCTTATACGCATATACCACCAGTAATCTGAGAATAATGTCTGTATTCCGCAATCCCAAACCACATTTGGTACCATTTAGAACACACTTCCGAAACCACCTCCATATTTCCAGGCTACATATGAAGAGCAACCCTGATACCAAATTTCAGATTTCTAGCGCTATATGTTCACCTAATACCTAATTGCACTAAATATATTAGTATACATTTGCAAAACAATCTCTTCATCATAAACCTATCACCAATAGGGGTCCCAATATAAGATTTCAAAATTTTGGCTTCATTGGTTCACCCTAAATCGAACTGCTCCAAATTGAATAGCATATAGTAATGTTCGAATGCTTAATTCACATTTCCAAAAACCACCTTCATCAAATTTACCTTCCAGCCTTGATTTTTATGGCAAACTTCAAGTTTTTCGCTCTATACATTCACATAATACCAAATGGTACCATCTAAAGGTCGAGTACAGTTTTAAGAATTTTCGAAACATTAAAGTTCGAATTTCAAAAAAAAAAAAAAATTCGTTTTGGCATTTCATTAGCGACCCTCGTTCCAAAATTTCAAATTTCTAGCTCATTCCGTTTGACCAATACAATTTATTAAGTTTTTAGTAAATGTTGTACGATGTGGATCCTTATAGTATGAACTTCCAAAAACCCAGCCTTATCACACGCCTTAGGAAATATTTTCGTTTTTCTTTCCAAATGATATACCGAATGAGATAAAAAAAAACCTGCAACAAAGTCAAGTGCCGTATTTTTTAAATTTTTTTAATTCTATTGAATGAAAGCAAAAAATGTCGGAAAAAGCAGCAAATTTAGAAAAAATTTAGATTTGTTCGAATTGTTTACCTTTGGCACGAATTCTGGCCTTCAAACGGCCAATGAAACCTCACATGCTGCCCGAATGTTGCTCTGCGGTATTTTGGCCCATTCTGGGCGATGCGCTTGCTTAAGGTAATCGACAGTTTGATATTTTTAGTGCCAACCTTGCTTTACAAAATACTCCAGATACAATAGTCCAACGGATTGGTATCCGGCGATTTTGGTGGCTATTGCGCGCTGGAAATGAAGCGAGGAAACTCATTTTGTGACCATTCTTGGGTGGTGCGTGCTGATTACGATGTTGCTGAGTGCTGCTGGAATGTCCAAGGTCTGCGGCCAAAATGTTTGCGTGCCCAAGACTTTAATACACCCTCCAGAATATTTTCGCGATAATATTCGGCATTCATTCTGATGACACGATCGATTAATACGAGCGGAGAGCGACCATCAGCTGTTATGGCGGCCCACACCATCACCATGGCCGGCGCTTGAGTTCTGGTGGCCAACCGAAGGTGCACATTTTCAGCTGACCTCTTTGGCAATAAATACGATCATTTTGTTTGTTTACAAACTGCTGGACAACGAATGGTTTCTCATCGGAGAAACCCAAATTCGGCAGTTCACCTCTATCGGCCAACCGAAGCAAACCTTTGGCTCTTTTGAGTCTATTTTCTTTCTGTTGCACTGTAAGTTCTTTTTGGAATTTCAATGGCTTTACCCCGAGGTCATTTTTCTATGTTTGCCGAATGGAATATTGCGATACGTTCGGCCACTGCGACGCGGGTTTCGATTAAGTCGCTTCTTTACATTTCGACCAATTTCTGCTGATGTTGCTGTTTTCTTCCGTCCACTTCCTTTACGTCGGTCTACGCCACCAGTATCACGGTAACGAGCGATGGTATGCGACACTAAAGATTTATTCATATTCAAATGCTGGAGTGCTGTAACGATAGCCACTTGTGGTTTTCCAGCCAAATATAAAGAAATCACACAATCACGCTTGTATTCCATCACGAATAACTTTTCTCTGTAAAATTTTCACCAAAATGCTTTTTGTACGCTTGTAAACAATATAATGAGCTTCACTGGAATAATTTTAACAGGTAAAAAGAGATTAAGTTCGGCCGGTCCGAATACCTTTCACCATTGTGTAAGGAAATTATATTTATGCAACAGTATCTGGATTCAAACGTGTTCCACTTTAAACTACAAACTCCAGTAAGTTCGGTAGGAGAATGGTTGGAGCCGTTATATGGGACCATACTAAAGCGGGAGCCTATATAGACAATTTGATACCACAACGATTGTAATCTATTGCGAGTCTTAAATACCAAATTTTACATAATTTCATGGGTAAATGTGACAAGGAATACTAGAACCTATATGGATAATGTTTTGACGCCGGTTGTAGAACCCATTATGAGGTACAAATACCCAATATCACACAAATCTATTGGAAAATGTGGCTTAAATCGTCGAAATACAGAATATCCAATGGATCCGATATATATGCACTATGGGAAAACGTGAGACTAGATCTTCAATGTTCTGCAACCAAAGCTAGAACCCATTTTGATCTACAAATACTAATTTTAAGACAAATCAGTGGAAAAGTGTGGCGAAAATCATCAAAATACCCCACTCACTTGATGGTTTTTTGATGAGTTCAACTGCATTATCCAAACGGTCTCACAGGTATATGAAGTGTTGAAGTAAAACACGCTTGAATTCTGATCCTTTTATATAAAAAATATTTCCTTTACCCTAAGTTGGAGGGTATTAAAAGTTCGGCCCGGCCGATATAATATTTTTTACTTGCTTCCTCTACTTTTATAAATTGTTGGATTTCCCCTTCCCCAATTTTTAATAAATACAATTGAAATTAATAACCCAGTGTAATCGTCACAAAGTCTAGTCGTCTCTTATTTTCAAAATTAGTTTACGATTTAGTGAGCTTTCATGGCCAATACCAAAACGAGGATAGAGCCCACCTTATGCCAGACCAGGTGGATACCTTAATAAATATATAAAATTAAAAAGAACCCCTTAATTGGCCATTTTTCACATTAAATTGGTAATCGATAATTTAGGACATCCAATACCTTATTAACCCGTATACAAAACCTTAAATTCGGTATTTTACCACATTGGTTTGTAATTTACAGACCTGTGCCAACAGAATGTCAACTTTCTCCACCATAAATTAAGAAGGAATAAATTATTTGAATTTCTTTACCGTCTCTATTCATTTAAAGTCAATTGTTATTTGATTGCCAAAACACCAACACCTTTATTGCAATCATGGACGGCAATCAAGCGCAAAGTGTTGTGTGGCAGTCAGGATGGCAGGATCTTCATTGTACCGCCATAACAATATTAACCAATTTAGCATATAAATAAGCCATATTTCATTCCTTTATACAATTTTTTGCTTCGTTAGTGGGCTCCCCACAATTTGTGTCCTCCTGCTGGCTGACCTTTTTCGGGATAACATAAAAATGGGAAGCCATAGTAGAATCGAACAACAAAACACACAAAAGAAACACCCACTTGAGTCTTAAGTGGCGTTGCATAGAAAGTGAAAAAAGGGTCTAAATTTATATATGGGGCAATGGGGTAGTGAAAGGAGGCCGAGAGTATTCCTCCAACCCTTATTGACCATAATTATGAATGGGTGCAGAAAACAACAACCACTTTCCCTGGAAAACATTTTCCACATAAGCGTATAATCGATTTACATGTATACAATTCCTTTACAGACGATAAATAGCAAGCTTCATTAAACGCCTTCCATCCCCCCACAAAAAATGAAACCTTTACGTTTTCATCCGTCTTTTCTTTCCGGATTTTTTTTTTTCTTTTTTGGTTAGGTCTTGAAGTCAATGTTTAGTTTTGCAAACATTAGAATATCATAATGTTAGTTATTTATGGTTTTCCTTTTTAGATTTGAATATAACTAAATTATTAGGACTTTGCCTTTCCTTGTTGCCCCAAAAAAGGCCTCTCTCTCCAACGAAGTAGGCCAAAAAGACGTCCATCCTTGGAATGGCGATGGGATTTTAAAAACCAATTTATTTGAATGGCATACAATTCCATCTTAATAATATTGGCACACCAACAACAACAAAAAAGCCAACAAACAAGTAAAAGAGCTGTAAGTTCAGCCGGGCCGAGCTTTGAATACCCTCCACCATTTGGAACAAATTTGGTAATTTTCAAAAAAAAAAAAAAAATAAAATAAAAATAAAAATAAAAAAATAAATAAATAAATAAATAAATAAGTAAAATAAAATCCGTTAAAAATTTTGTTAAAATCTTGAGAATACGTGGACGTGGACCTGCATATTACAATATTCAAAAGCGAAACCTGAAAAAAATCTATTTATAATGCTATATAAAGCTAAAATTATCAAAATTTCGAATATAAGGAGGTACCATGGGATTTATAAAATGAGGCCCTGCACAGACAATTTTCTGTCTTAGGCTGTAGTATCTATTTCGAACTTCAAATACCAAATTTGAAACAATTCCGGTGAATAATGTCGCTAAAATAATTAAAATACCGAATATCGGAAGGTACCGTTATAAGGGGGTTGTACCAAAAAGTAAACCTACATGGCCCATTTTTAATACCAAAAGTCCTGCAGACATAACATACATTTGTGTAAGATTTTATCAATCTACTTCAATTCGTTCGGAAGCTAGAGTGATTTCCACAGACGGACAGACCGATAGACGGACGGACATCGCTACATCGACATAGAATTTTATGCTGATCGAAAATATATATATACTTTGTGGGGTCTAAAATGTATATTTCGAGGTGTTACAAACGGAATGAAAAACTTATTATACCCTTCATACCATGGTGGAGGGTATAAAAATGAACCAACAACACACGTACACATTCAGCCCATTGTCAGTCAGAGGTAAACACCCACCTCCATCCTCCACTTACATGGATAACAAATCGTTGAGCTTTTAAGATGGCAAAACACCCAAAAAACAACAAAAAAATATGATGAAGATGTTTGCTCAGTAATGCGTGTAATCCAATTTTGCTGAGCCTTCCAACAAGGAGAGAGAGAGAGCGCAGAAAAAAAATATAGGAAGGCAACATTGACAGCATATTACAAAATTCTAATATATTTGCCAATAGATATTTTTGATCTAAAAAATGAGGATTATCCCGGGTCTTCCTCCCCCTTTCACCCCCTCCCCTATATAGATGTAGGTGTATGTGTCAGTGTGTCATTTGGTTTTTTTTTTGGTGGAATAGTATTACGTGCTTGTTTTCCCATTTATGCTGATACGACAATATTTTAGAAAATTTAATGTTAGCATTCAAAACTATATGTTTATAAGCCTTCCTCTTTGTTCCAATTCATTTGATGTTCTCGGCGAGAAAATTGGTCACGTGATGCTTACGAAGATTTGAAATATTGGTATATTCAAGTTATAAAGTTGGCATATTAATGCTTTTAAAATTGCATATCTCAAAAGCCGCCGTTCTCAGCTTTTAGGTAATGAAAGTAAAACGGCAAATAACACTGTGCAACACAAAACAAGTAAAAAAGCAGTAAGTTCGACCGGGCCACCATTTGCAACAAATTAGAAAATTTTCAAAAAAATAAAATCCATTATTTTTTTTTAAATCTTTACAATATCTAATATAGGAAGGTGCCAATATATGGGGGTATATATGATATTGTGGACCTATTAAGACAAATCTATGTCTGGGTGTAAAGTACTCACAAGGAACTCCTTGTGTGGATTTTCAGATAATTCCATTGGAAAAAGTGGCTAAAATCATAAAACTACTAAATATCTGGGGGTACCGTTATATAGGGGATATAGGATATTGCGCACCTATATAGACAATTCCAATTTAGGGAGTAAAGTGCTCACAAAGAACTCCTTGTGTGGATTTTCAGAAAATACGATTTGAAAATGTGGCTAAAATCATCAAAATACCGAATATCGGGGGTACCGTTATATGGGTGTTATACGAGATCATTATCCTATATAAAGAATTCTCTGTCGGGGGGGGGGTAAAGTGCTCAAAAAAAACCCTTGTGTACAAAATGTGACTAAAATCATCAAAATACCGAATATCGAGGGTACCGTTAGATGGGGGCTATACGATATCGTGGACCTATATAGATAATTCTCTGCCGAGGTATAAGGTAACCACAAGGAACTCCTTGTGTGGATTTTTAGACTATTCCGTTGAAAAATGTGGGTAAAATCTTCAAAATACCGAATATCGGGGGGTACAGTTATATGGGGGATATACGATATCGTGGACCTATGTAGACAATTCTTTTTCAGAGGGTAGAAGACTCACAAGGGACTCCTTTTGTGGAATTTCAGACAATTTCATTGAAAAATGTGGCTAACATCTTCAAAATACCGAGTATCGGAGGTTACCGTTATATGATATAGCCCATCTTCGAACTTGACCTGACTGCAGACAAAAGAGTTTAGACTGTAGCGTAATTACAACAGACGGACAGACGGATGGATGGACAGACGGACGGACAGGGCTAAATCGTCTTAGAATTTTACGCTGATCAAGAATATATATACTTTGTTGGGTCTAAAATTATTATATCGATGAGTTACAAACGGAATGACGAACTTAATATACCCTCCATACTATGTTTGGTGGATGGTATAAAAATGGAGAGATAGTGTAGGCTACTGCATGACAAGCCGAGGCAACCATTTGAATAAATTATTTTCCATTTTGTATAAAAATTCAGTAGTACTATATACTATTATATACCCACCAAAGTATGCAGGGTATATTAAGTTTATCATTCCATTTGTAACACCTCGAAATATACATTTCAGACCTCACAAAATTATATATTATTGATCAGAATAAAGTTCTATGCCGATTTACCGATGTCCGTCCGTCCGCCTGTTCGTCTGTGAAAATAACTATATTCTATTTTAGCGACATTATTCAAATTTCGTATTTGAAGTTCAAAATGGAACTTCCTCATACAGGTGCAGATCTTCGTATTGTCCCCATATAACGGCACCTCTCTATATTCGGTATTTTGATGATTTTATCGACATTACTCATTGAAATTGTATAAAATCTAGTATTGGAAAATCGTGACGGCTTATGACAAAAATTGCAAATGGAGGTCCAAATCTTTGTATAGTCTCCAAAATAATGGTAACTCCCTACCCGGAATCTTTATGATTTTAGCAATATTGTTCCAAATATTGGTTTTATACCCAATACCACATAGTGGTAAGGGTATAACGTCTTTGAGCATTTGTTTGTTACATGGAGAAGGAAGCGAGATAGATCCATAGTTAGTTTCGAAGATCTTCATAGAATCTCTTTTTGAGTCGATGTATATATGTCAGTACTTCTGTCCGTCCGTCCGTCTGTCCATGTATTTTTGTGAACAAATTTCAGACTAGAAGTAAATTCTTAAATTTTGGTGAAAATCGGTTCAGATATAGCCATAGCTCCCATATATATGTTTCAACCGATTTTGTATTTAAGTCCTTCACATTCGTAATATGTATTCGACGATAATAATATTTTGTACCAGATATTTTATAGAGCTCGGAAATACCTTTGATAAATTTTATCGAGATCGGCTTAGATTTGGATGTAGCTCATATATCCTTAATGTTCCCAAATGGAGTGACATACTATTTGGTTAAACTCGGCTATATATATTTTTGTTTTAATCCTTCTTGAAGTGATATCATGATCTTTACAGCAATGTTACTTGGTATAAAAGATAACAATGTCTCCGGCAAATTTAATGAACATCGATTCAGAATAGGATATGCCTGCCATATATTAGTTTCCTCTGAAATCAAACTATAACTGTTCTCGGAAATAGTATCAAAATTTAGAACAAGTTTAGATTTTTTCGAATTGGTCACCTTTGGTACGAATTATGGTCTTCAAACGGCCGATGGAACCGTCACAATGCCCGAATGTTGCTCTGCGGTATTTTGGCCCATTCCCGGCGAAGCGCTTGTTTGAGGTGATCGACACTTTGGTATTTTTTTAATGTCAACCTTGCTTTCTAAAATACTCCAGACACAGTAGTCCAACGGATTAGTATCCGGAGATTTTGGTGGCTATTGTGTGCTGGAAATAAAGCGAAGAACCTCATTTTGTAACCATTCTTGGGTGGTGCGTGTTGAGTGCGATGGTGCTGAGTCCTGTTGGAATGCCCAAGGCTTTAATACACCCTCCAGAATATTTTCGCGATAGTATTTAGCATTTATTCTGACGCCACGGTCGATCAATACTAGCGGAGAGCGACCATCGGCTGTTATGGCGGCCCACAACATCACCATGGCCGCCGCTTGAGTTAGTAGAGCTAGTAGCCAACCGAAAGTGCACATTTTCAGGTGACCTCTTTGTTTACAAACTGCTGGACTACGAATGTTTTCTCATCGGAGACGGAGAAACCCAAATTCGGCAGTTCACCACTTTCGGCCAAGCGAAGCAACTTTTTAGCTCTTTTGAGTCTTTTTTATTTCTGTTGCGGTGTAAGCACTTGCACTTTTTGGAATTTCTATGGCTTTACCCCGAGCTTATTTTTCAATATTTGCCGAATTGAATATTGCGATATGTTCAGCTCACGAGCCATTTTTATACCCTACACCACGAGGTGGTCAGGGTATTATGTCTTTGTCCATTTGTTTGTAACATACAAAAGGAAACGAGATAGACCCATAGTTCCTTTTGATGATCTGCATAGAATCACTTTCTGAGTTGATTTATGCATGTCAGTATCCTTGTGAACAAAATGCAGGTCGCATTTATTATCCGATTGAGATGAAATTTACTAAACAATATTTGTTTGGCCCATGGACGAACCCTATTGAAACTGGAGATAATCGGTCAAAATTAAGATATAGCTCACATACATATCTTCGTCCGATTTGCCTCTTATTGTGCACCAAACGTGTAATATCAGCCCGAATAGTATGGAATTTTGCACATACAACCAAATTATAAATATGCCAAATTTGATCGAAATCGGTTCAGATATAGCTATAGCTCCCATATATATGTTTCATCCGATTTGTTATATTTGTCCTCCGTAGCCGTAATATGCACACTGTAACAACAATATTTGGGCAAATATATCAAATGTAGCTCAGCAATATCTTTGCTAAATTTTATCGAGATCGGTTCAGATTTGGATATAGCTCCCATATATAACTTCGTCCGATTTACTTTTAAATGTGCACCAAACGTCTAATATGTGCCCAAATGGGATGAAATTTGGCACTTACGATCGAATTGAGTCCAGAAGCTAGTATGCCAAATCGGTTCAGATATAGCTATATCTCCCATATATATTTTTCATCCGATTTCTAGTATTTGTTACCCACAGCCGTAATATGCACTCCGTAACAACGATATTCAGGGAAATATATCAAATACAGCTCAGAAATATCTTTGCCAAATTTTATCGAGATCGGTTCAGATTTGGATATAGCTCCCATATATATCTTTATATGATTTCAAATTAATTTTGCACCAAATGGTCCGAATTTAAAAGACTTGAACTTTGAACTTTAAATTATAATTATAATCATAGCGTGCTTGATTGAATTCTCCCATAAAAACTTTAATTGGAGCTCTACTAAATTAGCAATGTGGTGTAGGGTATCAAAAATCGGCCCCGCTCGACCTTAGGACTTTCTTTACTGCTTGGCCATAGCGACGCGGGTTTCGATCAAGTCGATTCATTATTTTTCGAACCATTTCTGCTGATGTTGCTGTTTTCTTCCGTCAACTTCCTAAACGTCGGGCTATGCTACCAGTATCGCGGTAACGAGCGATGGTACGAGACACAAAAGATTTATTCAAATTTAAATTCTGGAGTGCCCCAAACGACAGCCACTTGTAGTTTTCCAGCCAAATATAAAGAAATCACACTATCACGCTTGAATTCCATCACGAATAATTTTTTTCCTGGGAAATTCTAACCAAAATGCTTTTGTACGTTTGTAAATAATATAATGAGCTGTCGCTGGAATAATTTTAACAGCTGTCGGACTTGTGGCTTAGAAAAGATCGGTTCAGATTTGGGTATAGCTCCCATGTATATATTCATCCGATTGTTCGTTTATTGTGTCTAAAAAGTGTAATATCGCCTAAAATAGGGAGGATTTTTATGAATATTGGTTTAGTCCATCAAATTTAGTGGAAATCGATTAATAGGTGGATATACTATCATATAATAGTTCCTTTCGGCTTTACATTTTATATGCATTCAAAAACGATCATAAATTCCACATCATATCGTTTTTTGTTATATGTGTCTCGACTTAATCTACAAATTCCCCACACCAATCATAAAGTCGGCCCGCCCGAATTTTGAACTTTTCATACTTGTTTTAATTTGTATCATCCAGCAACGATCACATTTGGTTAGATTCGCTTAAAACAAATCCCCTATTTAAAGTACATTTGTCACGGGATGCCTATGCTGTCGATCCAGCCAGAATAAAATGTTCTCATTAGTTAAATTAGAATGTGAAACTAATGCCGGATTATATATCTGCTGCACCACCTGCAACAGAACCTTTTTTCGTAGTTTCCAGTGGAGTTTTTTTCCACAGAATATTTATACCCAACAACACTATGTGTTGGGGTATTATAAGTTTGATTGGGCCAAAAATTATGTAACACCACGAAATATTGGTTTCCCACAAAGTATAGATGGATCTTCCTATCTCGCCGAACTGAGTCGATCTAGCTATGTATGTCCGTCCGTCCGTCTGTCCGTCTGTCCGTCTGTCCATGTTAATTTGTAATCACTCTACAGGTCGCAATTATGGCCCGATCATCACGAAATTTAGAGTGGAGTTGGGGCTAGGGTCAGAATAGAACCCTATTTCTTTGGAGATGATCGCAAAATATTTAGGGGTTGAAATGGACCAAAATCTGAAAAAATTCTTGATTTTGCAGCTGCTCTACAGGTCGCAATTATCGACCAATCAAAGCGGAAGTTAGCTTGGGGCTAGAGCTTAGGGCTGGGCGGAAGCCTTTCCAATTTTGATGGTCATCGGGTAATATTTAGTGGGTAAAAATTTTTCATTAAGCCGCGAATATTTTCAATCCCCCCGAAATCAGAAATAGACGAACAGGTCCATT
This sequence comes from Musca domestica, assembly GCF_030504385.1. NCBI lineage: Eukaryota > Metazoa > Arthropoda > Insecta > Diptera > Muscidae > Musca > Musca domestica. The sequence goes on along the minus strand of NW_026712363.1, from coordinate 21,857,451 downwards.
CTGACCGTTACGTAGATCCCGATAGTAAATATATCAGTTATATATGGCGAAATATATAAAATGTGTATATACAAAGGAAGGGGATGTTAGTTAGAATGCTTATATCTCAAGAATGGCTGCACCGATTTTGACAAATTTTGTCAATTCAGAATGCCTCTTGACATAAAAATATAAAATTCAAAAAAAAAAAGCGCAGAAAAATATGCCAATAATTATATATATAGATTTTGTAGTATTTTGTGACATTTTTTTATTTCTTCATCGCATGCGTTTTTTTCAATTTGACTTATAATATTTTGTAATATTTTTTCACCTTACAACACAGGTTGGGGATATTATATAAGTATTGCAAATATCGTCCGATCCTCACGAAAATTTTCACAAGGGTAGGGTTGGGCTCAGAAGGGCTAGGCCTATTGTTTTTAAAGATGTCCGCAATATATTAGGGGTTGAAATGGACCAACAACTAAATATGTTCCTGATATTGCAGCAGTTATAAAGGTCACAAATAGAAACCAAAGGACACGAAATCTTACAAGAAGTTAGAGTTTAGGACAGCGGGTAGAATGGACCATTAATTTTGTGTGAAAAAATGCCAGCATTACTTACAGGCGATATCCGAAATACACAAAAGGCGAACTTCTGGCTTTTTTTATGCTGATTTCGTTGACGTATATAGCCAAATATCGTATACAAGCAAATCATATAGATGAGTCTAAATTTGGAGATACAGAGGGGCTACTTGCTTTTGGAGATGATTGCAAAATATTTAGGGGTTCAAATTAACAAAAAAAAAAAAAAACAGAAATGTTTTCCCGATCACACAATTGAAGCCTGTGAAGAGTGTTAAGGACAGGGAAGAATTCTAGCATTTTGGATGACCATTGGATTATATTTAGCTGTAAAATGGACCTCAACAACTACACCCCGACGGAGCGCAGGGCAAATGTCCCTAATCAAAATCCTAATTTCAAAAGCGAAATCTTCCAATATGGATTTGGACATAAGGGGGCTTCTAACATGTTGTAGTGTTGTAGGGTATAACATAGTCGGTCCCGCACGACTATAGCCTTGGCTTACTTGTTTTTATGTTAGATTGAAATCTTATCTTAAATTAAAATCAACTCCTTAAAATATAACAAAATCTACAAAAATTAATTCAAATTTGCAATGTTTTCGCTTAAAGATTGCATTTATTTTCTCATGTTTCCATTGATGCCAATCAATTTCTTGGCATTTTGTTACTTTGTTTTTTGGAGGGCAATCGAAATCGAAAACAACAAATAAAATCAAGTTTATTCCCATCGAATGAATGCCATTAAGTGAAATCCGATCGATATTGTTATTCATTTGTTATTGTTTCCCATTTCAATTTATTGTATTCGTCCATTGCATGAAATAAATTTTCGTTGTAGGTCAACAGCAGCAGACTGGGCAAAAAAAGCTAAAGAAATACAAAGACATACAAAATTTAAATTTTAAATTGTTTTGGCAAAAACACAATGGAATAATTTCGATTTTTTAATGACTCTAGATTGGAAGATAAATCAAATTTTTGATTATTTAATTGTACCATAAAATGAGATAGGAACTTGAAAATATACACGGCAATTGCCTGCTTTTTCGCATTTTCCAGTTTGTTGTTGTCTTTCTGTAGAACTACCAAACTTCCATCAGCCCACATCTTGGCCATCAAAGTGACATAAAAAATGTTTACTAAACAAACGCCTGGGGGCCAATACGTTGGGTGTCAACAAATGTTGTCGTTTTCTGCTCGCTCGGCTTTTCGCTGCTGCGTTATTGCCTAATCGTTGCAAAACAAATTAATGCCCAACTCCACGAAAAAAAGACGAAATCTTATGTTGTTTTTCTACGCCCCTGTCTTTCTTCGTCGAATAGATTAACAACAGAAATCCTGTTGGGTATACTCTGCCGTTGTTTGTCAACCGATGTCCTCTGACGCCAAAGCAAACAAACAAAAGTTTGCAATATCAACAAAAGCAACACAATTTTCGCGTAATCCAAATAACTTGTCCAAATACACAACACTATTGACAGGGCGAAGAAAAAAAAAACAGTAGGATAAACCCAAGAGAAGATGTATGGAAAATAGTACAAGATTCAAATTTCACTAGTCTACAAATTCGTTGTAATATTCGATTTTACTGAAACAAAATTTTCTCAATGTAACTTGATTGGTGGAACTAAGAAATGAAGATCCAATGAGGAAGTAGCCGTAACTAGCAAAAATTTGGTAGCCGGGTGAGTTATTTTCAACTAGTAATCAATGATTGCCATATACCGTCAGTTTTACCAATATCTTAAAAATAAGGACAAAAACTTACCCTATGCGTAACTTTCAGCTAAATAACTTACCTTCAAAATACCAATGAGCAACGGCGGCACAGAATTAGCTCGTCTGACTACAAATTTCCCGCTAACAAAACTATAAAAAAAAAACAAGTAAAAAAACATTAAGTTCGGCCGGGCCAAACTTTTAATACCCTCCACCCTAGGGAAAAAGAACATTAGAAGAAATGTGGCAAAAAACATTAAAATGCCGAATATCGGGAGGTACCGTTATATAGGGGCTACACCAAATGTGGCATAAATCATCAAAATACCGAATATCGGGAGGTACCGTTATATGGGGACTATACCAGAACGTGGACCGATATATCTCATTTTCAATACCAACCATCCTAGGGACAATACACTCACTTGTGCCAAATTTCAAAGGTCTACGTCAAATAATGTGGGCTCTATCGTGATTTCAACAGACAGACGGACAGACAGACGGACAGACAGACAGACGGACATCGCTAAATCGTCTTAGAATTTTATGCTGATTATGAATATATATACTTTATGGGGTCTACGACGAATATTTAGAGGTGTTACAAACGGAATGGCAAAGTTAATATACCCTCCTACCCATGGTGAAGGGTATAACAAGTACAATCATATTAAATTCGGCTGGACCGAATCTTTAATACTTTCCACCAGTACCGTAACGGTACCAGTTGAGTGCTATATTAGTGACTATCTATTGCGAGTTTCAAATAACAAATTAAAAAAAGTAAAATAAAACAGTAAGTTCGGACTGGCGGAATTTTGAAAACCCTCCACCATTTGCAACGAATTTTGAAATTTAAAAAAATAATAAATAAATAAAAAAATCCTTTAAAAATTTTAAAAAATTCCGAATGAAGCTGTTAAATTATGGTCTATACAAAGAGGGGGACCTCCATAGGCATCTTTTGTCATAAGCCATTACAATATTCAAGTACGAAACTTAAAAAAAAATCCGGTGAATAATGTAGCTAAAATCGTTAAAATGGCGAATATAGGGAGGTAACGTAATATCGGGACTATACAAAGACCTGTACCCATATAGAAAACAAGTAAGCAAAGGCTACAGTCGAGCGGGGCCGACCGTTGAATACCCTACAACACTATAATAAATGATACAGTTTATATAGGCGAGATACTCGAAAGAATTCCACAAGATATTGTGACAAATAATAAAAGAAAACCATCAGGTTTCGTTCTCTAATTTTCGAATAATAGCAACTTAAACTAATTTGCTCATTTCCAATTTATTGGTAGATTTTGCACGTAAATGGTCTTCATAGATCTGGAACCAATATTTCCCAAAGACCTATAATCTCTCAGAAGTGGCAAAAGATTAACATTTATTATTGGTTTTTTACTAAAACGCATCTATGTGAGATACAGACATTTGACTATATTCTTCAACGAAATCAGCGTTAAACAAATAGTCAGAAGTGCGTCTTTCCTGTATTTGTGAATTCTCCAAAAAGTCACTGGAATGGACATTTTCGTATTTTGTCTACAAAAGTTGGCAAACTATTTCACACATTGAATATTTTTGGATGGCCATCCAAAACTGCTTGGCTTTTGCAATGTCCGGTAACCCCCATTCAAATGTGTGTGAGGATCGGACGATAATTACGACCTGCTGACAATTTTGCAGTTTTTTGGTCCATTTCAACCCCTAAATATATGGCGATCATCTCCAAAAAGAGTAGGCTTCTATTCTGACCCTCATCTGATCCCCATGCAAAATTTCGTAAGGATCGGGCCATAAATGCGATCTGTATATGATATTCTGATGTCAAAACTACTTAGTTTTGTTAGCTGTAGAAATATTACCAAATGTTTAATTCAAAATGAAAATATGCCAAAAATATGACAAAATGAAAAAAATATGAGAAAATGTTACAAAGTCAATATTTTCATCTTTAGAGAGATATTTTTATGCGATTTTTTAGACGTTTTTTCTTTCCTGCCAAGAGGCCATTCTGAATTAATGAGAACTGTCGAAATCAGTTCAGCCGTTCTCGACATATATGAGATCTTCCAAACATATCTTCTTTGATAGACATAAATGTCGCACATATTTTGCTATATATTCGATTTGTTGGATGTTAACATCAATGTAAAGGTCAGAAGTAACCTTGTAATGGCTTCGTGATTTCGCCGGGATTTAAAATATTCGCGGTTTAATGAAAAATTTTGAATTTTTTCAACACAAAAGATATGGTCTATTTTACCCTCTAAATATTATCCGATGACCACCCAAATTGGTAGGCTTCTTCCCCGTCCTAAACTCTAGCTACATGCGAAATTCCGCGTCGATTGGTCTATAATTGCGACCTGTATAGCTACTGCAAAATCCGAAATTTTTTCAGTATTTGGTCCATTTCAACACCTAAACATTTGGCGATCATCTCAAAAAGAAATAGGGTTCTATTCTGGCCCGACCCCGACCTCCATTCCAAATTTCGTGAAGATCGGGCCATAATTGCGACCTGTAGAGTGATTACAAGTTAACATGGACAGACGGACAGACGGACAGACGGACAGACGGACAGACGGACGGACGGACATACATAGCTAGATCGACTCAGCTCGGCGAGATAGGAAGATCCATATATACTTTCCTATGTGGGAAATCAATATTTCGTGGTGTTACATAATTTTTGGCCCAATCAAACTTATAATACCCCCAACACATAGTGTTGTAGGGTATAATTATTTGTCATAGACTGTAGTTCCCATTACGAAATCTAAATAGAAAATTTGTCAACAACAATAACTCCGGTAAATAATGTCGCTTAAATCATCAAAATACCGAATATTTGGGGGGGGCCGTTGTATGGAGGCTATATGAAGACGTGGACCTATATACCCAATAATTTTCCAGGGCGTAAAGAACTCGAAAGGAACTCCTTTTGTGGATTTTCAGTCAATTTAATTGAAAATTTTGATTAAACATAGGGAAGGCCAACTATATGATACCCTACACCACTTTGGTCGTTAGGAAGAGGTTATATACAGGGTAAGATAAAAAACTGCAACAAAGTCAAACGCCATAATTTTTAATTTTTTTTTTAATTTTATTGAATGAAAGCAAAAAAAAATTCGGAAATAGCATCAAATTTTAGAAAAAGTTCAGATTTGTTCGAATTTGACACCTTTGGCACGAATTATGGCCTCCAAACGTCCAATGAAACCTCCACACGCTGGCCGAATGTTGCTCTGTAGGATTTTAACCCATTCATTGCGAAGCGCTTGCTTGAGGTGATCGACACTTTAGTATTTTTTAGTGCTAGCCTTGCTTTGGTTTGGTTTGGATTGGTATCCGGAGATTTTGGTGGTCATTGTGCGCTGGAAATGAAGCGAAGAACCTCATTTTGTAACCATTCTTGGGTGACGCGTGCTGAGTGCGATGGTGCTGAGTCCTGTTGGAATTTCGAAGGTCTGCGGCCCAATTGTCTGGGTGCCCACGGCTTTTATACACCCTCCAGAATATTTTCGCGATAAAATTCGGCATTTATTCTGATGCCACGGTCGATTAATACGAGCGGAGAGCGACCATCGGCTATTATGGCAGCCCACATCATCACCATGTCCGGCGCTTGAGTTCTGATGTCCAACCGAAGGTGCACATTTTCAGCTGACCTTTTCAAATTCGGCAGTTCACCACTTTCGGCCAAGCGAAGCAACTCTTTAGCTCTTTTGAGTCTATTTTCTTTCTGTTGCGGTGTAAGTTCTTGCCCTTTTTCCAATTTCAATGGCTTTACCCCGGGCCCGTTTTTTCAATATTTGCCGAATGGAATATTGCGATACTGCGACCCGGGTTTCGATCAAGTCGCTTCTTTACTTTTCGAACCATTTCTGCTGATGTTGCTGTTTTCTTCCGTCCACTTCCTTAACGTCGGGCTACGCTACCAGTATCACGTTAACGAGCGATGGTACGAGACACAAATACTGGAATGCTCTAACGATAGCCACTTGTGATTTTCCAGTCAAATATAAAGAAATCACACTATCACGCTTGAATTCCATCACGATTATCCTTTTTTGGAAAATTATCACCAAAATGCTTTTGTACGCTTGTAAACAATATAATGAGCTCTCGCTAGAATAAATTTAACAACTGTCGGACGAGTGGCTTAGAAATGACAGCAGTCTGACGTTGGTTGCAGGTCTAAAATTTGTATTTCGAGCTGTTACACACGGAATAACAGACCTTATGTACCCTCCATACTATTGTGGAGGGTATCAAAATTTTTGAAAACCTCTCTAATCAAAATTAAACTTGTGAACTAGTGTCATTATTACCTAACCCACATTGACAGAAACAGAAAAACCAAACTGTACTATTGTAAATAGCAGTCGAAGAAAAACAACGGCCTTATTGAGAAGGCAACATTAACTTCCAAAGGCAAATATTTGCTTAGATTTGTTTATCTGCAAAATGCCAAATCGCACAGACTAAGAAATTAAACAAACAGCAGCAGCGGCAGCAGTGGCATCTGAAGGAAAAAAACTTTTAATTAGGACTTAACAAATGCACACCAGCCAAGCAGAAGAAGGAAATGACAAGAAGGACAAAAAGATGTCGTTCTGCGAAGATTTCTTGAAAACTCAAACTCAAAACGGACAAATTTGTTATTTTCCCCGCCTCTTAACAAAAGGCAACGACATGGTCTTTGGGACAGTCCATTTTGTTTGCATTCATATGCCATTTGAAAGTTCAACAAACAACGGAAATAAAAAGAGAGAGGCCGAAAGGAAACGCGTCACCAATCCTGGTACAAATAAACAGAAGAAAAGAAATCTATTTAAATCTGATTTATCTTAAACGGGGTCTGTAATTAATAAAAAAAGAACGTAAATTATGCAAAAACGAAACAAATTGCATTAATTGGCATGAAAATGCCCATTTCAGAATTAATCTGAAAGGGATGTAATTTTTTGTTGTTCTTACATCATTAGTCAGTGGGAAATTTACAAAATTTGTTGTGTAAAATGAGCAAAATATATATTAAAATAATTTAAGAAAAACCCGTGAGGAAAAGTTAAAAGACGGACTGGGCCGACTATATAATACTCTACACCACTATGCTCATTTAGCAGAGCTCCCGTAACAAAAAAGTTAAAATTGGGAAGTTATTGAAGCAGATCATACCCACTATGAACCTTATTTGAATACGTACGGGAACTACATCCAACTCTGAATCGATTTTCAAAAAAATTGACCAGATAACAGTGCATGATAATATTAAACAAGTAAAAAAGCGGTAAGTTTGAAACCTTGAATACCCTACACCATTAAGAATGAATTTGAAAATCAACAAAGCACGTTAACTATTCAGTTAAAATCTTAAGAATACAGAATATTAGGAGTTACCGCTATATTGGGGTCTATATGAAAACGTGGATGTTCACAAGCAGTTTTTGTCATAGGTCATAACAATATTCAAATACGAAATTTGAAACCATTCCGACGAAAAGAGTTGTACTATCATCAAAATACCGAATGTAGGGAAGTACCTCTCAAAGGAAAATTTTCTGTCACAGGTTGTAGTACCCGTTAAGATCTACACATACGAAACATGAAACAATTCCGGTGAATAATGTAGCTAAAATCATCAAAATACCGAATATGGGGGACCTAAAGGAAGACGTGGACCAGCAGAAGACAATTTTCAGTGACAGGCTGTAGTACCCATTAGGAACTTCAAATACGAAATTTAAAACAATTCCGGTTGATAATATCGCCAAAATCTTCAAAATAGTGAATATAGGGAGGTAATGTTATAGGGGACCTATACAACGACGTAGACCTGCATTGATAATTTTCGGTAACAGTCTGTAGTACCGATAAGGAACATCAACTACGAAATTTAAAACATTTCCGGTGTGTAATGTGGTACAGAGTATAGGGAGGTACAGTCATATGGGGTGGCTATACGATATCGTGGACCTATTTAGCCCAACACACATTTGAGTAAAATTTTATCCACCTACTCCAATTCGTTCGAAGGATAGAATGATTTCCACAGGTGGAAATCGGCATAGAAGAATTTTATGCAGATTAAGAGTGTATATGGTGTTTGGGGTCTAACATTTATATGTCGATGTGTTGCGAACGCAAAGAAAAACTTAATATACCCTCCATACTATTGTAGAGGATATTTAAATATTTATTCGGGAAATACATATACCGGACTACTTTTCACCAAGAGGAAAATTCGATTGAATATGAAAAAATCTATCCAATTTGGGCTGATATTATATATATGGTGTATTGTCCACCTAAAATCGGATGGAGATGTATACCGAAGCTATATAAAAACCTGAACCGATGTGAATAAAATTTTGCAGACGTATTTTCGAGCTGTGTCTGATGTCCGGTATCAAATATCATTGATGTCGATTGCATATTAACAGTGTGAGAGACTTTAATCGTATTAAACATATATATGTAAGCTATAGCTATATCTGTACTGATTTTTTTCGAATTTGACGTATTTGCTTCTAGGCTGAATTCGATCGGATATTCCAAAATGCTGGTCATTTGGTCTTATATTGGCCATTGTTTGCACAATTGGCCCGAATTTGGCTGAAGATATATGGGAGCTATATCTAAATCTGATCCGATTATCACTAATTTCAATAGGGTTCGTCCCTGGGTCAAACAAATATTGATTGCAAAATTTCATCTCAATCTTATTATCCGAACTTCATTTTGTTCAGAAGAATACGTGGACAGACGGGCGGACGTACAGGCCAACTGACGTGCATTAATCGACTCCCAAAATGATTCTTTGAAGATCCTCAAAAGTAACTATGGGTCTATCTCGCTTCCTTCTCCATGCTTCAAACAAATATATTTTGTGGTGTAGGGTATAAAAAGTACAATGATTGACTCTCAGATTTAACGTCCACATGAAACGGTGGAAGCTAGAAACTTTGGATGAGGGTCACGCTTAGTCAAATTGCAAATAAGGCTGGGTTTTTATAAATTTGTACTAGAGCCCTACGAAAACTGCTAAAAGGTACTAGTTTTTTGATAAAGATGTGGTCGCTTTTCGTGAGTAGCCTGGAAGTCTGAAGGTTTAATTGTACAAATAGTACTGAATGGTACCATATTTGGTATTGGGTGAAGGGATAAACAAAATTATAGTATATGGTATATGTGTATGAGATTTGGCGGTGTTTTGGAAATGCGTCCTATATTTGCACGAAAAGTACTAAATGGTACTAAATTTGGTTTTGGGTGAAGGGATAGGGCTGGAATCCTCAAATGTTATATCGATGTCTCCTTTGGTATTTGGAAATGAAATATGTAGGTGGGTTTGGAAATGTGTACTGTTATTGTACGAAAATTACTAAATTTGGTATTGGTTTAAGGAATAGGGTTAGAATTCTCAAATTTGATATTGAGCTCTCTGTTGGTATCTGGAAAAAAGACATGTAGGTGGTTTTGAGAACCTGTACTATAACTGTACAACGAATACTAAATAGTACTCAATTTGTTATTGAGCGGATGGATAGAACTTGAATCCTCAAATTTTATATTGAGCTCTCTGTTGGTATCTGAGGTTGAAAGAAATTGAGGACAAATTGATAACAAAAATCATAACGGTACCTGGGTCTATAAAATTGTTTTCAGAAATCTTTGCTATGCCATCAGTATTATAAATAACGAATGTTAAAAATATATAGAGGAATAAATCTACAAACCGGTATTTGCATAATATATGGGGTTGGGCTTCGGTCTGGAAGGATGTCAAATGTGGTTGCCCTCAGGGGTTCAACACTGGCCCATATGTTAGAAACTTCATGATGGATCCTCTTCTATGGGAGCTCTCGGCATCCTTCAAGGTTTGTTTCTACGCTGGTAACCTGCTAATTACGGTTTAAGGTGAGACTTGCCTGGATTCTCTTGGTGAGCGAGCAATGCGTATAGTGCAAGCATGAAATATTGTGGCGATGAGGTTGCGAATGACAAGACATCGTTGATGATGCTAAAAGGACGACTTACACGAACTGGTGAACGTGGCATAAGATACGGGAGTACGGCTAACAACTTGAGTATTTATATGAAGGATAGCCTTAATTTCCTGGTGTACATCGATAATCTCAAGGGGAACTAGCTAGGGTGACGGAAATGGTCAGGCGTGTTTTGCGGACTGATTAAGGTTTACGCAGGTGTGTATAACGTTCTATAACGACATAAGAAGTTCAACTTATATGGCTACTACGTATGGAGAGGCGCGGTCGGATTTCGATAGGATCCTTGAAGACGATCGGATCTTTAAAAGGTAGGTCGGACCTTAAGTTCAAGAAATTTTGCGGGTGAAGTATTTAGTAGAAGGACAAGACTTAGTGGAGGGGGCTCCCTCACATAGTGGACGGCAGGCTGTAGGCTATACGTGAAGCTGTCTTTTTTTGTGCTGCGTAATCCGCTTTCCATGTCATGGTTGGTGACTAGTCCCGGACTTTTTGGAGGCCAACTGGTGGTAGCGATGCTTCAAAACCTGATAGGAGGATATATTCTGGTAGCACGTGTACCAGGTGCCCCCAGATCCCTGGATAAGTCTGGTAGGTTGTGTTGGCCCCCTTGTGTTAGCATCATGGTGGCAGTGGTTTAGACCCAAATCTCGGGAGAGTGTGTTGCTTGATGGTGGAGTTGCATTATCAACCGTGTGTCTGATCCAAAGAGAGGTAGGAGTTCGGAAAAGCTCTGCTCCCAAACAAGCAGGCAACCACGTGCGAGCGAAATGGTGCTCCCTTTATGGGAACGTTGGAAGACGCTTTACATTTACTTTGGGTCAAGACCACTATGAGGTAGGCCACAAGGTAGGTCCTCACATGAAACCACACAAAGGAATATGAGGACTATGTCGACACATGGGTATAGATAATTTTTCACCCACTTCAAATTTTTTGATTAATGACAATGTTGACATTAGCAAATTTAAAAAAAAAATAGTGATAACTTCATGAGTACACAGGCACTCCCTTTTCTTTCAACTTAATTTCCATTTAATCCTTAAATTGATTTTTAAATGTCATTTTCATGAAATTAACGAAAAATAATAATCAGACTTCGACAGAAACCCCAAAGGAAGGTACATTTTCACATATACGCGCACATTTACATGGTATGTAAGTACTACATATGCAATGAGCCAATAAACAATTTGACAATAATTTATTATCGCATTGTTTGCACTCACTCTCTGTGTGTCTGTCTGTCGTTCACTCTCTCTCTCCCACCCACTTAGTCACTTTATCTTGAATATTATTAAAACATTATTGCAGCGGGAGACAAACAACTCCGTTCACAAGTGTGAAAATGGTCGACACCAGATGGAGTCTGTGGAAAGTGTGAATATTTGTGTGATTCTGACAGCAAGACAATTATTAAAAATGAATGAACGAGTACCAACGAACGAACGTATGAATGTGTGCTTGTGTGTGTGTGTAATTGTGCAAAGTGAAGTTTTCAACCAGAATCCCAGTGCAGCTGGAACCAGGATTTTTAAATATGAACTAGAAGCTGTATGATAGTAGCAAAAACGATTTTTATACCCTACACCACAAGGTGGTCAGGGTATTATGTCTTTGTGCATTTGTTTGTAACAGGCAGAAGGAAACGAGATAGACCCGTAGTTCCTTTTGATGATCTGCAAAGAATCACATTCTGAGTCGATTTATGCATGTCCGTCCGTCCGTCCGTCTGTCCGTCCGTCATTCTGTCCATGTATTTTTGTAAACAAAGTACAGGTCGCATTTATTGCCCAATCCAGATGAAATTTTGCAAAGATCTTTTGTTTGGCCCAAGGACGAACCCTATTGAAATTGGAGGTAATCGGTTAAAATTTAGATATAGCTCCCATATATATCTTCGTCCGATTTGCCTTTTATTGTGCACCATGCGTATACACCCAAATTAGGCCTGAATATATATATGCCAAATTTGATCGAAATCGGTTCAGATATAGCTATAGATCCCATATATATTGTTCATCCGATTTGTTATTTTTGTCCACCGCCGCCGTAATATGCACTATGCAACAACAATATTTGGGGAAATATATCAAATACAACTCAGAAATACATTTGCTAAATTTTATCGAGATCGGTTCAGATTTGGATATAGCTCCCATATATAACTTCGTCCGATTTACCTCTTATTATGCACCAAACGTCTAATATTTGTCCAAATTGAATGAAATTTGGCACTTACAACCGAATTGAGTCTAGAAGCTAATATGTCAAATTTGGTGAAGATCGGTGCAGATATAGCTATAGCTCCCATATATAGTGTTCATCCGATTTGCAATATTTGTTACCCACAGACGTAATATGCGCTCCATAACAACGATATTCAGGGAAATATATCAAATACAGCTCAGAAATATCTTTACCAAATTTTATCGCGATCGGTTCCGATTTGGATGTAGCTCCCATATATATATCTTTATCCGATTTCAAATTAATTGAGCACCAAATGGGCAATATAAGTCCGAATTGAAAAGATACGAATGCATATTTAGCCCCTGAACTTTAAACTATAATTATAATCATAGCGTGTATGATTGAATTCTCCCATAAAAACTTTTGTTATGCTACTAATTTAGCAAAGTGGTGTAGGGTATCATAAAGTTGGCCCCGCCCGACTTTAAGACTTTCTTTACTGTTTTTTTTTTTTTTTTTTTTTTTTGTGAAAATAACAACATATGCTTATAGCTAGGGTTGTCGCTGATTTTAAAAATGGTATAAAGAGAATAAATGCCAAATGTAGAGATTTTTTTAGATCTATATCGAAATACAAAAAAACAAAAAAAAATTAATTGAAATTAAAGTAGATAATTTAAGGGATAATAAATTTGGTTTAAAGTTTCAAACAAATTAATGATATTTTATTTATTTATTTTTTTATTTCGAAAATAATTATCTTGCTAAAATCTTATAAGAGGTTTCTCTTGGTGTATAGGTATGTTATGTTTTGGAAAAACCATACGAAAAAGGGTACGGAATATAAAAATAGGTACCAAATACTGTAAGAGTTAGAGCTCAGAGTTAATCGATCCTAGCCCAGTTAGATCCGTACAAAATCCGTTTCAGGACATTTTGAGTCGATCTAGCGGTATCCGTCCATCCGCCCATCTGTCTTGTTAGATGGGATGAACGACAACTCTCGAGTGCCCGATTTTGTCCAAATTTGTTACATCGTAATATTTTAACCAAACGTAGATCGTGTTCCGGGATGAGCAATATCGGTCCACTCCTTCACATACTTTCCTCATAAAGGGGGATAACATTTTGGATGATCAGAACACTTATAAAATACAAAAAAAAAGAGTTTGATTGTCTTTAAATTTTGTACATCCCAATATTTTCACCAACACAATATCTGTGGAGGAACGAGTCCAAACCTGGCACCAACAGTTACATACAAGACCAATTTAAATTACAATTTCATATATAGACAAGCATGTGCCTGATATTTCATCAGCGAAAAGTTTAACATTTTAGGCTAGTTCCACCAGTACTTGTTAGACCGATGTTGTACTCGAAATACACATTTTGTTCGGTTTGGCAAAAAAGGAAAATGTTTACATTTTTCCCCAAAAAAGTCTTAAAAATCTTTCATTTGAAGTTAACCGAGGAGGATATCAGTAAAACCATTGCTCTATGGACCCACCTACAATTTTTCCGTCCACAACTATTTTAACGTATCCCTACGTAAAAAACAGTGACCTAAATATCAAATTTGAGAATTTTAGGTCTTCCCCTCGCCCGATATCCAATTTAGTAACATATAGTACGCATATCCACAACAATCTACATCACTCCATCCTAGACACCAATATTGATCCAAAATTAGTACCATTAGTACTTTTGGAAAAATTTTAGTGTGCATTTGCAAAACCACCACAAGATTTCAACTCCAGATACCAACAGAAACCCCAATATCAAATTTCGAGATTCCAGCTGTATACATTCACTCAATACCAAATTAAGTTGCATTTAGTTCGTTTGGTACAGTTAAATCCCCCCAGGGGAAAAAATATCTATATCTCAACCTCAGATACCAAGAGTGACCTTAATATCAAATTTCAGGATTTCAGCTCTTTTCTTTCTAACAATACCAAATTTAGTACCATTCAGTACTTTTCGTACAATTATGGTACACATTCTCTCAATACAAATAGTACCATTCAGTACAATTATAGTACGCATATCCAACACCAGTTCCCTCTCTCAACCGCAGACACCAACAGTGTCATCTATATCAAATTTTAGGATGCCAGCTCTATGGCTTCACCTATTACCAAATTCAGTACTATTTAGTACTTTTCGTACAATTATATTTCACACTTCCAAAATCACCTCCATATCCTCCATATACAAATAGACACTTTAATATCAAATTTGAGGACTACAACTCTGTAAGTTCCCTCATTACCAAATTTAGAACCATTTAGTACAATTATAATAACCACATCCAATACCAGCTCTCTCTCAACCGTAGACATCAACAATGACCTTAATATCATATTTCAGCATTTCAGCTCTTTTCCTTCACAGAATACCAAATTAAGTACTATTTAGAACTTTTTGTTCAATTATAGCACACATCTAAGCTCCAGATACAAACAGAAACCTCAATATCAAATTTGAGAATGACTGTTCTATAAGTTCCTTTATTACCAAATTTAGTTCCATTTAGCACAACTATAGTAAGCATATGCAAAACCAGCCACCTATCTCAACAGCAGACAACAACAGTGGAATTCTAGTACACATTGCCAAAACCATCGCAAGAATTCGACACCAGATACCAAATTTTGAGATTGCAACTCTATTCCTTCACCCAATAAAATTTAGTACCATTTAGTACCTATCTCAACAGCAGACAACAGTGGAATTTTAATACACATTGCCAAAACCATCGCAAGAATTCGACACCAGATACCAAATTTTGAGATTGCAACTCTATTCCTTCACCCAATAAAATTTAGTACCATTTAGTACTTTATGTACAATTATAATACGCACTTCCAAAACCACCACAACATGTCAAGGCTAAACGTAATCAACGACATTAATACCAAACTTCAGATTTCAATACCGAATTGTACTGAATATAGGTATCCATTTCCAAAACCTCTTCTTTACACAAACCTACCATCAACAGACTTTCCAACCTTGATTCTCATACAAAATTTCACGTAATACCAAATGGTACCATATTAGATGTTTAGTACCATTTTAGATATTTTGGTAACCTTTATTGTTGTTTTTACAAAAACAACGTTTGTTTATTAGTGGAAAACGATGGTAATGTTTACCAAGGGGTAAGGCAGGGAATACCTAGGTTCCTCTTCTATTGAGCTTACGATCTCGTCACTTGGGTAAAAATTGTTTTTTTTTTTCATGGAAGTTATTTTTAAAATAACTTCTGCGGAGAATATCCCAGACAAAAAACAAGGGAACTGATGAGGATTGGTGGCTCTTTCGGAAACCTAGGTATTCCCTGCCTTACCCCCTGGTAAATATTACCATCGTTCTCCACTAATAAACAAATGTTGTTTTTATAAAAACAAAGCAACAACAAAATACTACGGTATCCCGAACAAACAAGCAAACACTGTTCTATTTTGGTAACCTTTAAGTTCAAATTTCCAAAAAACCCTTTGGTGCATTTCATCAGTAACTCTCCTTCCAAATCTCAACTCTCTCATACAGAATTTTTATTACATTTTTGTACTTTTCGTACTCTTTACGAGGGAATTTCGTATTTCCTGAAACCCAGCCAGCAAAATTTCAAGATTCTAGCTACACCTGCTTCATCTGGGCATCGATTTTCTGTCAGTCAGTCAGTTATTTCACTACTCTTTTTTTTTTTTTTTTTTTGAAGATTATGTAGTTAGTACTGTTTCCAAATTACCAACTCCCTCTTACACCATTTATAATATTTACGAACAGAATTCGAATGCCAGCCAGCATAATTTCAATTCAAGCTTCGAATCGCCATAGTTCAAGCTTTATGACCACTATTGCTGCCGATTGATGTTGCTGGACTGTGTGGTCGCAGCAACGTAATGAACCATTTCTGTTGTTGCAATTTTTACAAGTGGTTTTGTGCCATGAATTTTATTGAGCACGCCGGATGTGAATACCGTTTGGGGGGATGGAAAATACAAATTTCCAACATTTCCATATGTTTGTAGTTTGCGGTAAAGTCTGCTTAATGTCGCCTCTGTCGTTGTGCTGCTGCCGTATGACGCCAATTCTTTCTCTGCCACATGTTTCTTACAAAATAACTACCTCCGAACAGCTGGCAGTGCATCCCGGCTATTGTTTATCTTTATTCGCCCATCCGCAATTTTGCGTTTTTAATCAATGAGAGTAAACAATAACACAACGAAATGACAATAAAAAAGTTGAAATTATCCGTGCACAGGAAAAATATGAAGATGTACCACAAACTACTCTCGAGAGTTATTGCATTATGGACTATTATGGATGATGGCACAGAGAGGATATTCACACGAAGCGTTCAGCGGAGCTTAAGCGGTCTAGGGTGTGATAGTGGATTCAAAGAATGAAATTGTCACTTGTGTGGCCTCTATACCCACGTCAATTGATTTATAATAACACAGTGCAACACAAAAAATAATTACAGAGAAAAATCCATCAGATGATGAATGTAAAAATAAACCAATAAAGAAAGTCCTAAAGTCGGGCGGGGCCGACTTTATTATTCGTTATTGAATTCAAGCGTGAAAGAGTGATTTCTTTATATTTGGCTGGAATACCACTATCGTTAGAGCACTCCAGCATTTAAATGTGAATAAATCTTTTGTGTCTCGTACGACGTCAAGGAAGTGGACGGAAGAGGAGAGCAACATCAGCTGAAATGGTTCGAAAAGTAAAGAAGCAACTGCTTCGCAGTGGCCGAGAAATGGCTCGTGAGCTGAACATATAGCAATATTCCATTCGGCAAATATTGAAAAATGAGCTCGGGGTAAAGCCATAGAAATTCAAAAAAGTGAAAGAACTTATACCGCAACAGAAAGATTATAGACTCAAACAAGCTAAAGAGTTGCTTCGCTTGACCAAAAATAGTGAGCTACCGAATTTGGTTTTCTCCGATGCGAAAACATTCGTTGTCCAGCAGTTTGTAAATAAATAAAATGATCTTGTTTACTTGCCAAAGAGGTCAGCTGAAAATGTGCACCTTCGGTTGGCCACCAGAACTCAAGCGCCGGCCATGGTGATGGTGTGGGCCGCCATAACATCCAATGGTCGCTCTCCGCTCGTATTAATCGACCGTGGCATCAGAATAAATGCTGAATATTATCGCAAAAATATTGTGGGGGTGTATTAAAGCCTTGGGCATGCAAACATTTTGGCCGCAGACTTTGGACATTCAAACAGGACTCAGCGCCATCACACTCAGCACGCTCCACCCAAGAATGGTTAAAAAATGAGGTCTTCGCTTCATTTGCCCCAATGGCCACCAAAATCTCCGGATACCAATCCGTTGGACTATTGAGTCTGGAGTATTTTGGAAAGCAAGGTTGGCACTAACAAATACCAAACTGTCGATCACCTCAAGCAAGCGCTTCGTCGGGAATGAACCAAAATACCGCAGAGCAACATTTCGGCAGCGTGTGACCATTTCATTGGCCGTTTGAAGGCCATAATTTGTGCCAAAGGTAACCAATTCGAACAAATCTAAACTTGTTCTAAAATTTGATGCTATTTCCGACATTTTTTGATTTCATTCAATAAAAAAATGTAAAAATTATGGCGTTGACTTTGTTGCAGTTTTTTATCTGACCCTTTGCACTCCACAAAAATGGTATTTGACACCGGACAGCTCGAAAATTCCTCTGCCAAATTTTATTAAGATCGGTTCTAATTTTTATGTAGCTTCAATATACATATATATTTTTGATCTACATAAAATTCTACGACGATTTAGCCCTGCCCGTCCGTAGGTCTGTTGCAATCACGCTAGAGCCAAAACGAATTACGATAGGAATCTGGTCAAGTTCGAATATGGGCTATAGCGGTGCACGATATCGTATGGCCCCCATATAACGGTACATTCCGTGCCTTATGTTTTTAATTGTAGTCAAATTTTTCATTGGAGTTGTCTGAAAATCCACCCAAGGAGTTCGTTTTGAGTCCCCTGGAAGAGAATCAAATATCGTATTTGAAGCTCCTAAAGGGTAGTATAGCCTATGACTTAGCTGCGTTTTATTGCATATTATTCAAAATGTTGAACCCTTGTGGGTGAGATATCAGAGTAGACCGATATTATCGAAAATATTAGGACATGCAAATTTGGAAAACAATTGGATGATCCTTTCTAATTTTTAAACGAATGACCGATATTGTCTATCTCCGAAAAAATGGGGAATCTGTTGGGAATCCCTTACTCAACAAGGTGGACAATTTCGGGAAGGGATTAACGTATGAAGCCTGTCAAAATACAGGTGGTGTGGTTAGAATCCGATAGATGTATATCTTTAGCCACTGTTCGTTTATTTAAATTATTTTGAACTTTGTTATGATTATTCAAACTGCTGAGCCTTTATTGAGGAGGTTCCAAAGCAGTGGGAACTGACCTAAGACTGATATAAAAGAGCCAGATTTGGACTCTATCGACTACATAATTCATCTTTACATGAGATATGTAATTATTTTTACACCCTCCACCTTGGAAAGGATATATTTACTTTGTCATTCCGTTTGTAACATCCTTAAAAATTCGTCTTAGACTCCATAAAGTATATATATTCATAATCAGCATAAAATTCTAAGTCGATTTAACGATGTCCGTCTGTCTGTCCGACTGTCTGTCTGTCTGTTGAAATCACGATACAGCCCACATTATTTGACGCAGAGCGCCAAAATTTAGCAGAGCTATTTGCATTGTGTCTAGGATGGCTGGTATAGTCCCCATATAACGGTACCTCCCGATATTCGGTATTTTGATAATTTATGAAACATTTTTTCACGGATTTGTCTGAAAATTGGTATTTGTGGGTCATAATGGTTTCCAGCTCCGGTGGCGAAACAGTGTAATTATAGGTCCACGTTTTGGTGTAGCCCCCATATAACGGTACCTCCCGATATTCGGCATTTTAATGGTTTTCGCCACATTTCTTCTTATGTTTCTTTTACCTTAAGGTGGAGGGTATTAAAAGTCGGCCGAACTTAATGTTTTTTTACTTGTTTTTTTTATACCCTACACCACAAGGTGATCAGGTGCATAGAATCACTTTCTGAGTTGATTTATGCATGTCAGTCCGTCTGTCCGTCCGTCCGTCTGTCCGTCCGTCCGTCTGTCCATGTATTCTTGTGAACAAAATGCAGGTCGCATTTATTATCCGATTGAGATGAAATTTTCCAAACAACATTTGTTTGGCCCAAGGACGAACCCTTTGAAATTGGAGATAATCGGTAAAAATTTAGATATAGCTCCCATATATATCTTCCTCCGATTTGCCTTTTATTGTGCACCAAACGTGTAATATCAGCCCGAATAGTATGGAATTTTGCACATACAAACAAATTAGGCCTGAAAATAAGTATGCCAAATTTGATCGAAATCGGTTCAGATATAGCTATAGCTCCCATATATATTGTTCATCCGATTTGTTATTTTTGTCCTCCGCAGCCGTAATATGCACTCTGTAACAACAATATTTGGGGAAATATATCAAATTCAGCTCAGAAATACCTTTGCTAAATTTTATCGAGATCGGTTCAGATTTGGATATAGCTCCCATATATAACTTCGTCCGATTTACCATTTATTGTGCACCAAACGTCTAATATTTGTCCAAATGGAATGGAATTTGGCACATATGACCGAATTTAGTCTAGAAGGTAGTATGCCAAATTTTGTGAAGATCGGTGCAGATATAGCTATAGCTTCCATATATATTATTCATCCGATTTGTTATATTTTTTACCCACAACCGTAATATGCTCTCCGTAACAACGATATTCAGGGAAATATATCAAATACAGCTCAGAAATATCTTTGCCAAATTTTATCGAGATCGGTTCAGATTTGGATATAGCTCTCATATATCTTTATCCGATTTCAAATTAATTGTGCACCAAATGGGCAATACAATTCCGAATTTAAAAGATACAAATGCTTCGGCATATTTAGTCCTTTGAACTTTAAATTATAATTTTAATCATAGCGTGTGTGATTGAATTCTCCCATAAAAACTTTTAATTGTTATGTGGAGCTCTACTTAATTAGCAAAGTGGTGTAGGGTATCAAAAAGTCGGCCCCGCCCGACTTAAAAACTTTCTTTACTGTTTTTTTACTTGCTTTTTTTTTTGATATGTAGAACTGTGCGTGAGGTACCAGTTAAAGTGGACCAATATTACCAATCACCGAACTCGATCTAAGTTTGACAATACTATTACGAAACGGAATTACAAATGTAATATACCCTCCTAATCATGCTGGTAAAGGGTATACAAATGTTTGGGATAAATGTGGAAATGGTCCCTTTACATATGACTCTAACATTATGTGTATATGTTTGTTTGTGCCCGTTATAAAATCACCAAATTACAGCTACCTCCAAACATATATTTCTCTCTAAATTCGTAACCCTATTACAGAGTAACAAATTTCCAATCTACTTTGGTAAAGCAATTGCCTTGTTACATCTATACATACATACGAACATATGTATCTACATATGTATGTCAGTCTTACTTACTTAAGCGCATTAATTTACACAATGAACTCCATTTGTGGCAGTCCAGGGAATAACTCTCAATTGTTTATTAAAGGTCCATCATCGCGGCGTGGTGAGGCCGTTGAAAGAATTCTTCTTCACGAGCTCGCAGGGTGCTTCAAAATGTATTACTTTTGTAAATAAACTATAATTTTTCTACCCAGATCTGTTTGCGTAATGAAATTATATGCATGCACATAGATTTTCTTGTCCTGCGGAGCAGAGCAGAGCATAGTCGAGGATGGATGTTAAGTGCGAAGGAGCTTATTGTGAAAGGAGTTGTGTGTAAATGTGTCTGTGTGTGTGTGTTTGCCTTTCACATTGTATGCCTTCCTGTCATTCAGTTGAGTTCAGCGCCGATGAATTGAAGTGACGTGAATGATGGACTGACTGATGCCGGCTGTATGGGAAATGCCCAGGCAGCCTCAACAGCATCCTGCACAGAGTACGTGGAAAATATTTGTATGCATGTGTGGGTGCGTACGTATCAATGAATGGTACTGACACAAATGATGACATACTGATGTTGTTCTTGTTGGCAGTGGTAGTGTTGGTGGTGGTGGTGGTGCCGGCGACGATGTTGCCTGGTTGCCGTTTGTTTTATAATGTGTTCGCAACATTTCATCCATAAAATATAATTAAAAAATAAAAACCCAAAGACGAAAAAAATATTTTTTGTTTGCAAAAAATTTATTTGAAGTGGCATACATGACGTAATGAAAGGAAAGCAAGTTTGTTGGCCCCGTCATCGACAAAAAACCGGCCGGGTCGACAAAAGAAAAGTAGAAATGAAAACAAAAACTGTAACGAACTGGGCGGAAAAAAAGAAAAACTTATTTCATTTTCTATGAAAACTTATAAAATTGTATTTAAGTGTAATGAGAAGTCGAAACTTTAAATGATATTAACCCACTACGGGGTAATGAGTTGAATGCTTAAAGGAGGGTGGTTGTATGGCTGTTAACATTTTCTATTGCACAAAATGCCATCAAAATTTATAAAGCAGTAACGTAGGGCATAAATTATGCTCTACAATTTATACCCTGACGTTATTGTTTTATAAATTTTGATGGCATTTTTATAGATATAGATTTATAGAGAATAAATCAGTAAAGAAGGGCCAAAGTCGGGCTGGGCCGACTTTATGATACCCTACACCACGTTGCATATGTAGTAGAGCTATATAAAACAAATAAACTCTTTTATGGGAAATTTCTGAGAATTAAAATATACCACGTATGATAATTTTTGAATACGTATTATTCATCATAATCCATCCAATTTGAGCTGATATTACACTTTTATGGGCACAATAAATGTGAATTCGGGTGAAGATATATATATGGTATATATGTCCCAATCTGAACTGGTTTCTTTTAAATTTAGCAGAGGTATTTCTACGCCGCATCTGATAGTTGGCAACAAATATCGTTTTTGTGGAGAGTGTTTTACGGGTGTGAGGGAGCAAAATACAAAATCGGATGAAACAAATGTATGGGACCTTTGGCTATATATAGACCGATTTTCACCTAATTTCATACACTTTTTTTCCGGCTAAGCTCGTTAGTATGTGCTAAAATCCATTCAATTCGAGTTTATATTAACCATTTGGTCTACAATAAACTTGAAATCGATGAAAGATGTATGAGAGCTATATCCAAACTGAACCGATCTGGATAAAATTTGGCAAAAGTTTTTCTGAGATTTATTTAATATATATTTCCGAGTATCGTTGTTATGAAGTGCATATTATGGTTGTGGAGGAGAAATTTAACAAATCGTATAAACAATATATATATGAAAGCTATAGCTATATCTGAACCGATTTCCACCAAGTTTGACACATTTGTTTCCAGGCCCGAACTGGTTATATCTATCAAATTTCATCCATTTTGACCTAATATTACACGTTTGGTGCACAATAAAATTTAAATCCAAATCTGAACCGATCTTGATAAAATTTCTGAGCTGTATTTCATATATTTCCCCAAATATTGTTGTTACAGAGTGCATATTACGGCTGCGGAGGACAAAAATAACAAATCGGATGAACAATATATATGGGAGCTATAGCCATATCTGAACTGATCTCGATCAAATTTTGCAAACTTATTTTCACGCCTAATTTGGTTGTATGTGAAAAATTCCTTACTATTCGGGTTGATATTACACGTTTGGTGCACAATAAAAGGTAAATCGAACGAAGAAGATCTATATGGGAGCTATAGCTATATCTGAACCGATCTTCGCCAAATTTGACATACTAGCTTCTAGACTCAATTAGGTCGTAAGTGCCCAATTTCATCCCATTTTGGAAAATATTAGAAGCTTGGTGCACAATAAAACGTAAATCGGACGAAGTTATATATGGGAGATATATCGAAATCGATAAGATTTAGCAAAGGTATTTCTGAGCTGTATTTGATATATTTTTTAAATAGTGTTGTTACAGAGTGCATATTACGGCTGCGGAGAACAAAAATTACAAATCGGTTAACAATATATATGGGATCTATAGCCATATCTGAATCGATTTCGATCAAATTTGGCATACTTATTTGCAGGCCTAATTTGGTTGTATGTGCGAAATGCCATACTATTCGGGTTGATATTACACGATTGGAGCACAATAAAAGGCAAATCGGACGAATATATATATGGGAGCTATATCTAAATTTTTACCGATTATCTCCAATTTCAATAGGGTTCGTCCTTGGGCCAGACAGATATTGTTTGGGATATTTCATCTCAATCGATTTGGTCCAAACCGGGTACATCGTAATATTTTTGTCAAACTTAGATCGAGTTCGGAGATGAGCAATATCGGCCCATTCCATCTGATACCTCTGCTACAAAAGGTCGCAATTTTCAAAAAATATATTTTTTGCATTGATAAAGAAAGGATAATCCGATTGTGCTCCAACTTTGCAAATCCTAATATTTGCGTCAGTGCTAGGTCAGGTGTGGAAATGACAATATCGGTCCACTCCATCAAGTACCTCCCCCACAAATGGTCAAAATTTTAAATAATTACAACTTTCATAAAATTTGATGTAAGAGTCCGATTGTCTGAAAATTTCACACATCCTAATATTTATATTAACCCAAGGTATGTCGGTATAATCCTTCTGGTACCTCCCCCACAAAAGGTCGAAATTTTGAATATCCATTGAGTTCATAAAACGCGAAATTAATATCCGATTCCATTTAGACTTGGCACATTTGAATATTTCTATCAACACTGGATCTGTTATAAAAACGGCACAGATCGGTCCATTTCTTCTGGTACATTCCCCACAAAGGGTCAAAGTTTTGAACAACCAAAACGTTTATAAAATCCGAAATAAGCATCAGATTCGCATTATATTTCACACATCCCATTATTTCCACTAAAAAAAGATCTGTTGTGAAGATGGGATATATTGGTCCACTCATTCTGGTACCTCCCTCAACAAGGCTTAATTTTGCTGTTTTACGAAGGATGTCAAAGTCTTTAGTCCTCCAGAACGGATTTTCCATAGCATTAACGAAGAACATTTGAGACAATTTTCACACTTCTCACTACGTTATTGGCTGACCTCGAAGATCGTTTTTGAATTCTGACGTAGGCGACTTGAAATTAACCCTTGTATTTCTATAAGATTTCTGATTAACTCCGTAAGTAGCTACTTAAAAGACTATGATTTTCGGATCTAAAAAAGAGCTTTTTGATGCATACTTTTTGGGAACTATTGTTTTCTTCTGAAGCTAAGCGAATGACCTTCGTCGACCTTCTTCTGAGCAAGTATTCTATTCTATGGGTTTGAACACATCCAGCAGTATTATTTAGTTGAGGGATACCTATATTCTAGTAATGCGCACGAGCCTTGAGTTAAAAATTATTAGTCTATTAGAGTTGTGTCAAACTCGTTCAATCGAACTAACAAGTTCCTTGGACTTCGCCGGTTTGTATGAAATCTCTGCGTATGAGTGATATGAAGTGTATGCAATTTGGGAAGTCACTCATACGTTTAGGGATTGATGGTACACTGAACTATGAACTAGATTAACAAAACTCTACAATCTATGAATTTTTTCATTTCTATATTTGTAAGAAGATAACAGATTTCATTTTTATCAATGCCGTAGAACAGGAATTAATTCCAATAATTTAATCTATTGAATTGCGTTCCCTTGTGATTTAAGAATATTTTGATGTTTTTACTCAATTAAACACACAATTGCATTATCATCATCCCACAATAGGTTAAACGTAACAAATTTTTACATAATTAATAATGGAATAGTCCTACTTGGTCCATTTGCGATGCGATTCGTTAAAACGAACAAATATCATTTTCACTTTACATTCATTTCGTTAAGCGGCATTCGCGGCAGTAAATAAGTTCACAACAGTAAATTGTCCTCTGCATGTCGTCATCGTCGTCGTTTATTTGCAATGTTTTATGGGAAAAGTATATTTTTCGCTCTTCCTCTTCTTCTTCAGTTTTTGTTGCTGTTGCTGTTGTTGTTGCTGTAATTTGAATTGTATAAACTTTATAATTTAAATGACAGATGTTGTTTTATTTTGTTCTTCTTTACAGTTTAATGTGTTTTAATGCGGATTACAGATGGTACAGCGATTGGAATTGGTGACAGTGGTCAGTGGTGGCAGGCGAATAAAATATATAGATTAACTAGGGGGAAAAGACATGTTACCAATCGGTACAAATGCTCTTAAAAATACCAGACTTTCCCGGTTTTCTTTTGTGACGACCTTCTTGAGTACTTATTAACGTCTCACGTAGACTTAGCCTAGCATATCCTTGTAGATTTTGTTTGAGTACTAATAGGGTCTCTTGATATCCTCGTAGATCTTACTAATTAAGACCTTGCAGTCGCAGCTTTCCATATCACTGTACTAATATGTGTTTGGTCTTCTATAGACGTAGCGCTGCACTTGCTCGTAGGTCCTGCTCGAGTAATTATGAAGGTGTTTCACATAAAAATCGAGAATCCTGAGGACTGGAGTACTTAGCCAGATCTTTGGAGTACCAACTCCCTGCTTCCTGGACCCGTGACTCGAGTATTTTTCCAAGTCTCGAGTCAAAGAACCATACCTAATCCCGGACCGAAGGCCAGTGGCATAAGATTAACTTAACATAGAAAAAATATATACTAAGAAAATAGCAAAGTGATTGACAGACTGACTGACTTAATGATTGAGCAACGCCCAGAAGCTAGAATCTTGAAGTTTTGGGTGAGGATCATTCGTGGTTCGAAGAAGTGAATTGGAATTCTAGAAATTCGTACTAGAACGGTACGAAAAGTAATTAAAGATACAAAATGTGGTACCCTTTTCATATTCCAGTAGAGCTAGAACTTTTATATGAGGATCACTGATGAAGTGTATGACGAATGTACCAGAGGGTTTTTCGCACAATAAGCTTACGAAAAGTTCAAAAATGAAAAAATTAGAGCTTAAAACTTAAAAAATTGGAATGGGAATCAAGGTTGAGTAGTGGGGTCGATCCAAGAAGGAAGTTTTGGAGCTATGTACTCACGTACACGAAAAGTACTGAATTTCGTACAATTTGAATTTGGAGGAACGGATGGAGTTTGTATCCTGAAATTTGGAAATAAGATTGCATTATAGTTTTGGAAATTCGTATTAACGTGTACCAATTGGTACTAAACTTGGTACAATTTAAATAATGAGTGAATTGGTACTAAACTTGGTACAATTTAAATAATGGGTGAACCGGTAAAGATAAAATTCTGAAATTAAAAAGAAAAATATTGGACTCTATGATGTAGGTATGAATTAAAAATTGTACTTATGTGGACTAAATGCTACTAAATTTTGTACAATTTAACAAATAGAGTTGGTATCCTGAAAATTGAAAATAGGATTACTGTCGAGGTGCAGGATTGGGATATTTAGGTAGTTTTGGAAATTTGTACTAAATTTAGTACAATTTGTACTTTGGCAAACCGACATGGATGGAATCCTAATATTTAGAATTGGGGTTACTGTGGGAGTGTAGGATTGTGGTATGTGGGAAGCTTTGGAAATTTTACTTATGTGCACTAAATAGTACTAAATTTTGAACAATTAGGTTTTTGGTGAATCGATAGGGATAGAATCCTGATACTAGGAAATACGATTTATATTGGATTGTATGATGCAGTTGATATGGAAATGTGTGCTAATGTGTGCTAAATGGTACTAATATTTTTACAAATTGTAATTGTGGTGAACCACTAGATCAAAAATTCTAAAATGTGAAAATAACATTTCTATGGGAATGTATGATTGCGTTATGGAGGTAGTTTTGGAAATTTTGAGTGTGGGATTGGGGAGTAGGAAGTTTCGAAATTCGTATATCAGTAAAAGAATAAAGTAATTAACTGACAGACTTAATGATTCAGCAACACCCAGAAAAAAAAAAACAAAAACGAGAATCACGAAACTTTGCACGAGAAACAGTCTTGTGGGTGGGTGGGTTCTTGGAAATTCTAACTAAAATAGTACGAAAAGTACTAATAATTGAATCTTTGTATTGGGCAAACGTTATGAGCTAGAATTCTGAAATTTGGAACGAGAGTCACTGATGGAGTGCAAGATAGATGTAACAAAGAGTTTTAAGAAATTCGAACTTTAAATTTACGAAAAGTTCTAAAATTATACTAAACTTCTGAAATTGTACCATTTGGTATTTGAACGGATAGAGCAAAAAACTTGAAATTCAGTATGACAATTAGGTTGGAAATTAATTTTGATATATAAAGGTGGTTTTGGAAATGTGTACTAAGTGTGCAAATTGTACTAGCTGGTACTAAATTTGGGACAGTTGGGCTTAGGGTGAACCGATGAAAAAGTAATTTTTAAATACTGCATTGGTGTTCCTATTGGAACCCAGATAATTTCGGAAGTTCACGTAAAGTACTAAACAGTACTATATTTGGTACTATTCGGTATTGAGTGAACAAATAGAGCTTGAAATCTAACATTTGGTATCAGTGACATTTGGTATGGTGTCGGAAATGTTTTCGAAATGTACTGAATGATACCATATTTAGTATTAGCTAAAGCGATGAAACAAAATTCTACAAATTTGATATTTAGATTACTGATGATGATCTGTATTTGAGGTTTGGCGGTGGTTTGCAAATGCTTTCTATTTTTGTACGAACGCTACTAAATGACACTAAATTTGGTATTGGGTGAAGGGATAGGGCTGGAATTACGAATTTAAAATTGGATGTCACATTTGGTGTTTATAATTGAGAGAAGGATCTGGTTTTAGATATGCGTACTCTAATTATTGGAAGAGTTCCAAGTGGTACTAAATTTGGTATTGGATGAAAGGATAGAGCTGTTGGTATCTTGCATTTAGATAAGGAGGTGGTTTTGAGAATGTGTACTATGATTTTACAGAATGGTACTAAATGTAGTAATTGGGTAAATTACAGAGCTAAAACCCTGAAATTTCCCATTAAGGTCTCTATTGGTATCTGGGATTGAGATATGGAGGTGGTTGTGGAAATGTGTACAAAAGGTACTAGTAGTGTAAAAAAGTAAGTACTTGAAGTACTCCTCCTCAATTCCTCAGATTTAATATGGATGTCTCTGTTGGTGCCTGTTGTTGAGAGATTGAGCTGGTTTTGGATATGCTTGCTATAATTGTACTAAATGGTACAAATTGTGAATTATGGAGCTGAAATTATATTGAGGTCACTGTTGGTATCTGAAGTTGAGATCTGGTGATGGTTTCGCAAATGGGTACTGTTTTTGTACGTATAGTACTAAATGGTAGAAATTTTGGGTATTGGGTATGGGTATATTTGAAGGAGTTGGGTTTATGCCGTGACATTTTATATTGTTGGTTTCTATGGAACGGTTCAGCAAATGAGTACTAATTTATACGAAAATTGACCCTATTGTGGGGGAGGTACCAGAAGGAGTTCGCACATATATATCATATTCGCAGCAGATCTTGTGTTAGTAGAAATAATGGGATGTGTGAGGTATGAAGAGAAATGGAACGGAAATGGATTTTATAATCGTTTTGGTCATTTGTGTGAGAAGGAATGTTGCGATCTTTACCATCTTTATAACAAATCTTGTGTTGATAGAAATATGGAGATTTGCCAATTATGAATGGAATCGGATATTAACTTCGCGTTTTATGAGATTCATGGATATTCAAAATGTTGACCCTTTGTAGGGGAGGAGTTTTCCGATATATTCCATCTTAAGACGAGATTTTGATTAATAGAAATATTGTGACGTATGTAATATAAGTTATAATTATTCAAAATTTTGATGCTTTGTGTGGGAGGTACTTGATGGTGTGGAGTTCGGAAATGGGTAAATGATAAATGGCCTCTCTTGCCATATGGCTGTGGCTATAGAAAGGCGAAGTCTAAAAAGACACATTTCTGTACGAAAAGTTGAACCTCTACGTTCTACTCCAGCCTCATGGGAATACCTGTCGCTTGACATTAAATTTAACATAGCTTCGTTTCTTCTTTTACTTCTCCCTTATATTGTCAGAAGTAGCAAATGAAGAAATCTGGGCGAACAATTTTCAAAAAATAATTTAATAAAAAAATCAAAATTCGTTAAAAATTCTATTAAAATCATAAAAATGCGAAATGTTGCCGTCATATTAGGCTCTAAACGACGACGTGGACCTACATAGGCAACGTTTGTCATAAGCTATTATAATATTTAAATGCGAAACTTGAAAAAAAGTTCGGCGAATAATTTTCCGGTGGAAAATTTCGCTAAAATCGTCAAAATACCAAATATCGGGAGGTACAGTTATATGAGGGCTCTACGAAGACGTAGACTTGCACAGACAATTGACTGACACAGGCTGTAGTATCCATTACGAACTTCAAATACCAAATTTCAAACAATTTTGGTAAATAATGTCGCTAAAATAATCAAAATACCGAATATCGGGAGATACCGTTATATGGGGGCTATACCAAAACGTGGACCTACATGGCCCATTTTCAATACCAAA
Source organism: Musca domestica (assembly GCF_030504385.1). Taxonomy (NCBI): domain Eukaryota; kingdom Metazoa; phylum Arthropoda; class Insecta; order Diptera; family Muscidae; genus Musca; species Musca domestica. Next base: position 21,827,312 of record NW_026712363.1, on the reverse strand, counting down.
AGTCCGGCAGAAATAATATACATTTGAGTAAAATTTTATCAATCTACTTCAATTTGTTCGAAAGCTAGAGTGATTTCCAAAGACAGAAAGACAGACAGACATCGCTAAATCGACATAGAATATTATGCTGATCAAAAATATATATATTTTGTGGGGTCTAAAATGTATATTTCGAGGTGTTACAAACGAAATGACAAACTTAATATTCCCTCCATACTATGGTGGAGGGTATAAAAAGTATATATTCCAAGATTTTCCCCCTTCGCATCACTGTCCCAATTTGCTATGCCTAACTTCTGTTGCATATTTATGCTTGTCACTTTTGTCCGGCAACTTTCCTTTGTCCTTTTGTCAGTCGCAATAATTTTATGTCTTTCAGTTTATAGGACATTCATAAACGGATGCTAGCTACCTTTCCCTCAGCTCTCCTCCTCTCACAATTCAAAGCTAAAGTGTTGTATCACGCACAGAATTTACTTTTCCGGTTTGTCACAAGACCTGACTTTTGTAGTAAGAAAGATTTAAATTATGATTATTTCATTAATTTTAATGATATTTACATAATTAAAATTATATTTCGATGTCATTATAAATAGAAGCCGGACTGCCTGCCTGTCATTTATGTTTCGTTGTGTGTTCGTGTATGTGTGTGGTTGTGTATTCACATCGTTCGGCAATAATAAGTTGCAATTTAGTGAGGTAAACAGATGTGCATTCATATGCAAGGAAATTAGGTCAGGCAAAATATTTATCTATTTAACTTCAGGCATTAATGTGTGTGTGTTTGTGTGTGTGTGTGGAAAGGGTTTTTCTATTTTAATAACCAGGAAGGATATATATGTGTATAGAAATTGCAATGAATATTGAAAAACATAAATATTGTATAGGTGGATTTTAGGGCTACACGTTTATTAAATTCTAAGCTTATATCTGTATTGAGTGTAACATTATTCATTCATATATTGAGTGTAACAAAATATAATTAATTTGAATTATGTGTCGGTTGGTTTTTAAATATGAACAACAGAAAAGAAAAATGTATAGTACGTAGGTGTTTAGGCGCAAGGGGTTGTGGGGAGGAAAAAGAATCAAAATAAGACCAGTAAATAATAAATACTACACCACTTTGCTAATTTAGTAGAGCTCCACATAACAATTAAAAGTTTTTATGGAAGAATTCAATCATACACGCTATGATTATAATTATAATTTACGGTTCAAAAGACTAAACATGCCGAAGCATTTGTATCTTTTAAGTTCGGACTTGCATTGCCCATTTGATATATAAGGGAGTTATATCCAAATCTAAACCGATCTCGATAAAATTTGGCAAAGATATTTCTGAGCTGTATTTGATATATTTCCCCAAATATTGTTGTTACAGAGTGCATATTACTGCTGTGGGTTACAATTATAACAAATCGGATGAACAATATATAAGGGAGCTATAGCTATATCTGAACCGATCTTCACCAAATTTGATATGCTAGCTTCTAGACTCCATTCGGCCGTAAGTGCCAAATTTCATCCCATTTGGTTAAATATTAAACGTTTGGTGCACAATAAAAGGCAAATCGGACGAAGATATATATGGGAGCTACATCAAAATTTTTACCGATTATCTCCAATTTCAATAGGGTTCGTCCTTGGGCCAAACAAATGTTGTTTGGAAAATTTCATCTTAATCGGATAATAAATGCGACCTGCATTTTGTTCACAAGAATACATGGACAGACGGACAGACAGACTGACATGCATAAATCAACTCAGAAAGTGATTCTATGAAGATCATCAAAAGGAACTATAGGTCTATCTCGTTTCCTTTTGCCTGTTACAAACAAATGCACAGAGACATAATACCCTGATCACCTTGTGGTGTAGGGTATAAAAATTATAGAGTTCGAATTTTTTTGCAGTTTTTTATCTCACCCTGTATATTGGAAATGTATGTGAAGTAAATAATACCAATTATGAACATTTTAAAGAGAAGTTATAATTTGGAATCGTAAAAATATATGAGAGGTATAACCAACTCTGAATTAATACGCACCAAATTGGCGCAGGCATTTGTACCTTTCGTAGCAAATAACGTTGCTATAGAATGCAAACTATGACTTTAAGGAGGTTTTTATTAAACCTGTATGAAATTGTGTATAGTGGAGCTCCCGTAACAAAAAAAGTTATATTGGTATGGTGTATTACAATTTGGGAACTCTGAGTCAATTTTCAACAAATTTTTACCTCTAGTACCAAATAACATTGCTGTACTGGACCGAGCTTCATCAAATCGGAAAATTCTGTTGAATATGAAAAAATCATATATAGTGAAGAATAACCGTAAAATCGGATGGAGATGTATATCGAAGGTATATAAAAAAAAAGAACCGATCTCGATAAAATTTGCCAAAGGTATTTTCGAGCTGTATCTAATGTCTGGTATAAAATATCCTTATTGTGGAGTGCATATCACGCATGAAAGGAACTTCAAATCAGATGAAACATATATATTGGAGCTATATGTATATCTGAACCGATTTTCACCAAATTTTATGTACTTGCTTCTGGACTAAATTACATCGGAATTGTCAAAATTCAGTCTATTTGGACTGATATTAGCCATTTGGTGCACAGTAAACCTAAAATTGGTTGAAGATATATATGGAAGCTATATCCAAATGTGAATTGATTCTCACCATTTTCAATAGGGTTAGGTTTTGAGGATCTTCATAGAATCACTTTTTTAGTTGATTTATGCATCCGCCCGTTCGTCTATCCGCCCATCTGTCCTATATCTGAACCGGTTTTCTCCAAATTTAATGAACTTGCTTCTAGGCTGAATTCGGTGGGTTGTACCAAAATTCAAGTGATCAGGATTTATATTGGCCATTTGGTGCTCAATTAACCCGAAATTGGTTGAAGATATATGGGAGCTATATCTAAATCTGATCCGATTATCACCATATTCTGGTCATATCAAAGGATAAATATCCTTTTTGCCGTAAGGTTGAGGACATAATTGACATGAAGATGGAGCTCGTCTATGTATGATTTGATCGAAAAAAGACACCCATTTCAATATATCACACTGACACTCATCCACCACTCAAGATATTATCCAACTTACGACTGTTCATTTCTTCTTATTTTATTATTTTTTTTCTCTCCTTCTAGCAAGCTCCTGTGAATTAAGAAAAGAACCAACTTTTTTTGCTGCAAACGTAATTTAATCCATACGCAAATAACAATAAAACCACCCGAAAAAAAAAAAAACTAAATTGAACCTCTTTCGCAGATAGTACATGGCAACTGCATTAACTCTGCCATTCATTCATTTCTTGGCCTCTAAAGGCTTCCGAATCTGGTGGTTTGCCACGAAGGATCATCAGGAAACAATAGAGGAGGGGGTGAAAGGGAATGACTTGCTAAAGTGCAAAATCATCAATGGAAACTTTTGCGCAGTAAATTGCAACGTTTTAATTTTAAACAGCTTTTAATTTTTACCCAAAATAAATAAAAAAGAAAAAGTTTACTTTTAGGGTTGGTTGATGGAATAACTCGCACACCCAGCACCGAAGCCTTAAACTAACCAAACAACAAAAATCTGTTAGTTTTATTTTCCAACAAAAACAGTGAAACCAGAAACAACAAAGTATTTGAGAAAAAAAAAGAAAGCCAACAATCAAATCAAGAAGGGCAGAAGCAGCATCATCCAGACGAGGAGTAATAAACAAAAGTATGCCTGTTCTATATGAACAGTGGGTTGGATATTCGTTTCGATAAAGTGGTATAGGGTTTCCGAGGCTTAGTCCAAAATTTCCATATTGCGATGTTGGGATACAAAGTTGAAAGGGTACCTCTGGATAGCAAATTACACGATGAGGGTATTTCTATATTAATAGGAGAGTAAAGTAATTGACTGACTGACTTAAGGATTCATCAACGCCCAGACGAAACGACTGAAGTTTAAAGCTTGAAATTTTGGATGATGGTCACTCTTGGTCCCAAGGTGTCAAATAAGACGTTCGTAATAGAGTGCAACGAAAAGAATTGAATATGGTACCCTTTTTATTTGACGAAGCAGTAGAGCTAGATCTCTTAAATTTCGAATGAGGGTCACTGATGGAGCGTATCATAGATGTACCAAAAAGTTTTTCGAAATTGGCACTATATGTGTACGAAAAGTACTAAATGTACTACATCTGGTGCCATTTCGTATCATGTGAACGATTAAAACTAAAAATTTGAAATTTGGAATGGGAATCGCGGTTGAGGAGTAGAGTCGATATAAGAAGGTAGTTTTGGAAGGGTGTACTGATGTACACGAAAAGTACTAAATGGTACTAAATTTAGTACAATTTGAATTTGGATGAACGGATGGAGCTGGAATCCTGTCGGAGTCTAGGTTTGGGATATATATGCAGTTTTCGAATATTTTACTTATGGACACAAGAAGTACTAAATGGTACAATTTGGATTTAGGTGAGAACCGATAGGTCTGGAAATCTTAAATTCGGAAATGAAATTACACTTGTATAGTAGGATTAAGGTATGTAGGAAGTCATGGGAATTTGTACCTATGTGTACCAAATGGTACTAATTATGGTACAATTTGGATTTGACTGAACCAATAAATTTGTAATCCTGAAATTTGTAATTTGGAGTATATAATTGGGTTATGCAGGAACTTTTGGAAATTCATATTTACGTGTACTAAAAGGTATTAAATTTGGTGCATTTTCGATTTGGTTGAACCGATATAGCTGGAATGCTGAAATTTGGTAATAAGTTTACTATTGCATTCTAGGACTGAGAAATTTAGGTAGTTTTGGAAGTTTGTACTTATATGTACTAAGAGGTACAAAATTGGGTACAATTAAATCTTGAGAGAACTTTTATAGTTGGAATCCTGAAATAAGATACCAATTTTATTGCAGAATGGGAGTATGTAGAAAAGGTACTTGTGGTACTAAATTTTTTACGACTTATATTTTGGAAGAACCGGCAGAGATGGGATCCGGAAATATACTTCATGGTACTGAATTTGGTATATTTTGGATTTGGGTGAACCAATAGAGCTGGTATCCTGAAATTTAGAAATAATATTATTTTTGGAGACTTAGATTGAAGTATGTAGGAAACTTTGAAAATTCGTACTTATGTGTACTAAATGGTCCTAAGTTCGGTACAATTTGGTTTTGGTTGAACAGATTGGTCTGGAAATTTAAGATGTTGGTATTGGAGTCGCTGCTGGTGGATAGGATTAGGATAAAGAATTGGACTTAGAAATGCATTGGCAATCGTACGAAAGGTATTTAATTTGGTAATGCGTAAAGGGATACTGCTTGAAATGTTGCATTCGAATCACTCTTAGTGTGTAGGGTTATGATTTGGAGGTGATTTTGGAAATACGTACTTAAAAGTACTAAATTGTATTAAATTTGGTATTTTGGTAAGGATTGAGTTGGAAGTCTAAAATTTGACATTTGGATCACCCCTTGTTCCGTTTGGAGGATACATGGCGTTGAATTTGGAAATGAAAATAAAAAAGTACCAAAAGTACAAAAGACCTGTACTGTATTCTGTCATAAACTGAAGTACAAATAAGGAACTTCATGTACTAAATTTTAAACAATTTCGGTGAATAAAGTCGATAAAATCATATGGGGGCTATACCTAAACGTGGACATATATATAGCCCATTTTCGATACCAAAAGTCCTGCAGAGCAAGCACACATTGGAGTAAAATTATAGAATTTTATGCTGATCAAAAATATATATACGTTGTGGGTGTAAAACGTATATTTTGAGGTGTTACAAACGGAATGACAAACTTAATATGCCCTCCATACTATGGTGGAAGATGTAAAATGACCTAACATGAATTCTTGGAGCAAATCTTAATTATGCCCTACACCCTTTTTGCATTTGTTTGTAACATGGAGAAGGAAGCGAGATAAACCCATAGTCACCATTGAGGATTTTCATAAAATCATTTCCTCAGTCGATTTATGCATGTCCGTCCGTCTGTCGCTCCCTTATATATCTTCATCCCAAGGACGAACCCTATTGAAATTGGAGATAATCGGTAAAAAATTAAATATAGCTCGCATATATATCTTAATCCCAAGGACGAACCTTATTGAAATTGGAGATAATCGGCTTAAAATCAGATATAGCTCCCATATATATCTTCGTCCGATTTGCGTTTTATTGTGCACAAAACGTGTAATATCGGCCCGAATAGTAAACAATTTTGCACATACGACCACCTTTGGTCTGAAAATAAGTATACCAAATTTGATCAGAATCGGCTCAGATATAGCTAGAGCTCCCATATATATTGTTCATCCGATTTGTTATTTGTGTCGTCCGCAGCCGTAACATGTACTACAACAAGGTTTTTTTTTGGGAAATATACCAATTATAGCTCAGAAATACCCTTACTGAATTTTCAGATCGGTTCAGATTTAGATATATATCCATATATATATTCGCCCGATTTGCCTCTTATTGTCCACCAAACGTGAAATTTCAGCCTAAATGGAATGGAATTTGGCACTTACGAACAAATTGAGCCTAGAAAAAAGTATGTCTAATTGGTTCAGATATAGCTATAGGTCCCATATGTATTATTCATCTGTTTTTTTATATTTGTTCTCCACAGCCGTAATATGCACCCCGTAACAACGATATTGGGGAAAGTATATCAAATAAAGCTCAGAAATACCTTTGCGAGATCGGTTTAGATTTGGATATAGTTCCCATATATATCTTTATACGATTTCAAGTTAATTGTGCACCAAATGGGTAATACTAGACCGAACTGAACAGGCACAAATGTTTCGGCGAATTTAGAAGAAGTCGGTTCGTTCCCACAAGTTCCCCATACAAAAACTATTATTTGTTATGTAAAGCTCTACTAATAGCAAAGTGGTGTAGGGTATGATAAAGTCGGCCTTCCCGACTCTAGGACTTTCTTCAGTGGTTTTTAATTTGAACTTTTCGCTGACGAAGTAGCGGGCACTTGCTAGTATGAGGATATATATCAGTCGGCAATGCTTCCGAATTAATTTTATTCCAACCCTTCCTCTCTTACACGGCAGATTTCACCACCATTTTATTTAACAACTGTAACCGATTAAGTAATGGGAAAGAGAGAATGTTCATTGAAAGCGCAGTCATGTACACAAAACTCATCTATTCACAATTGTTGGTCCAAAGTGTCTGACAGTCGGCTACGGCTATTTGATGGGTTTGTTTTCTCTCGCTAAAGTTGCAAACTCGAGCAATTGCCTTAGAAGAATATGCAAAAAAAAAAAAAACAAATAAAAAAGCAGTAAGTTCGGCCGGGCCGAACTTTTAATACCCTCCACCATTTGGAACGAATTAGAAAATTCTCAAAAAAATAAAATCCAATAAAAATTCTTTTAAAATCTTTAAAATATCTAATATAGGAAGGTGCCGATATACGGGGAGATATACGATATTGTGGACCTATAAAGACAAATCTATGTCTGTGTGTAAAGTACTCACAAGGAACTCCGTGTGTGGATTTTCAGACAATACGATTGGAAAATGTGGCTAAAATCATCAAAATACCGAATATCGCGGGGTACCGTTATATGGGAGCTATACGTTATCGTTAACCTATATAGAGAATTCTCTGTCGGTGGGTAAAGTGCTCACAAAGAACCCCTTGTGTACAAAGAACCCCTTGTGACCATTCTGTTGAAAAATATGGCTAAAAACATCAAAATACCGAATATCGGGGGTACCGTTATATGAGGGCTATACAATATCGTGGATCTATATAGATAATTCTCTGCCGAGGTATAAAGTACCCACAAGGAACTCCTTGTGTGGATTTTCAGACAATTCCGATGAAAAATGTATCGATGAGGTACCGTTACATGGGGGATATACGATATCGTATAGACAATTCCCTCTCAGGTGGTGAAGTACTCACAAGGAACTACTTGTGTTGATTTTAAGACAATTCCATTGAAAAGCGCGCTAACATCATCAAAATACCGAATATCGGAGGTTACAGTTATATGGGGGATATACGATATCGTGGACCTATGTAGACACTTCATTTTGAGGAGGTAAAATGCCAACAAGGGACTCCTTTTGTGGATTTTCAGACAATTCCGTTCAAAAATGTGGGTAAAATCTTCAAAATACCGAATTTCGGGGGGTACCGTTATATGGGGGCTATACGATATCGTGGACCTATATGGACAATTCTCTGCCGAGGTATAAAGTACCCACAAGGAACTCCTTGTGTGGATTTTCAGACAATTCCGTTGAAAAATGTGGGTAAAATCATCAAAATACCGAATATCGGGGGTACCGTTATATGAGGGCTATACAATATCGTGGATCTTTATAGATAATTCTCTGCCGAGGTATAAAGTACCCACAAGGAACTCCTTGCGTGGATTTTCAGACAATTCCGATGAAAAATGTATCGATGAGGTACCGTTATATGGGGGATATACGATATCGTATAGACAATTCTCTCTCAGGTGGTGAAGTACTCACAAGGAACTACTTGTGTTGATTTTAAGACAATTCCATTGAAAAGCGCGCTAACATCATCAAAATACCGAATATCGGAGGTTACAGTTATATGGGGGATATACGATATCGTGGACCTATATAGACACTTCATTTTGAGGAGGTAAAATGCCAACAAGGGACTCCTTTTGTGGATTTTCAGACAATTCCGTTCAAAAATGTGGGTAAAATCTTCAAAATACCGAATTTCGGGGGGTACCGTTATATGGGGGCTATACGATATCGTGGACCTATATGGACAATTCTCTGCCGAGGTATAAAGTACCCACAAGGAACTCCTTGTATGGATTTTCAGACAATTTCGTTGAAAAATGTGGGTAAAATCATCAAAATACCGAATATCGGGGGGTACCGTTACATGGGGGCTATACGATATCGTGGACCTATATGGACAATTCTCTGCCGAGGTATAAAGTACCCACAAGGAACTCCTTGTATGGATTTTCAGACAATTCCGTTGAAAAATGTGGGTAAAATCATCAAAATACCGAATATCGGGGGGTACCGTTATATGGGGGCTATACGATATTGTGGACCTATATTGATAATTCTCTGCCGAGGTATAAAGTACCCACAAGGAACTCCTTGTATGGATTTTCAGACAATTCCGTTGAAAAATGTGGGTAAAATCATCAAAATACCGAATATCGGGGGGTACCGTTACATGGGGGCTATACGATATCGTGGACCTATATGGACAATTCTCTGCCGAGGTATAAAGTACCCACAAGGAACTCCTTGTATGGATTTTCAGACAATTTCGTTGAAAAATGTGGGTAAAATCATCAAAATACCGAATATCGGGGGGTACCGTTACATGGGGGCTATACGATATCGTGGACCTATATGGACAATTCTCTGCCGAGGTATAAAGTACCCACAAGGAACTCCTTGTATGGATTTTCAGACAATTCCGTTGAAAAATGTGGGTAAAATCATCAAAATACCGAATATCGGGGGGTACCGTTATATGGGGGCTATACGATATTGTGGACCTATATTGATAATTCTCTGCCGAGGTATAAAGTAACCACAAGGAACTCCTTGTATGGATTTTCAGACAATTCCGTTGAAAAATGTGGGTAAAATCATCAAAATACCGAATATCGGGGGGTACCGTTACATGGGGGCTATACGATATCGTGGACCTATATGGACAATTCTCTACCGAGGTATAAAGTACCCACAAGGAACTCCTTGTGTGGATTTTCAGATAATTCCGTTGAAAAATGTGGGTAAAATCATCAAAATACCGAATATCGGGGGGTACCGTTATATGGGGGCTATACGATATCGTGGACCTATATGGACAATTCTCTGCCGAGGTATAAAGTACCCACAAGGAACTCCTTGTATGGATTTTCAGACAATTTCGTTGAAAAATGTGGGTAAAATCATCAAAATACCGAATTTCGGGGGGTACCGTTATATGGGGGCTATACGATATCGTGGACCTATATGGACAATTCTCTGCCGAGGTATAAAGTACCCACAAGGAACTCCTTGTATGGATTTTCAGACAATTTCGTTGAAAAATGTGGGTAAAATCATCAAAATACCGAATATCGGGGGGTACCGTTACATGGGGGCTATACGATATCGTGGACCTATATGGACAATTCTCTGCCGAGGTATAAAGTACCCACAAGGAACTCCTTGTATGGATTTTCAGACAATTCCGTTGAAAAATGTGGGTAAAATCATCAAAATACCGAATATCGGGGGGTACCGTTACATGGGGGCTATACGATATCGTGGACCTATATGGACAATTCTCTACCGAGGTATAAAGTACCCACAAGGAACTCCTTGTGTGGATTTTCAGATAATTCCGTTGAAAAATGTGGGTAAAATCATCAAAATACCGAATATCGGGGGGTACCGTTATATGGGGGCTATACGATATCGTGGACCTATATGGACAATTCTCTGCCTAGGTATAAAGTACCCACAAGGAACTCCTTGTGTGGATTTTCAGACAATTCCGTTGAAAAATGTGGGTAAAATCATCAAAATACCGAATATCGGGGGTACCGTTATATGAGGGCTATACAATATCGTGGATCTTTATAGATAATTCTCTGCCGAGGTATAAAGTACCCACAAGGAACTCCTTGCGTGGATTTTCAGACAATTCCGATGAAAAATGTATCGATGAGGTACCGTTATATGGGGGATATACGATATCGTATAGACAATTCTCTCTCAGGTGGTGAAGTACTCACAAGGAACTACTTGTGTTGATTTTAAGACAATTCCATTGAAAAGCGCGCTAACATCATCAAAATACCGAATATCGGAGGTTACAGTTATATGGGGGATATACGATATCGTGGACCTATATAGACACTTCATTTTGAGGAGGTAAAATGCCAACAAGGGACTCCTTTTGTGGATTTTCAGACAATTCCGTTCAAAAATGTGGGTAAAATCTTCAAAATACCGAATTTCGGGGGGTACCGTTATATGGGGGCTATACGATATCGTGGACCTGTATGGACAATTCTCTGCCGAGGTATAAAGTACCCACAAGGAACTCCTTGTGCGGATTTTCAGACAATTTCGTTGAAAAATGTGGGTAAAATCATCAAAATACCGAATATCGGGGGGTACCGTTACATGGGGGCTATACGATATCGTGGACCTATATGGACAATTCTCTGCCGAGGTATAAAGTACCCACAAGGAACTCCTTGTATGGATTTTCAGACAATTCCGTTGAAAAATGTGGGTAAAATCATCAAAATACCGAATATCGGGGGGTACCGTTATATGGGGGCTATACGATATTGTGGACCTATATTGATAATTCTCTGCCGAGGTATAAAGTACCCACAAGGAACTCCTTGTGTGGATTTTCAGACAATTCCGTGGAAAATGTGGGTAAAATCATCAAAATACCGAATATCGGGGGGTACCGTTACATGGGGGCTATACGATATCGTGGACCTATATGGACAATTCTCTACCGAGGTATAAAGTACCCACAAGGAACTCCTTGTGTGGATTTTCAGATAATTCCGTTGAAAAATGTGGGTAAAATCATCAAAATACCGAATATCGGGGGGTACCGTTATATGGGGGCTATACGATATCGTGGACCGATATAGCCCATCTTCGAACTTGACCTGCCTGCAGACAAAAGAGAGATCTGTGCAAAATTTTAGCTTCCTATCTTAATTCGTTTAGACTGTAGCGTGATTACAACAGACGGACAGACGGACGGACAGGGCTAAATTGTCTTAGAATTCTACGCTGATCAAGAATATATATACTTTGTTGGGTCTAAAATGATTATTTCGATGAGTTACAAACGGAATGACAAACTTAATATACCCTCCATACCTTTTTTGGTGGAGGGTATAAAAAAATCACAACGCCAACATCAGCTCGAAGCCGTGGCAATGCCTACAACAACAATGCAATTACAAATCCTCAATGAATACCAACCAACAAACAAGTCCATAAGTCCAGCAGCTGATCGAATACAACACGGTGACGGCGGGAAGGAAGGCAGCGACGAGGCAAAGTTACTTTCGCATTAAAAAGTATAATAATGAATTGAAAAACTTTATGATTTTCTTGCACCTTGCCCTTGCCGCAACTCAGAGTGAGGGCGGAGGGATGGCCACTACAATTCCTTTCATTATTTGCTGACAATTTTTTTTTTGCTCTGTGTGTGCGAGTGCACCAAGGGTTTTTGTGGTTCACCGTAACAATGTAAATTCGTTTGTAACAGAATTCGTTTGTATGTATTGGTAGTGGTGGTGGTTAACGTGCAACATGCCTACCTTGACCAAAATGCATTTCTTTTAAAATGTTGCTATGCCATTGGTCCCGAGCGGAGGAACCCTGCTACAATTTAAAACTCATTCATTCGAATATTACTGTTGGTTGTTTCCCCAGTTTTTTTCAAACTGCAGATATTTTGTGTGTTTTTGGTGGAGTGTTGCTTACATTTTGGCTTTTGCCAACCATCCATATAACAAACAAATAAACTAACCAAACAATAATGCTTTATCCTCACCGCCAGCCTCCCAGCCTGCCTGCCTGCTTGTGGCAAAGCCACAATAACCGGCCACTTGTCGCAAACAGGTGAATGCAAGAAAAAGAAGGTATAAAAGTCAGGAGGGCCGACTATATGATACCCTACAGTGCAATACATATTCTGCAGAGGTACCTGTAATAAATATACGTTGATATTAAGAATTTGTTAAAAAAAAAAAATTGCGCTAACTATGATCGTGTTTCGTATGCGTATTTGGGCTCCAGAGCGGCTTAAATTTGAAATCAGATGGAAATAATATAGGGGAGTTGCATCTTAAACTGAATGTTTCAGAAAATATGATGGTGGTGTTTATGCCTTACACAACATAGTGGTAAGGGTATTATGTCTTTGTGCATTTGTTTGTAACATGGAGAAGGAAACGAGATAGACCCATAGTTATTTTTGAGGATCTTCATAAAATCACTTTCTGAGTAGATGTAGTCAGACCATCTGTCAATGTATTCTTGTTAATAAAATGCAGGTCCCATTTATTATCCGATTGAGATGAAATTTTCCAAAGAATATTTGCACAAGGACGAACCCTATTGAAATTGGTGACGACCGGATCAGATTTAGATATAGCTCCCACATATTTTCAACCGATTTCGGGTTAATAGTGCCAATGTCCAATATCAGTCCATATGACCTTAATTTTGGCACATCCAACGGAAGCAGGTACATCAAATTCGGTGAAAATTGGTTCATATATAGCTATAGCTCCCATATATATGTTTAATCCGATTTTGTTTTTAAGTCTCTCACATTCCTCATATGTATTCGACAACAATGATATTCGGTACCAGATATTAGATACAGCCCAGTAAGACCTGTGCCAAATTTTATCATTTTTTTTTTTTTGATTTGGATATATCTCCCATATATATCTTCAACCGATTTCGGGTTAATAGTGCACCGAATGGCCACATCAGTCCAAATGACCTGAATTTTGGTAAATCCGACTGAATTCATCCCAGAAACAAGTACTTCAAATTTGGAGAAAATCGATTCAGATATATCTATATGTTTCAAACGATTTGGTGTTAAAGTCCCTCACATACGTAATATGGGCTCCACAAGCATGATTTTTGATACCAGTTACAGCCCAGAAATACCTTCGCCAAATGTCGCTAAAATCATGAAAATACCGAATATCGGGAGGTACCGTTATATGGGGGCTATACGAAATCGCCGACCGACTTGGTCTATTAACGAACTTAACCTACCTATTGGTAAACTATGCATGTATGCAAAATTTTAGACTTCTATCTCAATTCGTTTGAAAGATAGCGTGATTACAACAGACAGACAGACGGGTATCGCTAGATCGTCTTAGAATTTTAGGCTGATCCAGAATTTATATACTTTGTAGAGCCTATTATGAAAATTTCGAGGAGTCACAAACGCAATGACGAAGTTAATACACCCTCCATAAAATGGTGGAATGTATTAAAAAAATCGATTCCGATTTGGGTATAGCTCCTATATATATTTTCAACCAATTCCGGGTTGATTGTGCACCAAATGGCGAATATCAGTCCAAATGGCTAATATCGGTCCAACTGGCCTGAATTTTGGCACATCCGACCTAATTCAGAAGTAAGTATGTCAAATTTGATGAAAATCGGGTCAGATATAGGTACAGCTCCCATATACATGTTTCATCCGATTTTATGTTTATGTTCCTCACATTCGTAATATGCATTCGGCAACAATGATATTTGGTACGAGATATCTTATAGAGCTCGAAAATACCTTTGGGTTAATATCAGCCCAAATCGAGTGAATTTCGGGACGTACGTTTCCATTCTGTGGAACTCGGCTCCGATACATATATTTATACCCTACAACACTATGTGTTGGCGGTATTATAATTTTGATTGGGCCAAAAATTATGTAACACCTCGAAATATAGGTTTCCCACATAGGAAAGTATATATGGATCTTCCTATTAATTTGTAATCACTCTACAGGTCACAATTATGGCCCGATCTTAACGAAATTCAGAATGGAAGTGGAGTTTGGGCCAGAATAGAACCCTATTCCTTTTGTAGATGATCGCATAATATTTAGGGGGTTGCAAAGGACCAAATACTGAAAAATTTCCTGAATTTGGAGTAGCTCTAAAGGTCGCAGTTATAGACCAATCGACGCGGAAGTTAGTATGGGGCTAGAGCTTGGAGCTGGGCAGAAGTCTTCCAATTTTGAAGGTCATCGGGTAATATTATCGTCTGACCTTCACGAAAATTTTCACAAGGGTAGGGTTAGGCTCAGAAGGGCTAGGCCTATTGTTTTCAAATATGACCGAAATATATTTAGAGGTTAAAATGGACCAACCACTAAAAATGTTCCTGATTTTGCAGTCGTTATAAGTATGTCGCAAATAGAAACCAAAGGACATGAAATCTCGCATGTAGTTTTAGTTTAGGACAACGGGTAAAATGGACCACTACTTTGTGTGCCAAAAATCCTAACATTACTTCTGGCTTTTTTTATGCTGATTTCGTTAATGAATATGGCCAAATATCGTAGTCAAGCAAATCATATATATGGGTCTTGCTTTTGGAGATGATCGCAAAATATTAAGGGACTTAAATGAACCAAAAACAGAAAAAAAATCCTGATCACACAATTGAAGCCAATCGACATGCCTGAGAAGAGAGTTAAGGATAAGGAAGAATTCTAGCTTTTTGGATGACCATTGAATTATATTTAGCTGTAAAATGGATCACTACAACTAACAGCACGACGGAGTGCGCAAATGTTCCTGGTCCAAATGCTAAGGGCATTATCTGGGCAGTGTTCCATGACAAAATTTCAAAAGCGAAACCTTCCAAAATGGACTTGGGCATAAGAGTGCTTCTAACATATTGTAGTGTTGTAGAGTATCACATGGTCGGCCCCGCAGGGCTATAGCCTTTGCTTACTTGTTTTAATATAATCCTCCTCGAAGTGCACTCTATAGCAATGTTATTTGGTATAGAAGATTGAAATGTCTCCGTAAAATTTAGTGAAAATCGATTCAGAATTGGATATGCCTCCCATATATTGGTTCCCCTGAATCCAGATTATAACTGTTCTTTCCTTACTTGTTTTTATAAAAACAAGAAGATACGCAATTTGAAACAAATCCGGTGAAAAATGTCCCCGAATTCGTCAAAATGTGGAAATTCGTCAAAATAGTGAATATAAGGTAGGTACCGTTATGTAGGGGATATACGATATCGTGGGCCAATATAGTCAATTCCTTTCCAGGGGGCAACTCAGGGGAACTCAGAAGGAACTTCTTTTGTGGATTTTCAGAATTTCATTGAAAAATTTGGCTACAATCATCAAAAGACCAAATATTGGGAGGAGGGGGGGGGGTTACTGTTATGTGGGGGCTTCTTCGAACTTTACCTATCTGTAGACAAAATACTGATCTGTGGGAAATTTTAGCTTCCTATTGTTATTCGTTTTGACTCTACCGTGATTACAACAGATGGACAAACGGGCAGGGCTAAATCGTCTTAGAATTTTACGCTGATCAAGAATATTTACACCTTTTTATGTCTAAAATTATTATTTCGATGAATTACAAACGGAATGACGAACTTAATATACCCTCAATACTATGTATGGTGAAGGGTATAAAAATCAATCTGGAAATAAAAAGCTTGAAGATATTGTTCAGGTTCCCTATTTGGTCCCAATAGAATTTTTAATGGGATATATAGGTTTATTTATTTATTTATTTATTATTTTATTATACCCTACAACACTATGTGTTGGGGGTATTATAAGTTTGATTGGGCCAGAATTTTTGTAACACCTCGAAATATTGGTTTCCCATATAGGAAAGTATATATGGATCTTCCTAGCTCGCCGAGCTGAGCCGATCTAGCTATGTATGTCCGTCCGTCCGTCTGTCCATGTTAATTTGTAATCACTCTACAGGTCGCAATTATGGCCCGATCTTCACGAAATTTAGAATGGAGGTGGGGTTAGGGTCAGAATAGAAGCCTATTTCTTTTGGAGATGATCACCAAATGTTTGGGTGTTGAAATGGACCAAATACTGAAAAAATTTCGGATTTTGCAGTTGCTATACAGGTCGCAATTATAGACCAATCGACGCGGAATTTCGCATGTAGCTAGAGTTTAGGGCGGGGAAGAAGCCTACCAAATTGGGTGGTCATCAGATAATATTTAGCGGGTAAAATATACCATATCTTTTTTGTTGAAATATTTCAAAATTTTTCATTAAACGGCGAATATTTTAAATCCCGGTGAAATCACAAAGCCATGACAAGGTTACTTCTGATCTTTACATTGATGTTAAGATCCAACAAATCGGATATATAGCAAAATATGTGAGATATATATGTCTATCAAAGAAGATATGCTTGAAAGATTTCATATATGTCGAGAACGGCTGAACTGATTTCGACAGTTCTCATTAATTCAGAATGGCCTCTTGGCAGGAAACAAAAAACGTCTAAAAAAAGCATAAAAACAGCTCTCTAAAGATGAAAATATTGATTTTGTAATATTTTCTCATATTTTTTCAATTTTGTTATATTTTTGGCATATTTTCATTTTGAATTAAACATTTGGTAATGTTTCTACAGCTAACAAAACTAAGTAGTTAGGATATCAGGATATCATATACAGATCGAATTTATGGCCCGATCCATACGAAAGTTTGCATGGGGATAAGATGAGGGTCTGAATAGAGGCCTACTCTTTTTGGAGATGATCCCCATATATTTAGGGGTTAAGATGGACCAAAAAGTGCAAAATTGTCAGCAGGTCGTAATTATCGCCCGATCCAAACGCACATTTGAATGGGGGTTACCGGACATTGCAAAAGCCAAGCAGTTTTGGATGGCAATCCAAAAATATTCAATGTGCGAAATAGTTTGCCAACTTTTGTAGACAAAATACGAAAATGTCCATTCCAGTGACTTTTTGGAGAATTCCCAAATACAGGAAAGACGCACTTCTGACTATTTCATTAACGCAGATTTCGTTGAAGAATATAGTCAAATGTCTGTATCTCATATAGATGCGTTTCAGTCAAAAACCAATAATAAATGTTAATCTTTTGCCACTTCTGAGAGATTATAGGTCTTTGAGAAATATTGGTTCCAGATCTAGGAAGACCATTTAAGTGCAACATCTACCAATAAATAGGAAATGAGCAAATTAGTTTAAGTTGCTATTAATCGAAAATTTGAGAACGAAACCTGATGGCTTTCTTTTATTATTTGTCACAATATCTTGTGGAATTCTTTCGAGTATCTCGCCTATATAAACTGTATCATTTATTATAGTGTTGTAGGGTATTCAACGGTCGGCCCCGCTCGACTGTAGCCTTTGCTTACTTGTTTTTTTTAAGGTTTCCCAAAATCGTTCATAACTTTAAGGACAAGATATATCGAAGAGAAAACGAAGATATTATTTCCTCAAAGGGAAACTATGCGACCGTTAAGGGCCATTATTTTTGGTATCTCTTCCACACACGGTGAATTTGTTAGCAGAGATGTATTTAGCAAAGCGTCAGCTATTACGTCTCTGCTGAAGGTCATTTAATATGCAATAAGTTCCAAATAACGATTAAGCCGCTTATAGGGTAAAAACCATTATAGGGTATATTTAATTTTCAAACAATTTTGATGTGCTGGCAAATTTCTCAAATTTCTTGCAGCCCTGAGATGTAATTCTACCTTATGTCGAGTATTTAGGCTACGAACCGCGACGTAGACAAAATGCTGTGTTCGCCAGTGAAACAATTAGTCAAACTTAAGTAAAATTGCAATTATGCTCGTATTGCCAACGTGGCGGCTTTAAAGCGGTAACTGAAATGTGTGGCCAAAAAAGTTAGCCAAGCAGTTGCTGTGGCAACAATTCAAGACTTGTCGAGGTCAAAAAGTCTTCCAACAGCATTGCCTGAATTTCTTTTCCCTGTCAACGATTAACAATGTTTTGATTCCCGCTGAGTCTAGGCAAAAAGATTTTGAAATGTTTGCATGGACTTTGACTTTAGCCCTGAATAGAAGATGACAATGGCAAGGAAGTTAACTCAACTCCCCACACCAAAATGGCCGTTTATGTCGGCAATCGGGCAATAATGTTGATCTGGCATGTTGTGAAACAACATGGACCTGAGACTGGGCCACATATGAGTGATTTGCAAGAGTGTGTGTTCTTTCACAGTTTCCCCATCTTGCTTTTTCTCCAGAGAATTCCTCGTCTTATTACTTGCCTGCCGTATAAATTCGAGGTTTTTCTTCTCTCAATTAATGTTAGCTTCGAGTACCTGGTTGTCCATGTACTGTCATGTTCAAAGTGTACAACGTTTAACGAACCATAAACCATAAATGAGATTGAAGTATACCAGTTTTGGTACCGGCAAATAGCCAAGTGCTTCTTAATGAATTGGAAACGTTTTAGGTTTTTCTCATTCTCCCTTTTTCTCTTCATTTTCGTCGGTTAATCAAAAGCAAATTACGCTTTGCCAACATCTTTACGTTTTTTTTTGGTGAAAACATATTTGCAAAATATCCCTTTAACAGGTCAACCGTAATGGCTTATCTGTTGTACAATCAAGGCATTAGTCGCATCTGATCGGGCAAAGGTAAATTTGAAAACGATTTTAGTTGTTTGATTTGTAAATTATTGAATGCTGAAACGGGACACGGAAGCTCCATTAAAAAATGTAAACGCCATTGAAAGTGGTGGGAAAAGTGTTCGTTATACTGGGGCTATATCGGACCTGCACTTTTTGCAAGGAGGTTTCAAAGCGTTTAAAAAGCAAGGAAGTTTCAAAGCGTTTAAATACAAAACTAAAGGCATTTCGACCAAATGTCGAACATAGGACGAATTTGGGTCTATGAAGTCAGCATTGTACTGATGAAATTATTGTAAAAAAATATACAATGTAGTTCCAGTTGTTGATATAGCCCCATATAACTGAATTTCTGTAATATCTAAGCACGCCTGATACTGTCAGAAAATTGTGGATCCTTTGTTAAATAATCTGATACTGATATTATACCGATCGTAGTTTCAATCCACATGTTGTCATCCATCACTCAATAAAAATGTAGTACCATATTGTTGCTCTTAAAAATTTTCTCCCTATTAGTACGATTTCAAAAACTCCCGTTTTATATTAGCCCGCCGTCGAAATTCCGCAACTCCGTACTAAATCCAACATTCCGCAACTTACCTTATGTTTAGCACCAAAATTGTGCCAATTTGAAAAAAAAAGAAAATATTTGAAAGCAGTAAGAAAAGGTCAAAAGTCGGGCGGGCCGACTATATGATACCCTGCCCCACCATTGGTATTCAGTAGAGCTCACGTAACAAAAAGAGGTTAATACTGGGAATTTATGTGAAATAGATCACACCAACTATGAAATTTATTTGAATGCGTATCATGGCTTTAGAGTGAGAACTATATCCAACTCCTAATCGATTTTCGATAAATTTGGCGAGGCTTTGGTACCTCTAGTACCAAAAAACATTGCTGTATGGTGCATGATATGACTTTGATATAACTATTTATTGGAGCAATAGATTGACCTAGTTTCAGCAAATGGAAAAATTCGGTTGAATGTGAACAAGTAAAAAAAACAGCTAAGTTCTGCCGGGCCGAACTTTTAATACCCTCCACCTTTTATAAGAAACTTGAAAAATTTCAAGAAATTCCGAAAGACGCGGACCTGCATAAGTAATTTTTGTCTGTAGTAGTAAATTTTGTAAATTTTGGGCTGTAGTACCCATTAAGAACTTCAAATACGAAATGTGAAACAATTGCGGCGAATAATGTCGCTAAAATAATCAAAATACCGAATAAAGGGAGGTACAATTGTATGGGGGCTATACGAAGACGGGGAAGTGCATACGAAATTTTTTTATAGGCTAAACTACCCGTTATGAATACGAAATTTGAAACGAAATTAGAAATAATTCCGGAGAATAATGTCGCTAAAATTATTTAAAATACCGAACTCTCCCTTTGTTCGGTATTTTAATAATTTTAGCGTTTTATGGGGCCTATACGAAGACGGGGATCTGCATTCGAAATTTTTATGCATTAGCTGTAGTGTCTTTTACAAACTTCGAATACGAAATTTGAAACAATTTGGGTGAATGATGTCGTTAAAATGATCCAAATACCGAATATCGGCAGGTACCGTTATATAGGGGCTATAAGAAAACGTGAGCCATTATGGCCCATTTACGAACTTAACCTGCCTTCAGGCAAAATACACATGTGTGCACAATTTTAGCCGTCTATGTCAATATGTCTAAAGATAGCGTAATTACAACAGACACATCGCACAGCCAGAAGGAAATCGCTAGATCGTCCTAGAATTTTACGCTGATCGAGCATATATATACCATGAGGGTATGTCATGAGTATTTCGAGAAGTTACAAACGGAATGACAAGGCTAATGTAGCCTCCATAGAATGGTGTAGATGTATAAAAATCTATCCACTTTGGTCTGATATTACGTATATAATGGGCAATTACCGTAAAATCGGATGAAGATGTATATCGAATGTATATAAAAGTCTGAACCAATATCGATACAATCCGGCAGATGTATTTTCGAGTATCTGATGTCCGGTATCAAATATCACTGTTGTGGAGTTCATATTACGCGTGTGAGGGACTTTAAGTCCAAATTGGATGCAACATTTATATGGAAGCTATTGCTATATCTGGACCGATTTTCATCAAAATTTGAAGCACTTGCTTTTAGGCGGAATTGCCCAAATGCAGTTAATTTGGACTGACAGTTTGAGCTATATCAGAATTTGAACCGATTCTCACCAATTTCAATAGGGTTCGTCCTTGGGCCAAACAAATATTGTTCGGAAAATTCATCTCAATCGGAAGGACACACTGATTAACAAGCATAAATCGACTAATAATGAGATTCAATGAAGATCCTCAAAAGTAAGTATGGGTCTTTCTCTCCTCCTTCTCCATGTTACGAGCAAATGCACAAAGACCACTATGTGGTGTAGGGTATAATTATACCCCACATCGCTATATGCTGGTTGTATTATAAGTTCGATTAGGCCAAAAATTATGTAACACCTCGACATAGGAAACTATATATGAATCTTCCTATCTTGCCGAGCTGAGTCGGGCTAGAAATTTATTTCCGTCCGTCCGTCTGACGGTCTGTCCATGTTAATTTGTAATCACGCTACAGGCCGCAAGTGTGGCCCGAACCTTACGAATTTAAAAACGCGGGCGAGGTTAGGGTCAGAATAGACCCCTATTGTTTTTGGAGATGATCAAAAATACTCCAGACCCAATAGTCCAACAGATTGGTATCTGGAGATTTTGGTGGCCATTGTGGCTGGAAATGAAGCGAGAAACCTCATTTTGTAACCTTTCTTGGGTGGGTCGTGCTGAGTGCGATGGTGCAGAGTCCTGCTGGAATGTGCAAGGTCTGCGGCCAAAATATTTGCGTGCCCAAGGCTTTAATACAACCTCCAGAATTGCCGCGAAAATATTCTTTATTTAATTTGATGCCACGGTCGAATAATACGAGCGGAGAGGAACCATCAGCTGTTAAAGCGGCCCACTCCATCACCATGGCCGGCGCTTAAGTTCTGGTGGCCAACCGAAGGTGCACATTTTTAGCTGACCTCTTTGGCAAGCAAACACGATAATTTTGTTTGTTTACAAACTGCTGGACAACGAATGATTTCTCATCGGAGAAAACCAAATTCGGCAGTTTACCACTTTCGGCAAAGCGAGACAACTCTTTAGCTCTTTTGAGTCTCTTTTCTTTCTGTTGCGGTGTAAGTTCTAGCTCATTTTTCAATATTTACGGAATGAAATATTGCGATATATTCAGCTCACAAAACATTTTTCGGACACTGCGACGCGGATTTCGATCAAGTCGCTTCTTTACTTTCCGAACCATCTCCGCTGATGCTGCTGATTTCTTCCGTCCACTTCCTTGACGTCGGGCTACGCTACCAGTGTCAGAAAAGACACAAAAGATTTATTCACATTTAAATACTGGAGAGCTCTAACGATAGCCACTTGTGGTTTTCCAGCCAAATATAAAGAAATCACACTATTACGCTTGAATTAGATCACGCATAACTTTTTTGCTGGAAAATTCTCACCAAAATGCTGTTGTACTCTTGTAAACAATATAATTAGCTGTCACTGGAATAATTTTAACAGTTGTAGGACGAGTGGCTTAGAAATGACAGCAGTCTGAAGTTGGTTGCAGTTTTTTCATCTCACCCTGTATTGTTAGGCTTGGTCAAATTATTCTAATGTGCCAAATTGGGGTCAAATCAAATTTCGACAGGTATCGTTAGCACAATCCAGCCAGACAGACAGAAAAAATTTACACATGGACATCGTTAGACCGACTCCAAATGACCTCAAGCAGATTACATTCTAAGAAGTAAAGGGTCTAAAAAGTAAATTTCGATGAGTGGATTTATACCCTCTGTAGAGATTATTGTTATTTTTAGCATAGGTTTAAGTTCCTAACTTCGATATTCTTTTTATAATCATTCCTGGAATAATTATTTTGGTCTTGCATTTCCCAACGATGTTAGCTACCGACTGTCACTCACAATAGTCTTTTAATAACCTTGAGAATAATATGTCTTATTTTATGCATCATTTTTTCCATTTCTCTAGAATTACATTTATATTCTCCAACCATTAAACTGAAGAAAAGAAAAAACTTTTCTTACATTAACTAGTCTACTGCTTTAGTGTTTATAAGTATTTAATGATTTCTGCCTTCGTTTGTAGTTGTTGTTGTGCCCTGGGAGTCATAATAATTTCTAATATCATAAGACGCGCTGCCTTGGCAATATAACCTTGTCCAAGAAATGTTTAGCTCTTGAGAAAGCAATGACGCGCCATGGCTTTGTGTAAGATACATAAACTTCTGCTGCTCCTGTGGTGTAGCTACAAAGAAGCGTTTCATTGCGTATTTATTTGTCTGCCAGAAGACAAGTTCAACATTATCGCCTTCAACTTCATGGTCTAAGGTCATTAATAAAAGTTTTATTAAATGCGCTTGACACGAACGCCATGCACAGTGGTGTGTGTGTGGGTCAATACATATAATGAATGTATGAGGGCCTACATGAGAAAACATTCTTCAGTTTGAATGTGGTCTGTAGTGGCGATAGTGCGTCCTTTTCGTCTATATGATAACATGTATCCTTAAGTACAATATTCGAATATTTGAAAAGACATGTAATTATTCAATTGTCAATAAAATTATGAAGAAATTACTAACCTCAGCCTATTCATCTTGTATGGCTGCATAGCTCATGGCTACAGAGGATATAAATCCTTTGATTCCGCCAAAATGTTTGGCATGCATTTCAATCCTAGGTATCTATGTCTGGCCGTATCTATCAGGTGGTCACCATAACTCTTTAAACTCCTATTTGGTCTACACTTGGCACATCGTAATGTTTTTTACCACACTCAGATCTTGTTCGGAAATTCTAATAAATATTCAAAATATAATTTGTAACACATTTAAATGGATCCACGTATAGCCCCCATATAACTGTACCTCCCTTTGTTCCCTATTTTAATTTTAGCTTTTGATAACTTTAGCGTCAATTGTTTCAAATATCGTAATGATAGTTCGTAATGGGTACTTCAGCCTGTGAAAGAAAATTGGCTATGCCGGTCTACTTCTTCGTGTATCCCCCATATAACGGCACCTATTGATATTCGGAATTTCGATGATTTTTAGTAATATTATTCACCGGAATTGTTTCAAATTAGGTATTTGAAGTTCATAATGGATACTACAGCCTATGACAGAAAATTGTCTGTGCAGGTCCACGTCTTCGTATAGCCCTCATATAACGATACCTCCCGATATTCGGCATTTTGATGATTTTAAGCGACATTATTCACCGGAATTGTTTCAAATTTCGTATTTGCTCTTCGTAACGAGTACTACATCCTGTTGCAGAAAATTTACTATGCAGGTCCAGGTCTTCGTATAGCCCCCATATAACGGTACCTCCCGATAGTCTATGAGTCTATGACAACAAATTGTCAATACAGATCTAGATCTGCGTACGGCCCTATATATCGGTAGCTCCCTAAGTTCGGTATTTTGATGATTTTAGCTACATTATTCACGTTTCAAATTTCAAATTTCATAATAAAAGATCGTGACGGGTACTAAAGCCGACGACAGAAAATTTTCTATAGAGGTCCACTCTTTCTTATAGCCCCTAAATATCGGTACCTTCCGATATTCGGTATTTTGATGATTTTAGCGACATTATTCACCGGAATTGTTCCAAATTTTTTATTTAAAGTTCCTAAAGAGGTTTAATGGCCTATGATAGAGAATTGTCTATGCAGGTCGACGTATAGACCCCAAAACGTGACAATTTTGAACGATAATACTTTTCAACATTTTTATACCCTACAACACTATGTGTTGGGGGTATTATACGTCCGATTGTAATGAATGTAATACCTCGAAATTTTGGTCCCCGACATAGGAAACTATCTATGGATCTTCCTATGTCGCTGAGCTGAGTCGATCTAGTTATGTAGGTCAGTCCGTCTGTCTGTCCATGTTAAATTTTAATCACGCTACAAGTCGCAATTGTGGCCCGATCCTTACGAAATTCAGTATAAAGGTGGGGTTAGGGTCAGAATTGGACACAACCGTTTTGGATAATATTTAGTGGTCTGAATGGACCAAAAACAGAAAATTTTCCTGAATTTACAGCTGCTCTACAGGTCGCAATTATAGACCAATCGATGCGAAATTTTGCATGGGACTAGAGTTTAGGGCGGGTAAATAAGACCATAACTTTTATGTGAAAAATATATACAAAATTTGCACTAAACGGCAAATATTTTTAATCTTGGCGAATTGGCCAATACCAGTCCAAATGACCTGAATTTTGACATATCCGACCAAATTAAGTCTTAAAGCAACTGCATCAAATATGTTTATATTTCATCCGATAGGTGCTTAAGTCCCTAATATTCGTAATATACGCACTACAAGAATGATGTTTAGCATCAGATACAGCCCAGAAATACTTCTGCCAAATTTTATCAAGATCGGTTCCGATTTGGTTTTACCTCACACATATATGTTTAACGGATTAATTTTATCCGATTTGGTGTTTAAGTCCCTCACATAAGTAATATGCATTCGACAACAATTATATTTGGTACCAGATATCAGATGCAGCCCAGATTTTATCTAGATCAGTTTAGATTTGGATTTAGATCCCATATATATACTTAATACAATTTCAGGTTTATTGTGCAAATAATGGCTAATATCAGCCCAAATGGAATAAATTTCGGGACGTACGCTCCATTTTGTCGAACTCGGCTTCCATATATATTTTTTGTTTTAATATAATCTTTCTCGAAGTCATATCATGCAATGTTATTTGGTATAGAAGATTAAAAAGTCTCCGTAAAATTTAGTGAAAATCGATTCAGAATTGGATATGCCCTCCTCCCAAACCACAACTGCTCTAAAGCCAAATATTGCTAGGTGGTATGATCTACTTCAAATAAATTCTTCTGTTACGGGAGCTCTACTAAATATGCATAGTGGTGTAGGTTCCTTACTTGCACTTGGATTGTCAAACCTAAATCCCAAAAATTTTCGGGATCTTAGACCAGATTTTTTAATGTCTTTATATAGCCTTGACCATCTACAGCAGGACTGGAATATTTTGTAATACATTTCGCAGCACTTAATATAGATCTTTGGAAACTTATGAAGAAATTTGGAATAAAAAATTTAATTGGGTTTGGAAGTTTGAATTCCGAATAAAGTCTTATAATATGTTTTCGTTAAATTTTGAAATTTTGTTCTCTATGTTGGTATAAACCAATTTTTCAATATTTTCCATATAGATTCACGTTTTAGTGTAGTCCCATCATAAAAGTACCTCCTGGTTTTAATTATGTCGAGGGTATTGGTCACATATTCCGATTGATAGGTCAAGTAATAGGCACTGCTCCATTTCAGTTATTTCGAGGATCATGGCCACATTTCCAATAGGTTATTATGGACGTATAAAATTTTTTTTTAAAAGTTTTGAGTCCTCGGTCCAATTTTTCATTTATTTTTAGAATTTGTGTGTCCAAAAAGACATTTAGACCCCCATGTCTCTTTGGATCAAATCCGTTTTAGGATTATTCGATCATGCAAATGTTGGCCGTAACCAGCAATTAACACTCTTTGTAGTCTAAGGATGTTTACATGCTTCTTTCCTGAAACCACTGTTCAATGAGTTGTGTGTGCGCTGTTTAAGCAAGGACGACGATTTATTACAACCCATTCTAGTCGCTCCAAGTTTTATCCCCCACCAAACCACAACGAGAGCTGACATGATAACTACTCTGTTTAAGATTGCTACTTTACCTTTTGTCGCATTAGCTTGACTTTCCTGAGCGAACACCTTCGCTTCGCTGCAATATTGCTTGTGTGACTCGAAGTCAAGTTGATCTCCCCAGATATTCGGTCTAATGAAAACATAGTGTTAAGTGCTTAAACACAAAACTATGATATATTTAAAGACCATTTTAATATGTAATGCTGTGCTGTTTGATTATCTAGAAGTCGTTACTTGGGCTCCTATTGGAGGTTCATTTCTGCAAAGGTTGCTTGGTTTTGTGAAAAGACACAGCGAGTTGTGTGTCTTAAATGCTGATGAAATGAATTCAAATTTTTGGTGGGTGACAATGTGTCTGTCTGTGAAGACATTAACATTTCACTTTGATGTTTGCTTTTATTCAAGTTATCCTCTTGTCACCAATGACTTAAAGTGTATTAAAATGGGAAAGATATTGGGGTTAATGTTTTGAATTTTTGACTATTGGAGGAATAAAGAAGGCAACATTTTCGTACTTACAGAAGTGAATAGCCATACTAGACGATGCAAATAGCTAGGTTGGATCATAAACCTTTAAATAAAACAAAGCATATCAAAATTATTCTGAAGTTTAAATAAACCTTTTTTTGTCTTATATATCTTTTAGTATCGGTACAAAAAAAAAGAAACAAGTAACAATTATGTTAGGTTCAGTAATAACATTTAATAATATTAATCTGTTGCAAAATTATAAAAAATTGTTATTGCAATAATCAATATTTCCTTTATGATATTGAAAAGAGTTAAAATTGTTGCCATTCTGGAAGAAAAAAAAAAATAAAAAAATAAATAAAATAAAAATAAAATAATTAAAATGCTTGGCATCGGGAGCTAATGCTACATGTGTCCTAAATCGTGGATCTACATGGTGAGATAAAACAAAAAAACTGCAACAAAATCGAACGCCATAATTTTCACATTTTTATACCCTCCACCATACATAGTATGGAGTTCGTCATTCCGTTTGTAACTCATCGAAATAATAATTTTAGACCCAACAAAGTATATAAATTCTTGATCAGTGTAAGATTCTAAGACGATTTAGCAATGTCCGTCCGCCTGTCCGTCTGTTGAAATCACGCTACAGTCTAAACGAATTAAGATAGGAAGCTAAAATTTTGCACAGATCCCTCTTTTGTCTGCAGGCAGGTCAAGTTCGAAGATGGGATATATCGGTCCACGATATCGTATAGCCCCCATATAACGGTACCCCCCGATATTCGGTATTTTGATGATTTTAGCCACATTTTCTAATGGAATGGTCTGAAAATCCACACAAGAAGTTCATTGTGGGTACTTTATCCCTTGGAAAAGAATTATCTATATAAGTCCACGATATCGTATAGTCCCCATATACCAATGAAACCGCCACACGCTGCCCAAATGTTGCTCTGCGGTATTTGGCCCATTCCCGGCGAGGCGCTTGCTTGAGGCGATAGACACTTTGTTTTTTTTTTTGTACCAACCTAACTTTCCAAAATACTCCAGACACAATAGTCCAACGGGTTGGTATCCCGTGATTTTGGTGGCCGTTGTGCGCTGGAAATGAAGTGACGAACCTCATTTTGTAACCATTCTTGGATGGCGCGTGCTAAGTGCGATGGTGTTGACTCCTGTTGGAATGTCCAAGGTCTGCGGCCAAACTATTCGCGTGCCCAAGGCTTTAATACACCCTCCAAAATATTTTCGGGATAATATTCGGCATTTATTCTGATGCAACGGTCGGTCGATTAATACGAGCGTAGAGCGACCATTGGCTGTTATGGCGGCCCTCACCATCACCATGGCCGGCGCTTGAGTTCTGGTGGCCAACCGAAGAGGCACATTTTCAGCTGACGTCTTTGGCAGGTAAACACCATCATTTTGTTTGTTTACAAACTGCGGGACAACGAATGTTTCCTCATCGGAGAAAACAAAATTCGGCAGTTCATCACTTTCGGGCAAGCGAAGGAACTCTTTAGCTCTTTTGAGTCTGTTGTCTTTCTGTTGCGGTGTAAGTTCTTGCAATGTCTTGGAATTTCAATAGCTCATTTTCAATATCTGCCGAATAGAATATTGCGATATGTTCAGCTCACGAGACAGTTTACTAACACTGCGATGCGAACCATTTCTGCTGATGTTGCTGTTGTCTTCCGTCCACTTCCTGGACGTCGGGCTACGCTATCAGTATCACGATGACGAGCGATGGTACGAGACACAAAAGATTTATTCACATTTAAATGCTGGAGTGCTCTAGCGATAGCCACTTGTGGTTTTCCAGCCAAACATAAATAAATCACACTATCACGCTTGAATTCCATCACGACTAACATTTTCTCTGGAAAATTCTCACCAAAATGCTTTTGTACGCTTGTAAACAATATAATGAACTGTAACTGGTATAATTTTAACAGCTGTTGGACCAGTGGCTTGATAATGACAGGAGTCTGAAATTTGTTCCAGTTTTTTCATCTCACCCTATAGGTAGGTCTCCTTTCCAAAATCTTTCTCAAACTTATTTCTGATCCGGGTGTCTGGCAATTTTAGTATTCCAATCACAGTTTGAGTAAGTATTAGTGATAAATGTATATTTTCTTGAATGTGCCTTAACAGAAAAGTCCAGGAAAAATTTAGCAGGCGTATGTGTCACTTCCAAACTTTATTAGCAATGATAACTTCATTTCATTCACAAAGCCAATATTCCAATGGGTATCATTATTAGCATTATCAGTAAGAAACAAGTAAAAAAACATTAAGTTCGGCCGGGCCAAACTTTTAATACCCTCCACCTTAGGGTAAAGGAAACATTAGAAGAAATATGGCAAAAACCATTAAAATGTCGAATATCGGGAGGTACCGTTATATGGAGGCTATATCAAATGTGTAGGTCCACGATTTGATATAGCCTCCAATGTTTCGCCAAAGGACTTAGAACACATTATGACCAACAAATTCCAATTTTCAGACAAATCCGTGAAGAAATGTGGAAAAATTCATCAAATGGGAGGTACCGTTATATGGAGGCTATACCAAAAACGTGGACCTATAATTGCAATGACTCGCCACACGAACTGGGACCCATTATGATCTACAACTACCAATTTTCAGAGAAATTCTTGAAAAAATGTGTCAAAAATCATCAAAATACCGAATATTGGGAGGTACCGTTATATCGGGACTATATCAAAACGTGGACCTATACATACAATGTTTCGCCACACGAACTAGGACCTATTATGACCCACAAATACCAATTTTTAGAAAAATCAGTAAAAAAATGTGGCAAAAACCATCAAAATACCGAATATCGGGAGGTACCGTTACATGGGGACTATACCAGAACGTGGACCAATACAAGCAATGTTTTGCCACACGCACAGGGACCCGTTATGACCTACCAATACCAATTTTCAGATAAATCCGTGAAAAAATGTGGCAAAAATCATCAAAATACCGAATATCGAGTAGTACCGTTATATGGGGGCTATACCAGAACATTTTCAATACCAACCATCCTAGACACAACTCAAATTGCTTTGCTAAATTTTGGCGCTCTACGTCAAATAATGTGGGTTGTATCGCGATATCAACAGACAGACATACAGACGGACATCGTTAAATCGACTTAGAATTTTATGCTGATTATGAATATATATACCTTATGGGGTCTACGACGAATATTTAAGGATGTTACAAACGGAATGACAAAGTTAATATACCCTCCTTTCCAAAGTGGAGGATATAAAAAAATGATTACATTTTTCAGATTTAGAATTGCTCCCTTAGATATCTCAATCCCATTCAATGTGCACCAAATGTGTAATACCAGTCAAAATAGAAGTACATATCAGGTGAATAGTATATATGAAGCTATACTTATGTTTGATCCGATTTCATATACGAGCTTTTGGGCTGTGCCAAAATTTCATCCTATTCGTGCAGACCGAGTCCTGCGAGATCTGTGCAATATTGGATATTGCTACCATATTTATCTTCGTCTGATTTTAAGGTTGTTGTCCGCCATATGTTTAATATCAGCCCAAATCGGACTAAATTTAACACAGCCTAAAGTTTCGTATACCAAATCGGATAAAATATATGAAAAGCTTCATATATATTTTTCACGTGATATGCACTCAATTGCAAATAAATACAATGCTAAATATCAAATGCAGACTAGAAATACCTTTGTCAAATTTTTTTAAAATCGGATCAGATTTTCACATGGATTCCATACATATTTCCCGTTTAATTTGAAGAAATGTATGTAACAATCACGTTTCGTTTGTAGTTGTTGAATTTTGGACCATACGATTAATTTCCGGCTAAAATAAAATCTGCCAAGTTTGGACCTAATCAGTTTAGATATAGCTCCATCAAATGTTGTGGAAATATATTTTTAAAGTTTCCATATATTAATGGCATGCTAAAAATGTATACTTCCTATGGGTTGTGGTCTCCAGCGACCCAGAGAATTTTTCCCTAAATTTAATCTTTTTTAATTTCTTTCTAATATTTTTAAGTCCATCTCCCTATAAATCTCAGGATCACTTTTGCATTGAAAGCTTTTCGAGTATAGTAATATGACTTACAACTGAATATCATTCTTGTTTAACTTTCTTTAATTCAAATTTTAAAAAAACAACATTTCAATGATTATACAATATGCAATACATTGTTGTAAATCTAGTTGCTTAACGTTTTATTTCCCATCCAGTAAAATTTTTCATTCCAAAAAAAAAAAAAAAATGGAGAAACTCAAATCTACATATTATGCTATCAAAATGTACTTCACATGACCACCAAAAAGGAAACTTTCAGTTTCATAATTTATTTATGGCAAAACCTAGAATGGATGAACGTTTCGCCTTCTGTGCCACACACACAAACACACAGGGCAGAGAGTGATGATGGCGGTTTGTTATGTTGCTGCAACTGTGGCTTAATGCAAGGACTGAGAGACAGTTAAGTAAATGTACATATGTGTGCATTTAGATATTTGAAACGAAGGAAAAGGTACCTTATGTAGTAGTTGGGTGTGACAGTTGTTAAACATACAAGGGTTTGAGGTCAATTTTGGATGGTATGTTAGTATAAGTGTATGAAACAAAGACTAAAGAAGGATACTTTGGAATTTTACTACCAGTAACTTTTCCCCATATTAATTAACTGTTAGGTTGACACTCTCTGGTACCTACCCCAGAATATTTAAAATCTTAAAAAGATGAATTAAGGGACATATAATATTAGCAATTAAACTCATCATAAACCAGCAAAGAAAGGTCAAAAGTCGGAAAAATTTTTGTAATGGGAATTTATGTGAAGTAGATCATGCCAACTATGAACCAAATCACATTGCTGTATAGTGCATCATGCACCCGAGATAAAGATTATATTAAACAAGTAAAAAAGCTGTAAGTTCGGCCAGGCCGAATTTTGAATACCCTTCACCATTTGGCACAAATTTGGCAATTTTCAAAACAATAAAATCCGTTAAAAATTCTGTTAGAGTCTATGCGACGACATGAACCTGCAAAGGCAACTCTTGTCATAACCTATTGCAATATTCAAATGCGAAACTTGAAAAATATCTGTTTATAATGTAGCTAAAATCAGAATACCGAATATAGGGAGGTACCATGGGGGTTATAAAACGTGGACCTGCACAGACAATTTCCTGGCATAGGTTGAAGTATCCATTACGAACTTCAAATGCCACATTTGAAACAATTCCGGTGAATCATGTAGCTAAAATCATTAAAATACCGAATATCGGGAAGTACCGTTATATGGGGGCTGTACGAAAACGGGGATCTGCAGAGACATATTACAGTCATAGGCTATAGTATCCATTTCGAACTTTAAATACCAAATTTGAAACAATTCCGATGAATAATGTCGCTAAAGTCATATAAGTATCGAATACCGGGAGGTACCGTTATATGGGGGATATACGAAGATGTGGGCCCGCACAGACAATTTTCATAGGTTGTAGTACCCATCACGAAGTACAAATACGAATTTTGAAACAATTCCGGAGAATAATGTCGCAAAAATCATCAAAATTCCAAATATCGGTACGTACCGTTACTTACGGGCTAAACGAAGACGTGGACCTGCACAGACAATTTTCTGTCATAGGTTGTAGTACCCATTACGAAGTGCAAATACCAAATTTGAAATAACTCCGATGAATAATGTCGCTAAAATCATTAAAATACCGAAAATCTGGAGGTACCGTTATGTGGGGGCTATATCAAAACGTGGACCTACGTGGCCCATTTTCAATACCAAAAGTCCTGTTGACATAATACACATTTGAGTAAAATTTAATTAACCTACTTCATCTATTTCGGAAGCTAAAGTTATTTACACTGACGGATTGCCGGACAGACAGACGAACAGAGGACGGACGCTAAATCAACATAGAATTTTATGCTGATCAAGAATATATATAATTTGTGGGGTCAAAAATGTGTATTTCGAGGTGTTACACAGGAATAATGGTGACGGTATAAAAATATATATCGGATACGAAACACAAAATGGAGACGTACATCCCAAAATTCACTCCACTTGGACCGATATTAGCCATTATTTGCACAATAAACCTGAAATCGCTATATCCAAATCTTAGCCATTCTCTATAAAATTTGGCAAATGTATTTCTGACCTCTACAAGATATCTGGTACTAAATATCATTGTTGTCGAATGCATATTATGTCGGAGCTACAGGTATATCTGAACATATTACTCCAAATTTGATGTACTTGCTGCTAGACTGAATTTGGGCGGATGTGCCAAAATTCAAGTCATTTGGACTAATATTGGGTATTTGGTGCACATTTAACCCGAAATAGGTTGAAGATATATATGGGAGTTACATCTAAATCTGAACCGATCTTGACAAAAATTGATACACATGTTTCAGAGCTGTATCTGATATCAGGTAACAAATATCATTGTTGTGGAAACAATGTTACGCGTGTGAGGGTCTTTAAACCCTAAATCGGATGAAACATACATATGGGTGCTATAGCTATATCTGCACCGATTTTCTCCAAATTTATTGTAATTGCTTCTAGACTGAATTCGGTCGAATGAGTCAATTTTTAGGTCATTTGGACTGATGTTGGCCATTTAGTGCACAATTAACCCGAAATCGGTTGAAGATATATATGGGAGCTATATCTAAATTGGAAACATATCTCACAAGTTTCAATAGGGTTCGTCTTTGGTCCAAAATAATATTGTTTCGAAAATTTCATCTAAATCGGATAATAAATGCGACTTGAATTTTGTTCACAAAAATACATGGACAGACGGACGGACCGACGTGCTTTAATCGACTCAGAAAGTGATTCTATGAAGATCCTCAATGATAACTATGAGTGTATCTCGCTTCCTTCTCCATGTTACAAGCAAATGCACAAAGACATAATATCCTTACCTCTGTGTGGTGTAGGGCATAAACAATATAAATTACCATACAAAACTTTAAATTCCTTGCTCCTGACGTATACGCTTTGATTGTACTCATACGCCGTATATACTTTTTGTCCAGCGAATGAATCGCAAATTTCTAAATGTATCTTGACAACAAGCTTGCATGCGACCATTTCGCATGTTTTCCCCAATATCACCCAGAAAACCTTAACCTTTAATTTCCCCACTCATATTCCATGGGGTACTCCAGAAAACTGAATATCAGCAGTTGTTAGAAAAGTTCATGGCTGTAAAAACTTTTGTTTGAAGGTTTTATGCAACAATGTCTTTAATATGCACACATACACATGCACACACACATATATGTATACACTCTATGTTCCATGTTGCTCATATGCAAACAAGAACGCAAACAACACAAACAACATCTATTTTGGGGGTAATTCTTGAATATTTTTTCCAGGGATTTTATTTGTTAGTAGAAAAACTGTTATTTCGTTCGGCTCCAAACAAACAAAAACAAAAAGGCGAAATAAAATAAATTTGTCTATCTTGCAGTCAGTGAGTCAGTCGGTTGGGGAGACGACGGCTACGACGGCAATGCACCATGAAAAATATGAGTGATGTACAAATACACAGACATGCAACTCGAGGAAAATATAGAAAAAAACTTTATTTTTTTTCGAACAAAAAGTAGCATTTTATTTGTTGCTCTGCTTTAACAACTTCATGGCTGGTGAACAGCTGCCGTCCCGCACCAACAACCTTAGTATCCGTCTTGTGGTATGAAATCATTTTTCCATATGCTTTGCCTTGAAAAATTCTCCAGATGTGTGAATGAAATTTTGTGCATATATTTGCAGCGGGTTGAGAACATGTCCCAGGCAACAATTTTTTGGGACGGAGGATAATTATTATGAATAAAATAATGATAATTAATACTAAAGGGCGATTTATAAGAACTGTAGAACAGCTTTTATGCCCTTCACCATACAATAGAGGGTATATTTGATGTTTATTAACTCCTCGAAATACTCATATCAAACCCAACAAATAATATATATTCATGATCAGCGTAAAATTCTAAGTCGATTTAGCCATGTCCGTCTGTCTCTCTGTTGTCATCACCCTATCTTTCGAATGAATTGAAATAGAAGGCTAAAATTTTGTTTATTTTTCCAGTAGGCAGGTTAAGTTCGTAAATGGGCCATGTAGGTCCACATTTTCATATAGCCCCCATATAACGGTGCCTCACCATATTCGGTATTTTGATGATTTTAGCGACATAACATACCGGAATTGTCTCAAATTTCGTATTTGAAGTTCAAAATGGATACTACCGCCTTCGTATAGGCCTCATATATCAGTACCTCCTTCTAATCGGTATTTTGACGATTTTGGGTACAATACTCAACGCAATAGTTTGAGATGTTGTATTTGAAGTTCGGAATGGATGCTACAGCCTGTGACAGAGAGTTGTCCATGCAGGTTCAGGTTTTCGTACAGCCCCCCCTATAACGGTACCTCCCAATATTCCGTATTTTGATGATTTTAGCTACATTATTCCCTGTTTATTTAAAGTTTCGAAATTGAATATGGTAATGGCTTATGACAAACGTAGTCTAGAGACCCTATAACGGCTCTATTCGGTATTTTTAAGATTATAATAGAATTTTTAACGGATTCTATTTTTTGAAAATTTCGAAATTCATTCTAAATGGTGGAGGGTATTCAAAGTTCGGCCCGGCCGAACTAACTGCTTCTTAACTTTAAAAAAAAAAAAACGAAAATAAATGAAATCTTTCATATTGAATTTACCGAGGGGAATATTGTTATAACCATTGAACAATGTATCGAAATCCAATTTTTATGCCAAAATTATTTTAACGTTTCCATATTTAAACCCTAGTTTCAACAGTGTCCTCAATATCAAATTTCAGAATTTCAGCTCAATCTCTTCAACCAATATCAAATTTCGTAAAAGTTACTACGAATATCCACAACAATCTACATCTCTCAACCCTGGATACCAACAGTAATCCAAAATTAGTAACATTAAGTACTTTTCGAACAATTATAGTACCCAGTTTAGTACCACTTAGAACTTTTAGAACAATTATAGCACACATTTCCAAAACCACCTCCATATCTTTACCACAGATACCAACAGTGATATCTATATTAGGATTTAAGCTCATTCATTCACCCAAAACCAAATTAAGTAATATTTAGTACTTCTCGTATAGTTATAGAAAAATTCCCAAAACCATCCCCATATCTCAATTCTGGATACTAACAGAGTTTTCAATATCAAATTTGGGGATTCCCACCCTTTTGTTTTTTTTTTTTTTTTTGTTACGAAGGCTCTATTAAATACGAATAGTGGTGTAGGGTATCATATAGTCGGCCCTGCCGGCTTTTGACCTTACCTTACTGGTTTATCTTGTCAAATTTCAGTGCATAGGTGAAGGTTTCCATCTCTAATGCGTATAAATGCAAGGGATTTGTAAATATAAACTTTGACAATGAGATGTTGTCAAATGAATAATTTTGAAAAAAAAAAAAAATAAAAAAAACTGTAAGTTCGGCCTGGCCGAACTTTGAATACCCTCCACCATTTGGCACGAATTTGGTAACTTAAAAAAATAAAATAAAATCCGTTAAAAGTTCAGTTTAAATCTTAAACATACCGAATGTAGAGGTTACAATAGGGTCTATGGACCTGCATAGGCCACTTTTGTCAAAAGCCATTACAATACTCAAATGCGAAGCTTGAAAAAAATATGTTTATAATATAGCTAAAATCACCAAATTACCGAATATCGGGAGGTACCGTTATATGGGGGCGACACCAAAACGTGAACCTGCACAGACAATTTTCTGTATTATCCATTGGGAACTTCAAATACCAAATTTGAAACAATTCCGGTGAATAATGTCGCTAAAATCATCAAAATACCGAATATCGGGAGGTACCGTTATATGGGGGCTATGCGAAGACGTGCAACTGCGCAGACAATTTTCTGTCATTGACTGTAGTATCCATAAGCAAATACCAAATTTGATACAATTCCGGTGAATAATGCGCTAAAATTATCAAAAATATCGTTATATGGAGGCTATACGATGACGTTGGCCTTTTTTGTCATTGGCTGTAATACCTTTTATGAATTCCAAATACGAAACTTGAGACTACTTCGGTGAATAATATCCCTAAAATCGCCAAAATGTTGTATATCGGAAGGTACCGTTGTATATGGGCTATACGTGCCGTTGTATGTTTGCTATACGTTATCGTGGACCTATATAGAAATTTCTCTTCCAGAAAGTAAAGTGCTTGGATAGAACTTCTAGTATGCATTTTTTAGACATTTCCATTGAAAATGGAGTTATAATCATCAAAATATTGGATATCGGGACGTACCTTTATATAGGGACCATACGATATCGTGGACCCTCTTCCAGTGGATAAAGTACTCACACGAAAACCCTTGTGTGGATTTTCAGACAATTCCATTGAAAAATGTGACTAAAATCATAAAAATACCGAATATCTGGGGTACCGTTATATGGGGGCTATACGATATCGTGGACCGATGTGGACATCTTCGAACTTGACCTATCTGCAGGCAAAAGACAGATCTGTGCAAAATTTTACCTTCCTATCAAAATTCGTTTTGACTGTAGCGTGATTACAACAAACGGACGGACAGGGCTAAATCGTCTGAGAATTTTACGCTGATCAAGAATATATATATATATATATATATATATATATATATATATATATATATATATATATATATATATATATATACATATATATATATATGTATATACTTTGTTGGGTCTATAATTATTATTTCGATGAGTTGCAACCAGAATGACGAACTTAATATACCCTCCATAGTATGTATGGTGGAGGGTATGAAAATGGTATTGAGGAATTGGGAATAGATTGAACTGATAAATTTTGTTGAGGGTTAAAATTTTTTTTTAATTTTTACCTTTGGGGTATTTGGGGCGTTGAAAAAAAGCAGATTTTTGGAAATTCGTAAATTAAAGTTGGAAATTATACATGAGTGTAGAAAATAGTCCTGCGTTATCACTTACCGATTTATTAGAGCTATAACTTTGACATTTGAGCAAATGTTGAGATAACACAGGAATTTAAGAAAGGTTAAAATATGGTCAGAAAATTCGAAAAAATCGTTATAGAGCATTTCGAAATCCTATACCCTACACCACAAGGTGGTCAGGGTATTATGTCTTTGTGCATTTGTTTGTAAGAGGCAAAAGGAAAAGAGATAGACCCATAGTTCCTTTTGATGATCTGCATAGAATCACATTCTGAGTCGATTTATGCATGTCCGTCCGTCCGTCTGCCTGTCTGTCCGTCTGTCCATGTATTTTTGTAAACAAAGTACAGTTCGCATTTATTGCCCTATCCAGATGAAATTTTGCACAAATCATTTGTTTGGCCCAAAGACGAACCCTATTGAAATTGGAGATATTCGGTAAAAATTTAGATATAGCTCCCATATATATCTTCGTACGATTTGCCTTTTATTGTGCACCAAACGTCTAATATCTGCCCGAATTGTATGGAATTTCGCACATACAACCAAATTAGACCTGGAAATAAATATGCCAAACTTGAAGAGTTACAAACAGAATGACGAACTTAATATACCCTCCATATTTCAGATATAGCTATAGCTCCCATATATATTGTTCATCCGATTTGTTATTTTTGTCCTCCGCAACCGTAATATGCACTTTGTAACAACAATATTTGGGGAAATATATCAAATGCAGCTCAGAAATACTTTTGCTAAATTTTATTGATATCGGTTCAGATTTGGATTTAGCTTCCATATATAACTTTGTCCGATTTACCTTTTATTGTTCACCAAACGTCTAATATTTGCCCAAATGAGATGGAATTTGGCACATACGATCGAATTGAGTCTAGAAAGTAGTATGCCAAATTTGGTAAAGATCGATTCAGATATAGCCATAGCTACAATATATATTCTTCACCCGATTTGTTATTTTTGTCCTCCGCAGGCATAATATGCAATCTGTAACAACAATATTTTGGGAAATGTATCAAATACAGCTCAGAAATATCTTTGCCAAATTTAATCGAGATTGGTTCAGATTTGGATATAGCTCCCATATATATCTTTGTCTGATTTCAAATTAATTATTTTAACTAATTTTTCAAATTCAATTATATTTTTTATCAAATATTTTGCCATTACTATTCTTAATTTTCCGATCGACTTATTTCTTTTTCATATTTGTCGCCATTACCGTTCCTGGGTTATTCATCTCCACACACTATAAACTATAACTACTTCTGATGCGGTTGTTGCTCCTTTTTTCCGGTTGCCACATGAAAAGAAGGAACAATTTTAATTACACTTTTGGTTTCTCATTTTTGTTATTTTTTTACTTCTTTTTTCACATTTTTTTCTCTCCTTACTTTCCAAATGTTCAATTTATAATCATTATTTATGCATGAGATACAAGATGCTTTTAATTATTAAAAAATTCATTTGCATTCTTTCGTTTCGTTTTATTTGCTGCTGTTGTTGCTGCTGCTGCTACTAAACAACAAAATACGAAGTATTGGAAGAGCAATAAAAACCATAAACGCTGCACTCACCGAATGTCTGACTGACTGACGGGGTCCTGCAGCACTACTGCTGCTGAGGTGTTAGAATGACGAGAAACACTCAAGATGGCCTTTTCGGTGTGGCTGGCTTAGCTTGTTAAGCCAAGTCAAAGACACTTGACGAATTAATGGACATCTCTAATTAAGGCAGGGAATTAAAGAAGAAGACAAAAAAAAAAAAAAACAGCATCGGTAAACCGAGCAGCTAAGGATGGGAATAAGTTCTTAATGGCTAAAGAAAAAGAGTTGATCAAAGGGAATTAAAGAATCAACATAATTGCGAAAACCGTGTGAACAGGACAGGTGTTAGATATATAGTTTTGTGGCGAAGGTGGTTTAGAGCTGAGTTTGGTTTTTAATATTTTATAAGGGCTAAAATAAATGTTATGATGGAATATCCCACCCCGACTAATAGGAGATTACTGATAGTGATGGAACATCTTATGACTTGTGGAAGAATACATTTTGATATTTTTAAAAGTCGAGATATTCTATGACACAGTATAATTTGAGAGCTTTACAATCCGCGGACACAATTTTTTTTATAAAGTTCCCAATTAGGTAGACTGTAAGAAAGCAAAATCCCAAAAAAATTCACAACTAATTTCAAACTATGACTTACCTCCTACCACTACCAAGGGTATTTCCTTTCTCGGAATCTATTTCAATGCCAAAGGCAAAATTCTAAATCAAAAGACAATGTGTATATGTGTTTTGGGCAGCGTGAACTTCCTTTATATATCCAGGGACTTGCAAGCGCCCTGGATAGCCTGGATGCCGTAACGTATATATAACATTAAAAGCCAAGGCCGGCTTAGTGAGATATTTGATTAAGATTGAATTTGATTGAAAAATTTAATTCCAGAAGACAGAAATACGTCGGTTTTGCGGAAGACGTGGCATATTTTATGAAATACTTAAAATATTTAAATATATTTCGTGATTTGTTTGATTTTCAGTTATTAGATTTAGACATACTGACTTATAGGGACATTCAGACGTATTTCTATTAATTCCTCTTATTAAGTACTCTTAAATCTACTTTTCCAAGGTGAAGGTTATAAATCCACCTAGAAAAGGAGGGTATACTAATTTTGTCATTCCGTTTGTAACATCTCTAAATATTCGCTACAGACCCCATAAAGTAGATATATTCATAATCAGCATTAAATTCAAAGTCGATTTGATGATGACCGTCTGTCTGTCCGTCCGTCTCTCTGTTGAAATCGAGATACAGTCCACATTATTTGACGTAGAGCTCGAAATTTTGGCATAACAATATGTATTATGTCTAGGATGGTTCATATTGAAAATCATATATATCGGTCCACGTTCCTAAATAGGGATATCGAACAGTTGTAGTTCATTTTTTCCAAGACCACCTCCATATTTCCAAGATCACCTGATAGGGTTTTTCGATAGTTACAATATATACTTTCAAAACACTTTCACAGCTACACATGAACAGGGATTTCCGGATTTCACCCAATACCAAATTTTCTTTTCGTCAACTTGTGGTACCTTTATCACTAAACACCCATAGGGGGGTCCCCAATACAATACCCTAAACCAAACTATTCTAAATGTCAGGATGACAGAGCAACAGAATAAATTCGGTTTTTGTTAATAGGCACGACATATCTTATGGAATATTTAAAACAAATTACTTAAATATCTACCACGGTTTGTAAAGCAAATGAATGACTTACCCTGCCCAATCAGTATTTATCGTATCCCATTCAGTATATTTATCTTCTTCATATTTCCATTTTCGTTTTGCGTTCTTTCAGATGTATTATTTTCGACCAATTTTAAGGAAACTCCATTATTGTTATGAAGACAGTTCTAATTCCACATAATATTTAATTAAATTGCTTATATGAGGATATTTTTCAAATCATATGTGAAATTCCATTGAATTTTCGTTTTCAAATATTTTTTTTTTTAATATGAATTTGCTTATTTTTGTCAATTTCGAATTTGAATTTCAATGCCAACTTGATAACATACAAAAAATGATTACAGGAAGAACTCAGTAAATTATTAAAGGACTAAAAATAGAAGACAAGTGTACGGACTTTTTGATAACTTACATCGAAGAGTAAGCAAAATAAAAAGGAAAAAGTTCCCACATCTTCGCCTTTTTTTAAAATTTTCCGACTAAAACTCCTTACAATTCGTTTATTTGTAGTGTCTTCGGCAATATTACTGATAATAATACGAAGATTATTTTGGTCTGATATTTAAGGCCTCAAGCGAGTTAATATTTTGTTTTTTTTTTTATTATGAAAAAAACTCTCTTTAAACAGGATCGTAGCAAGTCAAAATATTCCTTGAAATTATTAGCCTTAAAAATCTACTATAGGGTGGGATGAAAAAACTGCAACAAACTTCAGACTGCTGTCATTTCCAAGCCACTCGTCCGACAGCCGTTAAAATTATTCCAGTGACAGCTCATTATGTTGATTACAAGCGTACAAAAGCATTTCATTGGTCGTTTGAAGGCCATAATTCGTGCCAAAGGTGACCGATTCGAACAAATCTAAACTTATTCTAAAATATGATGCTACTTCCGACATTTTTTGCTTTCATTCAATAAAATTAAAAAAAATGTAACCAAATCCGTTTTTGGAATCGATCTAGAAATGTTTGTCCGTCCATCCATTTGATGCACACGATAACTCTCCAAGGGAGCCCCCGTTTTGGCTTAGAAAACTTAGATCGAGTTCGAAGATGAGCAATATTGGTCCAATCCTACTGGTACCTACCTCAAATAAGGTCAACAATTTCAAAGAAAATAATTTTCCTCATACAACAAAAGCAAATCATCCAATTTTGTTCAAACTGTGCAACCAAATAACCATATCAGTGCTAGGACGATACCATTCTACTGTCTCAAGTACCATCCTTACAAAGGGTCAAAATGTTGAATAATTTTATCCCTCATAAAATGCATAATAACCATCTTATTTAATGTAAAATTCAAACATTCCCATACTTTTACAAATACACATTCTGATAAATGATGTTTTGTTGGCAATTAACAAATTTGCCGTGATTATTAGATGTCAAAGCGAAATAAGTTTTTTCGCCTAGAAAAAAACAAAAAAATGACATCAAAACGAACAGACAGAGCTGTATTTTTTACCAATTCGCTTCCTGGCCGACCTTATACGAAGATTATTTTGGTCTGATATTTAGGGCTTAAGCGAGGTAATTTTTTGTCTTTTCTTAAAATATGAAAAAAAAAAAAAAAACTCTCTTTAAACAGGATCGTACCAAGTCAAAATATTCCTTGAAATTATTAGTCGTAAAAATCTACTATAAGGTGGGATGAAAAAACTGCAACCAACTCCAGACTGCTGTCATTCCTAAGCCACTCGTCCGACAGCTGTTAAAATTATTCCAGTGACAGCTCATTATATTGTTCACAAGCGTACAAAAGCATTTTGGTAAGAATTTTCCAGAAAAATTATTATTTGTGATGGAATTCAAGCGTGATAGTGTGATTTCTTTAGATTTGACTGGAAAATCACAAGTGGCTATCGTTAGAGCACTCCAGCATTTAAATGTGAATAAATCTTTTCTGTCTCGTACCATCGCTTGTTACCGTGATACTGGTAGCGTAGCCCGACGTCAAGGAAGTGGACGGGAAAAAACAGCAACATCAGCAAAAATGGTTCGAAAAGTAAAGAA
The DNA here is from genome assembly GCF_030504385.1 of Musca domestica. Classification (NCBI taxonomy): domain Eukaryota; kingdom Metazoa; phylum Arthropoda; class Insecta; order Diptera; family Muscidae; genus Musca; species Musca domestica. The sequence continues at coordinate 21,783,439 of NW_026712363.1, read as the reverse complement.
TCTACTTGATCGAAACCCGCCTCTCAGTGACCAAAAAATGGCTCGTGACCTGAACATATCCCAATATTCGATTCGGCAAATATTAAAAAATGAGCTAGGGCTAAAGCCATTGAAATTCCAAAAAGTGCAAGAACTTACACCGCAGCAGAAAGAAGATAGATTGCTTCGCTTGGCCGAAATTGGTTAACTGCCGAATTTTGTTTTCTACGATGAGAAAACATTCGTTGTCCAGCAGTTTGTAAATAAACAAAACAATCGCGTTTACTTACCAAAGAGGCTAGCTGAAAATGTGTTCGGTTGGCCACCAGAACTCAAGCGCCGGCCATGGTGGTGGTGTGGGCCGCCATAACAGAAAATGGTAGCTCTACGTTCGTATTAATCGACAGAGGCATCAGAAAATATGCCAAATATTGTCCGAAAATATTGTGGAGGGTGTATTTAAGCCTTGTGCACGCAAACATTTTGGCCGCAGACACTGGAAATTCCAACAGGACACAGCACCATTGCACTCAGCACGCGCCACCCAAGAATGGTGACAAAATGTGGTTCTTCGCTTCATTTCCAGCGCACAATGGCCACCAAAGTCTCCGGATAACAATCCGTTGGGCTGTTGTGTCTGAAGTATTTTAGAAAACAAGGTTGGCACTAAAAAATACCAAGGTGTCGATGACCTCAAGCAAACACTTCGCCGGGAATGGGTTAAAGTACCACAGAGCAACATTCGGGCAGCGTGTGACGGTTTAATTGGCCATTTGAAGGCCATAATTCGTGTCAAAGGCGACCAATTCGAACAAATCTATACTAATTTTAAAATTCGATGCTATTTCCGACATTTCTTGCTTTCATACAATAAAATTAAAAAAAAAAATGTAAAAATTATGTTGTTTGACTTTGTTTTTATATCACCCAGCATGCTTTATTCTGAGATTTATGGTCAAATTTTGTCAATTTTCAAAAATGATGCTTTATTGTAGATTTTTGCATAAACTCACATAAAGTATGGTTTTAAGTCTAAAACGTGTTTGTAATATATATAAATCCTTGGCGTTTAGGTAAGATTAAGCCCCTTGACGTCTTCTAGGACCTATATTAGAATTCAGTGTTTTTCTATTGCCTAATTTTTTGTTTTTAAATATGTTTACTTTCCACAATCCCGTTTAAAGTGACTTTTAAAACAAAGAATCAAAAAGGTTGATGACTTAAGCGAAGGCTAAAATTTTCCTAAAAATGTTTGTAGTGTGACGACGAAAGTCATTTCATTTGTTTTCGTCCCCACTTTGTTGTTTAATTGTCAAATTGTCAAATTTATTTGTGTAAATAATGAATTATTTATATAAATATGAATTTTCATAAACACCGCTTTTTATTTCCAAAACTTAACCAATCCCCCTCATAATTATTTACATCGATTTCTTGTTTGGCATTGATTTTAACACTGGACAGTTAGGTTCAATGACCGTCATATTCAAGGCCACGCAGTAACAGCGAGCAATGTTGTTAGATCAACGCACAACTGCAATGACAATGCACTGCACCAATGCATAGGCAGCCAACAACAAGCAAGCATCACAACGATCGATTCAACCAAAGCATTGCGCCAATGCATAAACGCACAACAACAAACAAGACTCACTGGGCATTGATGCTAATGCATGGTAGTGGAGACCGGACAACGCAGGCATAGCATAACAACAAAGACCATGCATGACAGTGAACCATCGTTCGATGATGGCAAAGCGAATGCATGGAAGACAAAATTTATAACTGTTTTGTCTAACAACAAAAAGGCTTTGCCATAGAAAGCCTGAGATCACGTGACATGCTGCGATCCTATAAAAAGGAAAAGTTCTATGAGAAGTTCTTTCAGTTTTTGAAGTGAACAACAGCAAAGAAGTCAGGTGAGTCAGAGTGGTGACAAGATAGGAAAACTGTTAGAGGTGTCATAGCCCTTCGGTAACTCGTGTTCTCTAACTAGATTCTAAACCCTTGAGGTGTCGCAAAGCCCTTGGGTTCTTCGGGAATTTAGCCCTTGAGGTGTCGTAAAGCCCTTGGGTTCTTCGGGAATTTAGCCCTTGAGGTGTCGTAAAGCCCTTGGGTCCTTCGGAAATTTAGCCCTTGAGGTGTCGTAAAGCCCTTGGGTTCTTCGGGAATTAACCCCTTGAGGTGTCGTAAAGCCCTTGGGTTCTTCGGGTTTCTTCGCTTCTAACCCCTTGAGGTGTCGTAAAGCCCTTGGGTGCTTCGGGAATTAACCCCTTGAGGTGTCGTAAAGCCCTTGGGTTCTTCGGGTTTCTTCGCTTCTAACCCCTTGAGGTGTCGTAAAGCCCTTGGGTGCTTCGGGAATTAACCCCTTGAGGTGTCGTAAAGCCCTTGGGTTCTTCGGGTTTCTTCGCTTCTAACCCCTTGAGGTGTCGTAAAGCCCTTGGGTGCTTCGGGAATTAACCCCTTGAGGTGTCGTAAAGCCCTTGGGTTCTTCGGGTTTCTTCGCTTCTAACCCCTTGAGGTGTCGTAAAGCCCTTGGGTGCTTCGGGAATTAACCCCTTGAGGTGTCGTAAAGCCCTTGGGTCTTCGGGTATTAACCCCTTGAGGTGTTTTGAAGCCCTTGGGATCATCGTATTTATCCCCTTGAGGCGTTAAAGCCCTTCGGGTCTCTTCGTTTGTAACCCCTTGAGGTGTCAAAGCCCTTGGGCCTTCTGGTATTAACCCCTTGAGGTGTTTTGAAGCCCTTGGGTTCGTCGTATCTATCCCCTTGAGGCGTTAAAGTCCTTCGGGTCTCTTCGTTTTTAACCCCTTGAGGCGTCAAAGCCCTTGGGCCTTCTGGTATTAACCCCTTGAGGTGTTTTTGAAGCCCTTGGGTTCATCGTTTTAACCCCTTGAGGTGTAAAGCCCTTGGGTTCTTCTTTATCAACCCCATTGAGGTGTTCAAGCCCTTCGGGTATCCCCGTTTAATCCCTTGAGGTGTCTACAGCCCTTGGTTTCTACGTTCTTCAATCCCTCGAGGTGGGGTGTTTTCGACAAACACAGGAGGATAACCAGCATCAGAAGAGCAAGGACGCTAAATTTGCCGCATTATATACCAAAATCTATATATACTTTCTTACAAGAGCTGTTTAATATAAGTAAACCCCAATCAATTCTGAATAAACGTTATTTATTTTGCTTAAAACACAAACAACTTGCGTTTTTTACTCTCTCGGTCACTTTATAAATTTCTGTGGCAGACCCTAGACCCCGCGAGCATACCTTAGCCAGAAGAAGGGAATTTGGGTCGTTACAGTGGCGCCCGAGCAGGGACCGTGAGAGAGTTTAAACGTTAAACAAGAATTGATTGGAAGGTTACGGGAATGCCGGCATCTTTGCGTGTCTCCTGGGCCTACACCCTAAGAAGGGAAGACTTGTTGGCCTATTTAGAGGAGTTCGGTTGTCCAACATCTGGTACTGTCGAAGAGCTTCGGAGACGGTTCGCCCTCCTATTATCGGAGGATCACTCCCCTCAACGATTCTCTCGACTCATAGAATTGCAGGAGAAATATGAGAAGCCAGCTACTAGCCAGGAATTGAAGTTTCTCACCCCGCAGAAAACACCCAGTATAACGGTCACCGCGTCAACTACTCCATCCGGAGGAATCAATGTTCCAGCAAACGAAAACCAAGCCGCGGCTGCTTCTTCAAATATTACCCCCGTACAGCCTAGTACGGATATTAACAAAGATAAGGCGGTTTGGGATCCTCGAGCCCTAGCAGACCAGGTCCGAAAATGGAACATCAGTTATGATGGTAGTCGAGGTCCCCTAGAATTTATCGAAAGACTGGAAGAGCTGGCCGTCATGTATGAGGTTAACCTTGAATATTTGCCCCGAATGATGCCAGAAGTATTAAAGGAAAATGCATTGGTATGGTACCGGAACAACAATCAGCAATGGACAACCTGGAAACAACTTCGAGAAGACTTCCTTCGTTTCTTTTTGCCGTCTAGGTATTTCGAACAGTTGGAAGACGAAATACGAAAAAGAAAACAACGGCCACGGGAACCCTTTAAATCATATACGTTAAGCATGCAAAACTTGATGCGCCACACCGCATATACGGAGGGCCAGAAACTCGAAAGGATTTTTAGAAATGCCCTCCCAGAATACCTCTGGTATATAAGACGCCGGGATTTTCATACGCTTAGCGACCTGCTCGAAATGGCAGACGATTTAGAGAGTTTACCTCCCGGTTCCGGTCCCATACGCGAGCAACATCGACAAATAGATCCGACCGACCTGGAAAGCAAACAGGACCGCCTCGATCCAAGCACTGCCTGTAGACGCTGTGCTCAACCTGGACATTTTGCATCTGGGTGTAGAAATTCTCAGGTTTTGTTTTGCTGGGATTGTGGTCGTAGAGGAGTACGCACCACAGATTGTTGCCGCGTTATGTCGGGAAACGGCAATCGGGTCCGAAAGAACAGAGGGGCAACGGATCCGCTGAAAATGGCCAGTCCCCTCAACTGAGAACTTCGCTTCACGTCGAAGCAACTAAACTGGTGGCCACTATAATAGTTGCGGGTCAGCCTCTAGCTGCCACGGTGGATACTGGGGCCACTAGTAATTTCATCAGTGAAAAACTACGCGACACCATTGGGCCGGACCTCTTAAGTACACCACACACTGCCCATGTTACCTTAGCCGACGGTTCCCTACGGCAAATACGAGAAGCGGTTCATACTCAGGTCATCTTTGGAAACCGGCGATTGTCAGTCAGATTTCTAGTTATGCCTGACGCCACAGAGGACCTACTACTAGGACTAGACTTTTTAGTTAAAAGCGAGGCACGTATCAGCTGTGCCGGTCTCACCTGCGAATTCGGAGTCCAGCCAGAAGTACATCATCTCGGAACAATCATAACCACGTCAGCAGCTAACGAAGAAGGAGCCGAAGCGGCTGGACATAAAACGGTAAGTGAGCTTGAAACAGAGGACCAAGCAAGGATACAATCCTTCCTAGATGTTGAACTCGGACAGTTTGAAGAAATTCAAGGCCCGTCTACCGCGGCGATCCATCGAATTAAAATGAAGGACGTCCGGCCCTTTAAGGCCCGATATGCACCCCGAAATCCAGCTATGCAGGCCATCATAGATGACAAAATTAACGAGCTTCTAACATTAGGATACATAGAGCCCTCACATAGCCCATACAGTTCCCCAATTACTTTGGCCCAAAAAAGAAACGGGACGTGGCGACTATGTATAGACTTCAGGCAACTTAACAGCCGATCTGAACCAGACGCGTATCCACTTCCCCGAATTGATACTATCTTAAATCGACTACGAGAAGCCAGGTACGTGAGCAGTCTCGATTTGAAGGACGGCTACTGGCAAATCCCTCTGGAGGAGGACAGCAGAAAATATACTGCCTTCACTGTGGCTGGACGAGGACTATATCAATGGAAAGTCATGCCATTTGGTCTCCACTCGGCACCCGCAACATTTCAACGGGCATTGGATAGCGTTATCGGACCAGAGATGGAGCCACATGCGTTTGCCTATTTAGACGATATTGTTGTTATCGGAAGAACATTGGAGGAACATTTAGAGAATCTACGAAATGTTTTCCAGCGGTTGCGTGAAGCCCGATTGCGAATCAACCCCGACAAATGCGAGTTCTTTAAACGTGAGACAAAATATTTGGGTCACGTAATCAGCGGGAAAGGCATTCACACTGACCCCGATAAGGTTGCAGCAATTCAGGGGATAGAGCCACCCAAAACACTTAAGGAGTTACGGCGCTTTTTGGGGGTGGTTTCTTGGTACCGGAGATTTATACCCGATTTTGCCACTATTGCTCAACCCCTAACGTCACTTCTTAAGAAAGGCAAACACTGGAAATGGACGGCAAACCAACAGACAGTGTTTGAAGTGCTCAAAGCCAGACTCACCCAGGCCCCAGTACTCGCCTGCCCTGACTTTGCACGGAGATTTGTCCTTCAGACAGACGCTAGCGATCATGGACTTGGAGCGGTTCTTACCCAGACTTTCGACGAAGGTGAGCGAGTTATAGCATATGCCAGCAGAACGTTGAACGGGGCAGAAAACAACTACTCGGCCACCGAAAAAGAGTGCTTAGCGATAGTATGGGGCATTCGGAAAATGCGCCAATACCTCGAAGGCTACAATTTCCTAGTCATAACGGATCACTTGGCACTAAAATGGCTCAACTCCATTGAGAATCCTACCGGAAGACTAGCACGCTGGGCGTTGGAGTTGCAACAATACACGTTTACCATAGAATACCGGAGGGGAAGCTTAAACGTAGTAGCGGATGCCTTGTCCAGACAGCCGGTGGAACCACTGATGAGGGCCGTGGAGGAATCCGTTACTCAGTGCCCCTGGATTAAGGAAAAATTGCAAGCGATCGAGAAGAACCCGGAGAAGTTTCCAGATTACGCCATAGTAGGCTCAAACTTGTACAGGCACATTCAAAGGACCAAGGATGACGAGGACGACACACCATGGAAGTTATGCGTTCCATCCCAGCTGCGTGAGCGAGTTCTCCAGGAAAATCATAGCCAACCAGCAGCCGGACATCTAGGTATCCGGAAGACAATCAACAGAACGTGTGGACGCTATTATTGGCCTGGCATGACTCGCGATGTGACGCGCTTTGTGAAGAAATGTGAGTCGTGTCAAAGGTACAAGCCAAGTCAGACAGCCCCGGCAGGAGAAATGCTAACTTCGGTACCTGAAGAACCTTGGGCAGTAGTGTGTGCTGACTTCGTGGGCCCAATGCCACGCACCAAGCACGGAAATAGCATGCTCTTGGTATTTGTGGATCGGTTCACAAAGTGGGTTGAGTTAGTCCCAATGCGAAAAGCTACGGCAGAAGGTGTGATAAAAGCATTTAGGGAGAGGATTCTATCTCGATTTGGCGCACCGAAGTTACTCATTACCGATAACGGAAGCCAGTTCACCAGTAAGGTACTGAACGTTTTCCTGGAGGAAACTGGTGTTCGCCGACAATTTACTGCACCATATTGTCCACAGGAAAACCCCACGGAGCGAGCCAACCGAACAATAAAGACAGTTATCGCTCAGCTTACAGGCAATCAGCATAACAAATGGGACGACTTTCTGCCAGAAATTACGTTGGCAGTTAATTCAAGCGTTTCTGAGTCAACGGGGTACAGCCCGGCCTTTCTTGTGCAGGGTCGAGAACCAAGGCTCCCAGGTGCTCTGTTCGATGAGGTAACAATCGGTTCGGGTGCTCGAGTTAAAGAACCTTCGAAGAGGGCGATCGAACTACGTGAAATTTTCCAAATAGTCAAGAAGAACTTGGCTCAAGCTGGAGAAAATCAGAAAAGACGGTATAACCTTAGACGTCGTAAGTGGGCTCCAGTTGTCGGAGACCTTGTACTGGTTAAACAACATCCATTGTCAAAAGCGACGGACAATTTCGCGGCGAAATTGGCACCTAAGTTCGATGGGCCTTTCGAAATTATTAGTTTTCCATCTCCGGTTATCGCGAAGGTTCGGAAAGTTGACGGGAAACACGAGAGGAACGCTCATCTGGGGGATATGAAACCTTACGTCTCACCATCTGAACATCTAAATTGTGTAGATACTAACATAGATACTGTTTCTTCTACCTCAACAGATTCCCAAAAATCAATAATGGACCAACCTACCCAACCATTACGTACAAAGGCTTTTTACAAGCATCAATACCAGCTTGTGGAGTCGCTCAAACCCTGCTCGGTTGTGCTCACGAGGTTAACAGAGGGGGAAACCGATGCACTGCGGAAAAAGAACGCAAGGTCCACACTTGCCCCTAAGCCATCCAAGAGGGCCAACACCAGCGAACCCACAAGGAGGAGGTCCCACAACCAAAAGAAGATGCGACGTGAAGTGCCATCGTCCTCACCGGTAGTAGTCGAGACCATCGTTATCTCATCTGACGATGAGGTACCATCTACCCCGCCCCGGAGACCACCTGTGGTACACGACTACCCCATCACCCCCCCTCCTACAGTGTCACCCATGGCAGCCGGAGACACCTTAACCGACTTACCACCGACGCCAGGTCGTACCCTCTTCATGGACACGGGATTTCCACCGACACCCGGACGTAACATGGGTTTGGCTCTGTCCCCTCGGTATGCACCGGACTCTGAGTCGGAAACCGAATACGGTCAACCCCATATAAACCGTCGGTTGGAACAAGTAAGAAGCCCGAACCCCCCGACAGTATCCAGTGTGGTTGTCGTACCGGTAACTTCGGAAAAATCTGTTGAGGACATCCAATTTGAATGCCGGGAAATGTTACCAGAGGAAATTAGGAGCGAATTACAGCCATGTCTGCGAGAAGCCCTTCGTCGCTGGATACCTCACCACCAACATAAGCGTGTTTTTACCATTGGCGGGAAGAAGCTCCGGGTCCACGTAAATCGACAAGGCAAAACTTTTGTGCGGATGTTGTGAAAGCAGCCGGCTCATTTAGGGAGGGGAGGCAGTGTGACGACGAAAGTCATTTCATTTGTTTTCGTCCCCACTTTGTTGTTTAATTGTCAAATTGTCAAATTTATTTGTGTAAATAATGAATTATTTATATAAATATGAATTTTCATAAACACCGCTTTTTATTTCCAAAACTTAACCAATCCCCCTCATAATTATTTACATCGATTTCTTGTTTGGCATTGATTTTAACACTGGACAGTTAGGTTCAATGACCGTCATATTCAAGGCCACGCAGTAACAGCGAGCAATGTTGTTAGATCAACGCACAACTGCAATGACAATGCACTGCACCAATGCATAGGCAGCCAACAACAAGCAAGCATCACAACGATCGATTCAACCAAAGCATTGCGCCAATGCATAAACGCACAACAACAAACAAGACTCACTGGGCATTGATGCTAATGCATGGTAGTGGAGACCGGACAACGCAGGCATAGCATAACAACAAAGACCATGCATGACAGTGAACCATCGTTCGATGATGGCAAAGCGAATGCATGGAAGACAAAATTTATAACTGTTTTGTCTAACAACAAAAAGGCTTTGCCATAGAAAGCCTGAGATCACGTGACATGCTGCGATCCTATAAAAGGAAAAGTTCTATGAGAAGTTCTTTCAGTTTTTGAAGTGAACAACAGCAAAGAAGTCAGGTGAGTCAGAGTGGTGACAAGATAGGAAAACTGTTAGAGGTGTCATAGCCCTTCGGTAACTCGTGTTCTCTAACTAGATTCTAAACCCTTGAGGTGTCGCAAAGCCCTTGGGTTCTTCGGGAATTTAGCCCTTGAGGTGTCGTAAAGCCCTTGGGTTCTTCGGGAATTTAGCCCTTGAGGTGTCGTAAAGCCCTTGGGTCCTTCGGAAATTTAGCCCTTGAGGTGTCGTAAAGCCCTTGGGTTCTTCGGGAATTAACCCCTTGAGGTGTCGTAAAGCCCTTGGGTTCTTCGGGTTTCTTCGCTTCTAACCCCTTGAGGTGTCGTAAAGCCCTTGGGTGCTTCGGGAATTAACCCCTTGAGGTGTCGTAAAGCCCTTGGGTTCTTCGGGTTTCTTCGCTTCTAACCCCTTGAGGTGTCGTAAAGCCCTTGGGTGCTTCGGGAATTAACCCCTTGAGGTGTCGTAAAGCCCTTGGGTTCTTCGGGTTTCTTCGCTTCTAACCCCTTGAGGTGTCGTAAAGCCCTTGGGTGCTTCGGGAATTAACCCCTTGAGGTGTCGTAAAGCCCTTGGGTTCTTCGGGTTTCTTCGCTTCTAACCCCTTGAGGTGTCGTAAAGCCCTTGGGTGCTTCGGGAATTAACCCCTTGAGGTGTCGTAAAGCCCTTGGGTCTTCGGGTATTAACCCCTTGAGGTGTTTTGAAGCCCTTGGGATCATCGTATTTATCCCCTTGAGGCGTTAAAGCCCTTCGGGTCTCTTCGTTTGTAACCCCTTGAGGTGTCAAAGCCCTTGGGCCTTCTGGTATTAACCCCTTGAGGTGTTTTGAAGCCCTTGGGTTCGTCGTATCTATCCCCTTGAGGCGTTAAAGTCCTTCGGGTCTCTTCGTTTTTAACCCCTTGAGGCGTCAAAGCCCTTGGGCCTTCTGGTATTAACCCCTTGAGGTGTTTTTGAAGCCCTTGGGTTCATCGTTTTAACCCCTTGAGGTGTAAAGCCCTTGGGTTCTTCTTTATCAACCCCATTGAGGTGTTCAAGCCCTTCGGGTATCCCCGTTTAATCCCTTGAGGTGTCTACAGCCCTTGGTTTCTACGTTCTTCAATCCCTCGAGGTGGGGTGTTTTCGACAAACACAGGAGGATAACCAGCATCAGAAGAGCAAGGACGCTAAATTTGCCGCATTATATACCAAAATCTATATATACTTTCTTACAAGAGCTGTTTAATATAAGTAAACCCCAATCAATTCTGAATAAACGTTATTTATTTTGCTTAAAACACAAACAACTTGCGTTTTTTACTCTCTCGGTCACTTTATAAATTTCTGTGGCAGACCCTAGACCCCGCGAGCATACCTTAGCCAGAAGAAGGGAATTTGGGTCGTTACAGTAGCAATGTTGTCAATTTTTGTTGTCCGATTTTTTCTGCTATAGCCTAAAATTTAAGGATTTCAAGAAGTGTCAATCCAAAAATTACAAAAAAAAAAAAAAATATGGAAGAAGTTGAAATTGGTCCCTATATTTAGGCTAATTTGCGATATAAACTTTCAAAACGACTATAACGACCATATAATTTTTTTTTATTTTCTTGTCTTAATATGGCAACTGTATTTGTTTCTGTGTTGATATTCTTTTCAATAATAAAAAAATTATTCAGAAAATGTTCAAATTTTTGAAGAGTTTTTTCAAAGCCTACCTTGTATTCATTGTAACATGATACAACCCTACTTTAATAATCTACTTAGTTCTTCCAGTAATTATTATACCCTCAGCCATATGGCTACAGATGGTTTATATCATTTGATATGGCCAAAACGGACCAAATCCGTTTCAGAACATTTGGAGTCGATCTAGCGATGTCCGTCCGTCTGTCTGTCTGGCTGGCTGGTGCGCACGATAACTCTCGAAGGGAGTATCCGATTTGGTCCAAATTGGGTACATCGTAATATTTTTGCTAAACTTAGACCCCACAAATGGTCAAAATTTTTAATAATTACAACTCTCATAAAATGTGATGTAAGAGTCAGATTGTCAAATTTCACACATCCCAATAGGTATATTAACCCAAGGTCTGGTGTTAAGATGAACAATATCGGTTCACTCCTTCTGGTACCTCCCCCACAAAAGGTCGAAATATTCAAAAAATATATTTTTTAGCGCAGTAAGAGAATCTGATTTGGGTCCAACTTTGCATATCCTATTATTCGCGTCAGCGCTAGGTCAGGTGTAAAAATGGACAATATCGGTCCACTCCATCAAGTACATCCCCCACAAATGGTCAAAATTTTGAATAATTGCAATTTCATTAAATGTGATGTAAAAGTCCGATTCAATTTCACACATCCTAATATTTGTATTAACCCATGGTCTAGTGTGAAGGGGGAATACATCAGTCCACTTCTTCTGGTATTGAAATTTTGAGTACCCATGAAGCTCATAAAACGCCAAATTAACATTTGATTCCATTTAGACTTGGCACATCTGTCGCAATATTTATATCATATTTTTTGGTCCGATAGGAAATGGGCAATATTGGCCCATTCCTTCGGGACCTGCTCCATAGAGGGTCAAACATTTGAATAATCTTATCACTAGTCAAAATATATTTAAATAATCGAACATAGGCTGAGGGCGGCAATACCGACTGATACTTTTTAACTTGTTTTTTTACACATTGTTATCAATTTAACATTGAAATTCCAAATTGACAAAATAAAATTTTAAATGTTTGTTGAAAAAATATTTGAAAACGCAGTCACAAGAATTTTAAATACATTTTGAAAAAAACAATTTCGTATTATGTAATTTAATCAAATACATCGTGGAATTAAATACGTATTTATAACAACAATGGAATTTCCTAAAATTGGACACAAATAATACTTCTGAAAGGCGGCAAAAAACATATGGAAATATGAAAAAGATCGTCTGGACATCAAGGCCTATAGGAGAATTTATGAATAAGAAACCTCCAAGCAGCGTAAGTCATCCTTTTGTTATAAAAATCGTAGTAGAAACTTAAGTAATTTGCTAAATATTCCATAAAATATGACGAACCTTCCAAAAAAACTGAATTTATTCAGTTGGTCTCTCATCCTGACCTTTAAAATAGTTTGCTTTAGGGTGAACAGATAAAGCTGGAATTTTCATTGTTTTGTATTGGGGACCCTGTTTGGTTTGTCATAAAGATGTGGTTTTGAAAATAGGTACACTAGTACAATATAGTGCTAAAAAACTGAAATTTGGTATAAGGATGGCTGATCACATGTAGCCTGGACATATGGGGATGTTTTTGGAAGTGTGTATTGTAATTGTACGAAAAATGCTAAATGGTACTATATATGGTATTGGACGAAGGAATAGGGCTGGAATCCCAAATTTGATGTTGAGGACTCTGTTGTTATCTGGAATTAAGGTAAGGTGTTTTTTTAATGTGGACTACAATTGTACGGTATTGGGTGAAGGAATATAGCTTAAATTCTTGAATTTCGTTGGATCACAGTGTTGGTGCCTCTGCTTGCGAGAAGTAACTGGTTTTTGATATTTGTTCGAAATTTATAAAATGGAACTTAATTTGGTAATGGAGAATATTTAAGATCTGAAATCCTCATATTTTATATTGAGGACTCTCTTGTTGTCTGGAATTACGATATGGAGGTGGTTTCTTAAATGTGTACTACTTGTACGAAAAGTACTAAATTTAGTATTAGGTGAGGGGATAGTGAAAAATTCCGATATATATGTACGAAAAGTACTAAATGGTGCTAAATTTGGTTTTTGGCGGAAAGGATAGGTTTGGAATCCTCAAACTTAGTATTGAGGTCTCTATTGATATCTGGAATTGAGATATAGAGGTCGTCTTGGAAATGTGTACTAGAATTGTTCGAAAAGTACTAAGTGGTACTCAAATGGGTGAAGGAATAGAGCTGAAATCCTGAATTTTTATATGAATATCACTGCTGGTGTCTGTGGTTAAGATATTGAGGTGGTCTTGGACATGTGTATTATAATTGTACAAAAAGTACTAAGTGTTACTAAATTTGGTTTTGGGTGAAGGGGTAGAGTTGTAATCTCGTTATCTCTCTTAGTATCTGATATTGAAATATACAGGTGGATTTGTAAATGTGAACTATAAATACTAAACGATATTACATTTTGTATTCGGGGAAGGCTCAAAGTCTAAATCTTGAACTTTGATAATGAGGTCACAATGCGGTTGGTTTCTAAGGTTTACATATTTTGATGGCCAATAAAAATTGGCCATATGGCTCAGCCATATGGCTCATCGAAATAACAATTTTATATCCTAGGTCTTTTTGGACCAAATCCGTTTCAGGACATTCAGGTCCAAATTTGGGATAGATACAAATTTGGGACATCGTAATATCAAACTTAGATCGAGATCGGAGGTGGGCAATATCGGATCACTATTTCTGGTGCCACCCACAAAATGTCGAAAATTTGGATCGAATTTGTAAAAAAACGCCTTAAGAAAATTATGTTAAAATTTTAAAAATACCGAATATACAGGGTTGCCCATATTCGACGGACCTTTGGGCCCTTTGGGCCCTTTGGGCCCATTCCAATCGACGAGGCTTGTCTGCAGGCAAAATTCTTTGCGTCAATTGAATTTTGTACGGGAACAAATGCAAATCAATGCGAATAATCCGTTGTAAAGTGGACCGAGCCATACCCAACTGCTGAGAACGGCGTTTTTGGGATGTTCTTGGGGACCTCTCAACACTGGCTCGTACGGCAGCGATATTCTCGGCCGATCGCCTTGGTTGACTTTTATATGGCCTCTTCGGATTAGAAATAGCCTTACCACTCGAAAAATTTTCGTATAAACGCTTAATGGTGTTCTTAGAAGGCGCACTTCTCACATTTTTTAATATTTTAAAAGCACGTTGAGTTTTCACAATTGACTTCTTCTGTTGAATGTAAATTTCAACTATTTCAGAGCCAGATGGGTCCATCGAATATGGGCAACCCTGTACTAAACGATATTACATTTTGTATTCGGTGAAGGCTCAAAGTCTAAATCTTGAACTTTGATAATGAGGTCACAATGCGGTTGGTTTGTAGGGTTTAGATATGGTGATGGCCAATTTTTATTATAACCTCAGCCATATGGCTCATCGTTATTTGGATTTTAGACACTAGGTCTTTTTGGACCAAATCCGTTTCAGGGCATTCAGGTCCAAATTTGGGACATCGTAATATTACTATCAAACTTCGATATCGGATAACTATTTCTGGTACCACCCACATAAGGTCGAAAATTTGGAACGAATTTGTAAAAAAAATCCTTACCTAAACTCGTCAAAATACCGAAAATAGGGAGGAACTCGTATAAGGGCCCTATATGCAGATCTGTACCTGCATAGACAATTTTCTGCACAGACTGTAGTTCCCATTACGAACTCTAAATACGTAATTTGAAACAATTCCGGTGAATAATGACTCTAAAATCTAAAATATTAAATCATCAAAATTCCGAATATAGGGTGGTACCGTTATATGGGGGCTATACGAAGATGTGGACCTGCACAGACAATTTTCTGTCTTAGACTGTAGTATCCATTACGAAATTCAAATACCAAATTTGAAACAGTTCCGGTGAATAATGTCGCTAAAATCACCAAAATACGGAATATCGGGAAGTATCGTTATATGGGGGCTATATGAAAACGTGGACCTACATGGCCCATTTACGAGCTTAACCTGCCTACTGGAAAAATTAACATGTGCGCAAAATTTTAGCTTTCTATCTCAATTCGTTTGAAAGATAGCGTGATTACAACAGACAGACAGACAGACAGACAGACAGACGGACTTCGCGAAATAGATTTAGAATTTTACGCTGATCAAGAATATATATACTTTTTTGGGTCTGACGTGAGTATTTTGAAGAGGGTATAAAAATTATACTGCACAGAAAGAAAAAGGATAATCCTCTTTTGATCTAACTTTTCCAATCCTGTTAGGGCGAGTATATCGGTCCACTCCATCAAGTCCCTCTCCCACAAATTTTGAATAATTATAACTCTTTAAAAGGTTGACGTAAGAGTCCGATTGTCTTCAAATTACACATATCTCATTATTTTTTACTAACTATTACAAGATCTGCAAGGAAAATGGGATATGTCGGTCCACTCATTCTAGTACCTCCCCCACAAAGAGTTAAATTTTTGAATATCCATGAAGCTCATAAAACCAGAAATTAACATCCGATTCCATTTAGACTTGGCAAATCTAAAGATCGTAGAGGTCGGACCATTTCATCTGGTACCTCACCCACATAAGGTTCAAGATTTTGAAAAAACTATACGCTCAAGGAGAGCGAAATAAGCACCCAACTCTCTTCAAATTTCTTAGATACCTTTTCGCGGACGAAGTACCAGTAGTAGTAGTATTTTATAATTTAGTTGGGAATTTTTGTAAAACTGGGAATATTGCTTTCTTGAAATTAAACTATTTTTAGAGACTGGGAAAACTCGTAAAATGGTATAGCTCCCATAATTACACCGTGTCTAACAATATCAAGACTTAAAAAAAGCAAACAGCCCACTTTCACAGAGATTTCCTTCCGCATTTTGTTGACATTTGGAAATGATTCGGGGAAGACAAAAAAGAAAAAAAAAAACATGGATGACCACTTTATGTCCAATATAAATAATGTTTTCTTTCTACACAAATACCCCTCCCTCCCCTGGTAACAAGTAAACCCTCAATGAAACAAAAGCAAAATCCATTGTCCCCATTGTTCTCATATTCCAAACATTTTCCTTTTGCCACATTTTGGTGGAAAGTATTATTGAAATGTGTATAATTGTATTATTTCACTGGGCCGTCGTCTTTGTGGCGCAGGTTGTCATCAGCTGACGTTTTTCCTCAGATCAAGAGATAAATGCTGCTCTTCTGGAGTTTCTAGTCGCTGTCCTTTGTCCATTTTTCTGTGACAGAGGCCACTTTGGTAACTATTGAAAAGTAATTCTTCGAAAAGGAAAAACTGGCAACAAAGAAACTTCCCTCCCGAACAGAAAAATTTAATTTATTTAATTTTAATACTTGTGTAAACAATATTAACAATAGGCATTCTAAAAAAACAAGAACAAAACACAACCATGTAAACAAATGTAAAAGAAAAAATTGGAACTCCAAAAAATATGAAACGGAAAATTCTGCAGTTAAAGTTTTTGTTTATTTTTGGATTCTGTCCAAATGTGTGTTACACTCCTTGGAGGCCAAGGGAGTACAAATGCACGTACATACATATATAAGCGAAGAAAGAAACTACAAATGGCCCTAGTTGGCAAAATTCGACTGAAAATTGCGGTATACAATTTACAGTTTGCTTGAGACATGACGGGGGATTTTGAAATATAAATTACTAGAAAGTACGAAAAGTGCTAAATAGTATTAAGTATGGTATTTCGTGATGGAATATAGCTGAGATTTTGAAATTTGGAGTGAGAGTATTTGATCTTCTGAAGAATAGACAAACTAAAGGGTATTTCGAAATTCTAAGAATACCTGTACAAAAGTACTAACATGCACTAAACTTGTTACAATTTGGATTTATGTGAATGTATAGTGGTAAAATCTTGAAATTTGGTATGAAAATCAATTCTTGGGCAAAAAACTGTACTAAATGGTACTAAATGTGGTACAATTCCGTTTTGTGTAAATGGAAGAGGCTGGTAATTTGAAATGTTTGCATTGGTGAAATGTTTGTGATAAAGAGAGGTTTTGGGAACAATTTGGTATTGAGTGAACAGAAAGTGTTTAAAATTTGAAATTTTCTACTAAGGTCGTTGTTAATATTTAGGAGGAGGTTGCGAAAATGTGTACTATAATTGTACGAAAAGTACTAAATGGTACTATATTTGGTATTGGGTGATGGGATAATGCTGTAATCCTCAAATTTGATATTGAGGTCTTTTTTGGATTATGGAGTTGAGATAAGTGAGGAAGTGGTTTTGGAAAAGTGTTACATGAAAAGTACTAATTAGTATTAAATTTGGTATTGGCTGAAATAATCGAGCTAAAATCCTGAAAATTAATATGGATGTCACTCTTGGTATCTGTAGTTGAGATATGAAGGTGATTTTAAAAATGTGTGCTAAAATTATACGAAATGTACCAAATGGTACTAAATGTGGTATTGGGTGAAGGCATAGACCTGGAATATCAAAATTCAACGTTGATGTTTCTGTTGGTATATGCGATTGATAAAAAGGTGTCTATGGTTAAGGTTGCAGATGATTTTGGAAATGTATACTGCAATTGTACGAAAAGTACTAAATGGTACTATATTTGGTATTGGGTGATGGAATAATGCTGCAATCGTCAAATTTTGATATTGAGGTGTCTGTTGGATTATGGAGTTGAGATATATAAGTGGTTTTGGAAATGTGTACTATAATTACACGAAACGTGCTAATTAGTACTAAATTTGGTGTTGGCTGAAATAATGGAGCTGAAATTATGAAATTTAATATGGACGTCACACTTCGTGTTTGTAGTTGAGATATGAAGGCGATTTTAAAAATGTATGCTAAAATTGAACGAAAAGTAAATTTGGAGCTGGAATACCAACATTTAATATTGATATCACTGTTTCGAATTAATATAGAAATCACTGCTACTGTCTGTAGTGAAGATTGGAGATTGTTTTGGAAATGTGTACTATAATTCTTCAAAATGTACAGGGTGAGATAACAAAACAGCAACAAAGTCAAACGTCATAATTTTTACATTTTTATACCCTCCACCATACTATGGAGGGTATATTAACTTGATCATTCCGTTTGTAATTCCTCGAAATACTCATGTCAGACCCAACAAAGTATATATATTCTTGATCAGCGTAAAATTCTAAGTCGATTTAGCGATGTCCATCTGTCTGTTGTAATCACGCTATATTTCGAACGAATTGAGATAGAAGGCTAAAAACTTTGCACACATGTTTATTTTGCCAGTAGGAAGGTAAAGCTTGTAAATGGGTCATGTAGGTCCACGTTTTCATATAGCCCCCATATAACGGTGTCACCTGATATTCGATGTTTTGATGATTTAAGCGACATTATTCTCCGGAATTGTTTCAAATTTGGTATTTGAAGTTTGCAATGGATACTGCAGCATATAACAGAAAATTGTCTGCGCAGATCCACGTATTGGTATAGCCCCCATATAACGGTACCTCCCAATCGGTATCGGTTGATCTTAGCGTCATTATTCATCGGAGTAGTTTCAAATTACATATTTAGAGTTCGTAATGGAAACTACAGACTGTGACAGAAAATTGTCCATGCAGGTCCAGGTCTTCGTATAGGTCCCATATATCAGTACCTCCCTATATTCGGTATTTTAACGATTTTAGGTACAATACTCACCGAAATTGTTTGAGATGTCGTATTTGAAAATCGTCATGGATGCTACAGCCCATGACAGAAAATTACCTATGCCGAAAATGTCCAAAATCGTTGCAGTGGTGGAGGGTATTCAAAATTCGGCCTGGCCGAATTTAACTTTTTTTTAATTTTATTGAATGAAAGCAAAAGCTGTCGGAAAAAGTATTAAATTTTAGAATAAGTTTCGATTTGTTCTAATTGGTCACCTTTGGCACGAATTATGGCTTTCACACGCTGTCCGAATGTTGCTCTGCGGTATTTTAGCTCATTCCCTGAGAAGCGCTTGCTTGAGGTGATCGACAACTTGGTATTTTTTAGTGCTAACCTTGCTTTCAAAAATACTCCAGACACGATAGCCCAACTGATTGGTATCCGGAGATTTTGGTGGCCATTGTGTGCTGGAAATGAAGCGAGAAACCTCATTTTTTAACCATTTTTGGGTGGCGCGTGCTAAGTGCGATGGTGCTGAGCCCTGTTGGAATGTCCAAGGCCTGCGTGCCCAAGGCTTTAATACACCCCCCAGAATATTTTCGCGATAATATTATTGTGATGCCACGGTCGATTAATACGAGCGGAGAGCGACCATCGGCTGTTATGGCGGCCCACACCATCACCATGGTCGGCGCCTGGTCTGGGGGCCAACCCAAGGTGCACATTTTCAGCTGACCTCTTTGGCAAGTAAACACGATCATTTCGTTTGTTTAAAAAACTACTGGACAATGTATGTTTTCTCATCGGAGAAAACCAAATTCGGCCAAGCGAAGCAACTCTTTAGCTCTTCTGGGTCTATTTTATTTCTGTTGCGGTGTAAGTTCTTCCACGTTTTTGAATTTCAATGGCCTTTTTTTTTTTTTTTTTTTTTAGCCTATGGCCATTTTATTAATTCAAGTCTTAATACTAACATAGGTTAAATGGCTTAAACCTAACTATACTATAAATAAACATGCATTTGTACAACGCCTACTTTACGTTAACAAAAAGTGTCACAACAAGTTTGTGATCACAACAAGCTACATTATGCCTTATGGCTACAACTTAAATTATGCCCCGAAAAATAGAATAATATAAAAAAAGGGCTATGAAAATCTTATGAACTAGGTGGAAAAAATTAAAACTAAATTAAAACTAAAAATTTACAATACACTTAAAACTATTTAACCTAACTTAAGAGAGCTGGGCGGTGTTGTACACCAGTCTACTCCAGTCAGAGGATAAAAATCTTCTATGGTAGAATAGAAGACCTTCATCCCCATGGAGTAAGCCCAGCTCGTTCAGCCTGTAAAGGGCGGCTGGCGGCAAATGCTTCCGAGCTCGTAGCTGGTCCGCATCTTCTAAGCACCTAAACGTTCCCTCAACGATGCTATTGTCTATGAACTGGCATTTGTCGAAAAATGCCAGTCCAGTCTTAGTCATAAAGACATCTATCCTGTCTATTTTCGCCCTATCGTAGATCGCCCTACAGGAATAGGATCTATAGGAGCCATCTGCCCTAAGGATGGGGCGCAGTCCCAGACAAGAGGAAAGTATTTTTCTTTCCCACAACCTTAGCCTTTCCATCTGATGTGACGAAATGTCAAACCAGACGGGGAAGGCGTAGGCGACGATAGGTCTGATCACCTGCCGGTAGATCAAAAGCCTAACATCGTGGGAAAGACCACCCCTCATCCTCAAGATTCGACTATATCCGAAATATAGACCCTTAGCCCTAGCCAGGACGTAGTCTATGTGCCGAATATGGTCGAACCTCTCCTGAAATATAACACCTAAATATTTCATCTTGTCTGAAACTGGAACCTGCTCAGAACCTATTCTAAGAACCGGCTGAAACCTCTTAAAATTAGGGTATACTATGCCTGGCCGACCGAGAAAGGCCGTAGCACAACATTTCCCTACATTCAACTTTAGGCGCCATGTAACGAAGTACCGATGGAGGGCATCGAGGTACTCGTTAACGCGCCTATTAACCGACCTAGCAAGCGGACCGGAGAAGGCTAAAAGGACATCATCGGCATAGGTCAGGAGAAGACCACCAGGAGGAGGAGCCGGGATGTCACAAGAAAAGATGTTGTATAACATCGGGCCAAGAAGGGAACCTTGAGGAACCCCTGCCAACACTGGGCGGCGACTAGAGAGTCGCTCACCCACCTTAATCCTGAAGAATCGATCCCTAAGAAAACTAGCGACCATTCTACAGGATTGTCTGTCAAAGCCAAACGATTGGAATTTATATAAAATCCCATCGTGCCAGACAGAGTCGAAAGCCCTGGCGATATCTAGGGAGACGGCTATAGTTCCGTACTTCCTATCAAAACCTTTCCCAACGAAGCTGCTGAAAGCCGTTAAGGCATGGGTCGTGGAGAGACCAGACCTAAAACCAAACTGACAATCCCGCAGAATTCTCCTATCTTCTACGGTTCTTCTAATCCTTGCCAGAATAAAGGATTCGAGTAACTTTCCAAACGGCGATAGGAGGGAAATAGGCCTGTAGTTACCACACTGAGAGGGATCAGAACCCCGCTTCAGGATGGGAACCATCTTGGCCTCCTTCCAAGCCGTAGGAAAGTACCCTAAATTCAGACAATGGTTAAAGAGAATTGTCAAAAAGGACGGAATTACATTTCCTGCCCTTTTCAAAGCTACATTTGGTCCATACCGCAGGATTTACGGGCTGGTCGGCGTGAAAGCGCAAAACCAACCTTCCTGGGATAGACAAACCCGCTATCTTCCCAAAGGGAGATGTTGTCCACAGAGGAGCCATTAGCAGTGAATGAACTGCTAAACGACACAACAGGAGAGTGGTCTTCAATCCCCTCCACCGCCAAGCTGACTTGGCGCTGGAAGGAATCGGCAACCGAAACTCCCCCATGTCGAAGCGTTCCCTGCACCTGGTCCGCCAACATCTCAGCCCTATTTTCGTCAGAGCTCACCCTGGCACCAGTGGAGTCTACGAGAGGACTGACTGAATCTCGAGAGGAGAGGCCGGCCAATCGCTTGACCTTACCATAGGTCCTGGAATTGACCGTAATTCCCTCGAGATAGTCCTTATACCGATCGTTTTCGAATCGGCGAATATTGGCTTCAATAATCTGGTCGAGGTTGCGGATGTCAGCCGTGAGGACTAGTCGTCGCTCAGGATCACCAGATCTACGCAACACTCGACAAAGCCGTCTACGCTCCCTAATAAAACTCGCGATCCTAGGGGGGAGATTGCCCAGGATAGTGCTTTTTGCCCTATATTTGGGCACTGAAGCATCTATGGCATCTCGGAAGGCGGAGCCTAAATCCTCAATGCAGCTATCAATATCCGAAATGGATACGTTGCGGTCGGCTGGCAGAGTTACCTCCTCCAAGCCGCTGCGCAAGCGCTGCCTATATCGACGGATATTCATCCGGTCGAAGTTGTGGAACGACCTGACTTCTCCATTTTGTAAGGAGCCTGACTCTATTTCTATGAGAATCGCCCTATGGTCGGATTCAAAGTAGTGGGTCGTTGAGTTCGATCTACCCGCTGCCAGTGCTACGCCTGGCGTATGCAGGAAGAAGTCGATATACGACCCTGCCGTTCCATTGGGCCTAGTGGGCCTATCAGATGGAATGGCTGCTACATCCGGACAATCGAGAAGGAAGGCAGAGATTGCTCTTCCCCTGGTATCGACCTCTGCACCACCCCATAAGGGATGTTTCGCGTTCAGGTCTCCAGCAACTACAAGGTCGCCACTGTCGCGTAAAGCGAGTATGGGGTCCAGATCCAAAATTTGGAAGGGACCAACAGGGCGCTGGTAAACAGAAGCGAAGGCTATGGAGGACCCATCTTCCCTCCAGACCCTAGCGACACAAGATTCTATATCCCCTGAGGAAATGGGGATCTTTTCTGAGCGGAACCTATCTTTTACTAAGACTGCAGTGCCCCTCTTGGGCCTGTCAGCCTGTCCTGCCTATAGATTTTAAACCCTTGGCAGTAAAACTTTTGGCTGGGAGAGAGCCAAGTTTCTGCAAGCAGAATAATGTCCGGCTGATGCTCTAGGACAAAATTCCGCAAGAAGTGCCTCCTAGTTTTAGAAACTATGGAGCTGACGTTTAGAAAAACGCACTTCAACATACCTATTCTAAGGCTATATGGACCATTAGGGCCCACCAAGCTTCCGCGTCTCCCCTTTCTTCGCGGATACGCCTAAAACTGGGACCGAACGACCTAACCTTAGCTAATGTCGATAGATCTCCGAACTCCTTGGGCATGCTGCTCATCAGTCCTCCAATGTCTTGGGTGGGTCCGGATGGGCGAGCGGCAGCAGCAGGAGATTTGGGGGTGGGTTTCTGGGGCTGTCCAGGTTTTCCTCCCGCAACACCAGCATAAGTGAGCTTGGCCTTCTCATCAGCGATGCGGCCAGACCTGGCTTTTTGTTTGGACTCGGCTTCTTTCCTCCTTTGGATCCGGGTCTCCAGTATTGCCTTCCGTTTAGGGCAGGTGGCCTTCCACTTTGCAGTTGACGCACTTAGGGATTGCGTCCGTCTCCTTGCCCGCTTCAAAGGTGGGGCACAGATGGGTGGGGTGTCCTTCGCTGCACTTCTCGCAGTTTGGCGGCATCCCACAGTTTGCGGCGATGTGTCCATGACGCTGGCATTTGTAGCACCGCGTTGACTTTATCGCCCTATCCTTCCGGATAAACACACTAAGGCTGAATAACCTATTGACCTTATACAACTTATGTATGTCGGTCTTCCTATCAACCCTAACGAGCCATTTATCTGGCGCGATGTTAACTAGGCTCTGCACGAAGACTGGGAAGTCAAGCGTGCAGAGTTCTTCCATTACTTCATCGGCGGTAAAATCGCCGGAAAGCCTATCTACCACAACGGTATACGGCAACCTATCTTTAGGAGTGTGCGTATGGAATTTATACGCCCTCTGAACTAACAAGTCCCTAACCTTATCGTAGGTACTTAAACTACTTAGTCAAAGGGAAATAACTCCCTTCCTAAGCATTTTGATGGTGAAGTCGCGGGGGTTGAGCGACGATGCCAGGACAGTCCTGATTTCCTTGACTCCCGCTTCATAGATAGTGATGGGGGGAGCCGCCTTCTTCGTTTGGCCATCCTTCGGGGGGGCGGCCGATGCTGCTGACGAGCCATTTGCCAGCACGGGCTTGGGGGAAGCAGCCTTGGCTGATGCTGCAGAAGCCTTGGACCCAGGCTTCGTCACGGCCTTCGGTGAAGGACCGTCCGTCCTTTTCGAGGATGTTGCAGGCCGGGCAGCATCCTTCATCGGGGCGGCCTTCAGTGCTGCCATGCAGGCAGCGGACGTTGAAGGACCGTCCGTCCTCTTACAGCCGGGGCCGTCCGCCCTACCGTTGTTGGGACCGTCCGTCCCATTGTTGGTAGGACCGTCCGTCCTAACTGGAGTGCTTGCTGGCAGCGCAACGCACTCAACCTCCATAAGACCGTCAAGGACTTCGGCTGCCTTGACGGTACCCTCAATGCCACGGCTGTCAATTTGCGCTGACAGCCTGGCATTCTCCTCAGCCAACGCCTTCAGTTGCGCTTGCAGCTGCTCGATGTCGCCGCGGAGGTTGGCGATTGTGTTCTCCAACCGGAAAGCACGGTAATCGCTTTCGTCAACGCAACCGCAGCCACTCTTCTTCCGCTTACGCCTCTTTCGCCTGTCCTCGACGGTGATGTAGCCGTCCCTCTCGCTGGTTTCACTTAGCGAGACCTCCTTCGCCTCCTGGTGTTGCGGCTGCTGTCCAGGTAGCTCCTCCATACTTAATTTCACTTTTTCACTTTTCACTTTTTTATCCACTTTGCAGGTAGTTCTTGCTTCTACGACGTTGTGTTGAAGACTGATTGGCCTTACGCCGAGCTCATTTTTCAATTTTCGCCGAATGAAATATTGCGATATGTTCAGCTCACAAAACATTTTTCGGCCACTGCGACGCGGGTTTCGATCAAGTAGCTTCTTTATTTTTCGAATCATTTTTGCTGATGTTGCTGTTTTCTTTCGTCCACTTCCTTGACGTCGGGCTGTAGCGTAGCCCAGTATCACGGTAACGAGCGATGGTACGAGACAGAAAAGATTTATTTACATTTAAATGCTGGAGTGCCCTAACGATAGACACTTGTGATTTTCAAGCCAAATATAAAGAAATCACACTATCAAGCTTGAATTCCATCACAAATAACTTTTTTTCTGGAAAATTCTCACCACAATGCTTTTGTACGCTTGTAAACAATATAATGAGCTGTCACTGGAATAATTTTTACAGCTGTTGGACGAGTGACTTAGAAATGACAGCAGTTTTTTGATCTCACCCTGTACTATACAGTACAATATTAGGTGCAATTTTTATTGGGTGAACATATATTGCTAGAAATCTGAAGTTTTGTATTAGGGTCGCTGTTCATGTTTAGCCTGGTCATATGGTCGTGTTTCTGGAAATCTGTTCTATAATTTTACAAAATGTGCTGAATGGTACTGTATAAGTTCGATACGTTCCACCACAACTTCCCTTGCTTGATCAATTACGGATGCACTGGCATCTCCTCTACGCGGATACCTTAGTGAGCGGATCGCCGCTGGGCATTGGTTGTTGTCGGTTTGATCTCATTGGAAGTAGTTTTAATACAAAGAGGCAAGGGATCCTCTGCGATCACATAGAACCTCTGCGTTCACTTGTCTGTATTTGTATATGTAGTGGTAGATAGACCCCAAATTACATAATGTCATATTTCTTTCTTTGCACACCACACGCGCGAATCACCCGCACTACATCTCTCACCTACACAACATCTCACATAAAAACTCTGGGGAGTTTTGTTGCTCTTGCCGCTATACGAATACTTTCCTCCACTCTCCTGAGTTAAACAGGTACTATTTTAGGTTGGATGAAGGAATAAAATTCTGAAATAAATAAAATTCTGAAATGTGATATATATATTACTGATGGTATTTGTGTTGTTGATTTAGCGGTGAATCGGAAATGCGTCCTATATGTGTACGAAAAGAACTAAGTGTTACTAAATATGCTATTGAGTGAATGTATAGGTCTGAAATCCCGAAATTTGATATTGAGAACTCTGTTGGTATCTGGTGATGGTCTTTCAAATGCGTATTATAATTGTTCGGAAAGTACTTAATGGTACTAATTTTGGATCAACGTCAATTATTTTGGATATGCCAACTAAATGTTACTAAATTTGGTATTGGGTAAAGGGATGGAGCTAAAATATTGAAATTTGATATTGAGGCCACTGTTGGTTCTTAAGCTTTAAATTCTTTGGGGCAGAAAAATTCGGTTTGGGTCCATATTGCAATGGTTTTGCTAATAAACTTTAAAATTATGGTGGATTTTGAAGGCTTTTTGGTGTAAAAAATAAGCATTTTCCTAATATTCTTTGGAAAAAAGAAAGACCTGAATTATATGTATAGCCCTCAAAGTCTGAAAATTTAGGACGATGTATGAAGTGTTGGTTATAAAGAAACTTGTCAAGCCTCATTTAGTGACTGACCCTGACAGAGGATATTATCAAACCCTATTACCCCTAATGACTCTTCTAACATCTTGAAAAGAAAGTTTCAAAATTCTCGAGAGCACACACCGCACTCTCCCCAAACTCAACACGAATAACAAACTCAAAAGTGTAGCGATTTATGATTATTATTTGAGCATTTTTTTCACATTTATATATGGCCTTGTTTGAAAACCATATTTTTCCCCCTTCATCTCCAAACAACATTACACAAAAACAATGTTTGTGCAAGTGTCCGTTTGTGTGGTGTGTGTGTGCTCGAGCATTTATGTGTGTCTATTTGTGGACATAGTTTTTGGTTTTGTTCCGACCAGGAATATGATGTGTAAATATTTAACATCATCTTTGCAGCTGAGAGTTTTCCTTTTCGAAGTTATTTTTTGTGTTTTTAGCTTTCCACTTCAAGCTATTTGTTTAAATGTTTGTCTGTCCGTCTGTCAGTCTGTTTGTCGGTTAGAAATACATTAGTGGTAAAATGTGTGTGTGTGTGCTCAGTGGATAGTTTTTTTTTTCGAAAAAGAAATGTTTTTGGTTTCCGCTGCAAATTCGTTCGTTCTACTTGAAAATCCTTTTGCTAAAAAGCTTTTTAAGGTAACAATTATCATCGTCTTCATTGAAAAGCTCCTAAGTGGAATTCAGTGAAGCACAAACAAAGGCCAAAAAATGAAGTTTTTTTTTTTCAAAGTAACAAAGTAGCAAAAACAAAATTCAAGTTTGATAAATTTATGATCTTAAAATGAAAATAAGTGAAGAGGCCTGCAGTGGGTCAATCTTATGTATTATATGTTCATAAAAACATACATATGTATAGTGTTAAAAACGGCAGTTCATATGATTGTAACATATGTAAGAGACGTGTAACTGATTGCATCATAAATGCCAGAAAGGCTAGGGTTAGAATCTTTGGTTTCTAGGCAGTTGTTGTTGGGTAGGTAGGCGATTTTGCATGCACGTTACAATTGTTACCAAAAAGACGGACGTGGTGTTTTCTTTAGAAATTTGCTCTAAAAAGGTGCTAGACCTGGATCCTTGAAATTTCGTATGTAAGTCAATTGAGGTGCAAGAACTCAGAAACATTTTTATTTTTGAAAGAATCAAATATTATACTGCTAGAGATAAAATATATTACTGAAATTTGTTATATATTGCTGAAATTTGTTATAAATTGGTTTGTTGATATCCAGCTTCAAAAATTTCGTATTTCTTACATTCATGAAGTTTCGCATGTGGTGAAATATATCAGAAACGGGGTTTTTGGAAACTTGTACTACAAAAAATAATATATATTATACTGCAGAAACTAGAAATTAAAAATTGTATATGTATCTTTGCCAGCGAAACAAAACAAATTGAGATAGAAGGCTAAAATTTTTCACACGTGTGTATTTTGCTAGTAGACAGGTAAATTGGTCGTGTTGGTCCACGTTTGCGGTATATTGATGATTTTAGAGATATTATTGGCAATGTTTAAAATTTGGTATTTTAAGTTTCGAATATGACAAAAAATTGGATGTGTTTAAGAGTAACCTTTGCTGCAAAGTAGCGAAAAAAGATGTGCATTTAAAGTAATCCGTTCTCCAAAGAAATGATCGGAAATGCATATTTTTATACAATGGAAAAAGTCTGAAATGGGAAAAAGCTAGATTTTTAGAAATTCATGCTTTGGGTGGGTGGAAATTACGAAAAGGTAAAAATTGTATTTTTGGAATCAGAGTCAGTCTTGAGTCATATAAGGCGTTATTAATGAAAAACTGCACTTTAAGCGTAAAAAAATAAATAAAAAAGTACTAGAACAATTGGAAAGGAATTTTGCGCGAAAAAAGTGAAACAAGGTCGCGTTTTTATGCCCTAAGCCACACTGTGGTACAGGGTATTATAAATTATTGCATTTGTTTGTAACCTGCAGAAGAAATCGAAATAGACCCATAGATATAGCTCCCGTATATGTCTTCGTCCGGATGGATAATCCAAACGAATTCAGTCTGGAAGATTGTGTGTGAAATTAATTGAAATCGGTCTAGATATAGCTATAGCTCCCATACCAAATTGTTCATTAAATTGGTTTTTTTTGTGCCCTACAACGGCAATATGTACTTCACAACAATAATATTTGGTACAAGATGTTAGATACGTCCAGAAATACCTCTCTCAAATATTATCAAAATGGGTTCAGATTTGGCTATAGCCTCGATTTCAGGTTATTAGCACCAAACGGTTAAAATCAGATATCAAATATTTGGTACCTGACATCACATATTGCTCTCAATATCTCTCTCAAATTTTATAGATAAAGGTTCTGACTTGGATATAGCTCCCATATATACCTTTATTCGATTTCACATTCATTGTGCACCAAATGGCTAAAATTAGCCCAAATGAAGTGGATTTTGTCACGTACTTCAAACTTTGTGAAAATGGGGTAAGTGATTTTCGATATAGCGTCCATGAATATCTTCTTCTATTTCACTGTTATTGTATATATTAAGTATGTAATATCAGCCTAAACTGGATAGATATTGGCACATTCAACCACATTCCTCCATTTGGTGAAACAAAAAATACAGGGTGAGATAAAAAATTGCAACAAACTCAAACGCAATAATTTTTACACTTTTTTTTAAATTTTATTGAATGAGAGCAAAAATGTCGGAAATAGAATCAAATTTTAGAATAAGTTTAGGTTTGTTCGATTTGTCACCTTTGGCACGAATTATAACCTTCACACCGCCAATGAAACCGTCACATGCTGCCCGAATGTTGCTCTGCGGTATTTTGGCCCATTCCCGGCGAAGCGCTTGCCTGAGATGATCGACACTTTGGTATTTTTTAGTGTCAACCTAACTTTCCAAAATACTCCAGACACAGTAGTCTAACGGATTGGTATCCGAAGATTTTGGTGGCCATTGTGCGCTGGAAATGAAGCGAGGAACCTCATTTTGTAACTACTCCTGGGTGGCGCGTTCCGAGTGCGGGGGTGCTGGGTCCTATTGAAATGTCCATGGTCTGCGGCCAAAATGTTTGTGTGCCCAAGGCTTTAATACACCCTCCAGAATATTTTCGCGATAATATTCGGCATTTATTCTGATGCCATGGTTGAGTAAAACGAGCGGAGAGCGACCATCGGCTGTTATTGCGGCCCACACCATCACCATGGCCAGCGCTTGAGTTCCGGTGGCCAAGCGAAGGTGCACATTTTCAGCTGACCTCTTTGGCAAGTAAACACGATAATTTTGTTTGTTTAGAAACTGCTGGACAACGAATGTTTTCTCATCGGAGAAAGCTAAATTCGGCAGTTCACTACTTTCGGCCAAGCGAAGCAACTCTTTAGCTTTTTATACCCTACAACACAAGGTGGTCAGGGTATTATGTCTTTGTGCATTTGTTTGTAACAGGCAAAAGGAAACGAAATAGACCCATAGTTCCTTTTGATGATCTGCATAGAATCACATTCTGAGTCGATTTATGCATGTCCGTCCGTCCTTCCATGTATTTTTGTAAACACAGTACTGTTCGCATTTATTGTCCTATCCAGAGGAAATTTTGCACAAATCATTTGTTTGGCCCAAGGGCGAACCCTATTGAAATTGAAGATAATCGGTAAAAATTTAGATATACCTCCATATATATCTTCGTCTGATTTGTCTTTTATTGTGCACCAAACGTGTAATATCAGCCCGAATAGTATGGAATTGGCAAATGCAACCAAATTAGACCTGAAAATAACTATGCCAAAATTGATCGAAATCGGTTCAGATATAGCTATAGCTCCCATATATATTGTTCATACGATTTGTTGTATTTGTTACCCACAGCCGTAATATGCACTCCGTAACAACGATATTCAAAGAAATTTATAAATTACAGCTTAGAAATATATTTGCCAAATCATGTGGAAATCGGTTCAGATTTGGATATAGCTCCCATATATATCTTTATCTGATTTCAAATTAGTTTTGCACCAAATGGGCAATACAAGTCCGAATTTAAAAGATACAAATGTTTCGGCATATTTAGTCTTTTGAACCGTAAATTATAATTATAATCATAGCGTGTATAATTACATTCTCCCATAAAAACTTTTAATTGTTATGTGGAGCTCTACTTAATTAGCAAAGTGGTGTAGGGTATCATAAAGTCGGCCCCGTCCGACTTTAGGACTTTCTTTACTGGTTTTGTTTTGCCTAAGGACGAACCTTATTGAAATTGGTGAGATCAGGTTCAAATTTAGATATGTCTCCCATACATATCTTCATCGGATTTCATTGCATTGTACGGCAGATATACTTATAGCACTCATATATTTTGTTCATCTGATTTGTTATTTTTGTCCCCTACAACGGCAATATACACTTCAGAATAATGATATTTGGTACCAGATGTTAGATACGTCCAGAAATACCTCTCTTAAATATTATCAAGATCGGTTCAGATTTAGATATTGCTTTGATTTCAGGTTTATTGTGCACCAAGAGGTTAATATCAGACCAAATGGAGTACAGCCCAGAAATACTTCAAAGTTGGTGAAAATCAGTTAAACTATAGTTATTGCTCCCATATATATGTTTCATCCAATTTGGTGTGTAAGTTCCTCCCCTTCGTAGTATGCACAATGCTATTAAGTACTAGATATCAGAAACAGCTCATAAAAAATCTGTCAAATTTTATCCATATCGGTTCAGATTTGGATATAGCATGAGACTTCAAGGTTATTGTGCATTAAAAATGTCATATCAGCCCAAATTGGGCCGAAATCATATCATGCACTCTATAGCAATGTCATTTAGTACAAAAAGTACAAATATCTCTGTCAAATTATGTGGAAATACATTCATCTATTACCTCTGATTTCAAATTATAACTTTTGTATAGCTTTAATACATATTCAAGAAATGTCATAATTCGTACGATCCACTTCAAATTAAATCCCAATATAAACGTTCATTTGTAAAGGGTAGTTCTACTAAATATGCCCGACTTTTGAACTTTCATTACTTTTTTTGCCAAACTTTTCATAAGCTCAATCTTGGTTCAAATTAAAGGCAAATAATAATAACGATTACAATCCACCTGTCTTCCAACGCTCTCCACTCAACTTTGCACTCAACTTTCCAAGTCAACATCAACGTCATCACTTCCCGTTGATCCTTATCGCAAATCGCCCCAATATCGCCCACCACCACTCATCAATTAAAATGATTTAGCAAAATGTCTGAAGTGGTAAATTTGCAACATCCCGTCGCAACGGCTCCATCATACCAATTACCTGTGTGTCATGGTTTAGTTTTGCGTTCGAAGCAACCAAATACTTTGGCTAACGACTTCCGGAACAATTGAAGTGTTAAATAAAACCAGAGTGACGACGACCACCGAAACGTCAAAGCGTCACCAAACTTTGACAATATTGCGGCATGTCAATGGCGTTTATTTAGGCGGCTGTAAACCGTAGCTTATAACGCGTGTTGAGGTGTTGAGCAATGTTAAGTGCTAGGATACTTGTTGGGAAAAGTAAATAAATATTGGCAAATAATGTGTAACTATGCGGCGTGGAGAAATGATACCCTAAGTGGGCAGGGTAAATATTGTGGTATGGGTACATAATTTTGCCAAGTTAAAAGAGGATTATCGACCTTGAATGGAGTACGAATATTTGGAAAACATTTATAATACCGACAAATCGGGGGAGATTGAAATCTAGTATTGTGACATTTTAGCAATTTGTCAATAAGTTCGTAAAATAAAAATTTAGTTAAAAATTGTATGTCTGATGTTTGCTTCCACACATAGAAATACTTCGTTTATCCCTCGATTTTTCGAAATTGTGGCCGGTTATGAGAGAAATATGTATAAATATATTTCATAACAGTACCTCATAGAATTTCGATAGACATATTACGCTGCGCAAAGGTCGAGGAATGTGGTTAAATTTTTTCGCGTTTATAAGCCTTAAGACTATTTAGGATTATGTTCCATCGTGGGAGAAGCATTAGAAAGAGTGGACTGATATTTTCTATTTTAACCTTACCTCATTTTAAACTTATTCTATATATTTTTGCTAATATATTTATTGCTAGAAAAAAGTTAAGTTTACATATTAACTAATAGTCACTTTTGTAATGTAGGTTCCAGTGAAGTCTGAAGTATTTCCGACATGTCTGACCGACGCATTTCCGAACTCTAACAATTTGTCTTGTTGTAGATTTTCTGCTTATATGATGACATTTTTTGTAAACGAAAAGAAAACGAGATAATGTATACCCTCCGCAAAGGTTCGATTATTTAAATATATTTAGACTTCTGTAATGATTATTCAAATTCTTGACCCTCTATAAAGTAGGTTCCGAAGGAATGTGTGAATGATGTAAATATTGCGGCGTGTCACGTTTGGACTATATCGGTTACTTCCTTCACTTTATATGAAATATGTGATAACTTTTAGAAAATATGAGTGAGGTAACAGATATAGTAGACCTACTCATTCGATTTTATACCCTCCACCATAGTATGGAGGGCATATTAAGCTTGTCATTCCGTTTGCAAAACCTCGAAATATACATTTTAGACCCCATAAAGTATATATATATTCTAGATCAGCATAACATTTTATGTCGATTTATCAATGTTCGTTCGTCTGCGGAAATCACTCTAGCTTCCGAACGAAATGAAGTAGGTTGATAAAATTTTACTCAAATGTGTACTATGTCTGCAGGAATTTTGGTATTGAAAATGGGCCATGTAATAACGGTACCTCCCGATATTCGGTATTTTGATGTTTTTAGCGACATTATTTATCGGAATTATTTCAAATTTGGTATTTAAAGTTCGTAATAGATACTACAGCATAAAACAGAAAATGGGCCGAGTAGGTTAACGTCTTCGTATAGCCCCCATATAACGGTACCTACCGATATTCGGTATTTTGATGATTTTAGCGACACTATTTACCGGAATTGTTTCAATTTTGGTATTTGAAGTTCGTAACGGATACTACATTCTAAGACAGAAAATTGTCTGTGCAGGTCCACGTCTTTGTATAGCCCCCATATAACGGTACTCCCCGATATTCGGTATTTTTTTATAACTTTAGCGACATTATTTACCGGAACTATTTCAAATTTGGTATTTGAATTTCATAATAAATACTACAGCCTATTACAGAAAATTTTCTGTGCAGGTCCACGTCTTCGTATAACCCCAATATAACGGTACTTCCGGATATTCGGTATTTTGATGATTTTAGCGACATTATTTACCGGAATTGTTTCAAATTTCGCATTTAAAGTTCGTAATGGATACTACAGCCTATGACAGAAAAATCTCTGTGCAGGTCCACGTCTTCGTATAGTCCACATATAACGGAACCCCCAATATTCGGTATTTTGATGATTTTAGCGACATTATTTACCGGAATTATTTAAAATTTTGTAATTGAAGTTCGTATTGGATACTACAGCTTATGACAGAAAATTGTATGGGTCGGTCCATTTATAACCCCCACGGTTCGGTATTTTGATGATTTTAGCTACATTATAAACAGATTTTTTTTCAAGTTTCGCATTTGAATATTGTAATAGCTTGTGACAAAACTTGCCTATGCAGGTCCAAGTCGTCGTATATACCCTAATATACGGTTACATTCGGTATTTTTAAGATTTTGACAGAATTTTTAACGGAGTTTATTTTTTGATATTTGTTAAATTTATACCAAATGGTGGAGGGTATTCAAAGATCGGCCCGGCCGAACTTGCAGCTTTTTTACTTGTCATGTTTCATTTAATATGGACAAACATATTGGTATGGGCAAAATTATAAGAAAATCGAACATTTATATCCAACTCCATGCAAAATCATAATTTCCGATAAATTCCATATTCATATCAAGTTTCTTGTTGAGAGAAATATTTAGATATAGCAAGTTGTAAAGAATCACAGACCATTTTCGCAAGATATGACAGATAACAAGTAAAAAAGTAGTAAGTTTGGCCGGCCGAACTTTAAATAGCATCCACTATTTGGAACGAATTTGCAAATTTTCCAAAAAATTATGCCCTTAAAAATTCTGCTAAAATCTTAAAAATACCGAATATATTGGGGTCTATACGAAGACGTGGACCTTCATAGGCAACTATTGTCATAAGCCATTACAATATTTAAATAGTAAAATTGAAAAAAAAAAAAATCTGATGAATAATGCTGCTAAAATCATCGAAATACCTAATAAAGGGAGGTACCTTTATATGGGGGCTATACGAAGACGTGAACTTTCACTGACAATTTTCTGTCTTGGACTGTAGTATCCATTACGAACTTCAAAAACAAAAATTTGAAACAATTCCGGTGAATAATGTCGGTAAAATCATCAAAATACCGAATATCGGGAGGTATCGTTATATGGGGGCTATTCGAAGACCTGGAGCAGAGGCTGTACTACCTATTAGGAACTTTAAATACGAAATTTCAAACAATTGTGGTGAATATTGTACCTAAAATCGTCAAAATATCGAATATTGGGAGGTACCGTGAAATGGAGGCTATATGACGACGTAGGCCTGCATACGCAATTTTTTCATAGGCTGTAATATCCATTACGATTTCTAAATACGAAATTGGAAACAACTCCGGTGAATAATGTCCCAAAAATCGTAAAAATATCGCAGGGTAGTGGAATGATGATCTTAATATACCCTTCATACTATGTATGGTGGAGGTAATACAAATATTGACCATTGTGACCCTTTGTGGGTGAGGTACCAGAAGGGATTCGTATCGGGATATCATCTTCACAACAGATCTTTTTTTAGCAAAAAAATATAAGTATGTGTGAAGTTTTTCTTTGAGCATTTTGTTTTTCAAACTCTTGAACCCTATTTGGGGGGAGGTACCAGAAGAAAAGGTTCGATCTCTACCATCTTTATAATAGATCTTGGTTTGATGAAAATATTGAGAGATGCATCAGATGTTAATTTCACGTCTTATGAGCTTCATGGATATTCACAATGTTGACCATTTGTGGGGAGGTACCAGAAGGAGTTTAGCGATATATTCCATCTTCATACCAGACCTTGGCTTAATAAAAATATTGTGATGTGTGTAATTTCAAGACAATTGGACTCTTTGTGGGGAGAAACTTGGTGGAGTGGGCCGATGTTATCCATTTTCTCACCTGACTGCACTGATGCAAATATTGGGATTTGTATTAGAAGTTGGAGCAAAATCGGATTATTCTTTCTCATTCTGTGCAGTAAAATATTTTTTGAACATTTCAACCTTTTTTGGGGCATGTACTAGAAGGAGTGGATCGATATTGCCCATCTCCGAACACGGTCTAAGTCATCACTATCCCCGTTAACATCTTCATCTAATGATTACTTAAAATGCAATGATTTTCAAAACTTCTTCTTCTACTTTGTTACTATTCGCATGTCTCAATCATGTTTGCATTTGCGGAAAACCTCTTT
The DNA here is from genome assembly GCF_030504385.1 of Musca domestica. Classification (NCBI taxonomy): domain Eukaryota; kingdom Metazoa; phylum Arthropoda; class Insecta; order Diptera; family Muscidae; genus Musca; species Musca domestica. Next base: position 21,747,911 of record NW_026712363.1, on the reverse strand, counting down.
GTGACAGTTTGATTGTAGCTTTTAAGTGTGTCTTAAGTAGATGTCATCGTAATGCGAGTCTACCTGGCATCCATTTCATTTCCATGGCGAGATTTAATTGTAATCTCAGTCACTGTTACTTCGGGCAAGTATTGTCAAATGGTGTATGGGCATACCGTGCATATGATGACCGTGATGTGCGGGTGGGCAAGTGTATGTAAATGTGTCTTTAATATTGTCTCCAGGAGATTTAAATTTTAAGGAAATTGATAAGATTTTATATGCAAGCAGTTTGTTTCTGCCGTATCGCATTAAAAATTAGAAAAAAAACAAACCTTTAATAATTCCGCTGAAAAATAGGGCCACAAATATAAAAAATGCGAATATAAGGAGATACCCTTACCTTGGCTCTATGGGAAAACGTAAACTTATGAATACAATATTTTGCAACCGGATAGTCCATTACGAACTACAAGTACCGAATTTTAGACAAATTAGTGGCTATAGTAAAACGAGGGCCCATATAAACAATCTTCAATCATCGAATGTAGAAGCCGATAAAAATTCTAAATACCAAATTCGCAACAATACCGTGAACAAATAAAGCTAAAATCATTAAAATAAAATAAGTTAAAAACCAGTAAGGAAAGCTCAAAAGTCGGGCGGGGCCGACTATATGATACCCTACACCACTATGCATATTTAGTAGAGCTCTCGTAAAAAGGTTTATACAGGGCATTTCAGAGCTCTATGAGATATTTGGTACAAAATCAAAATCTATCTAATTCTATCGTGCATTTTACGAACTATAGCTATATCTGAATCGGGTTTCTCCAAATTTGACTTATTAGCTTCTAGACTGAATTCGGTCTTATGTACGAAAATTCAGGTGATTTGGGCTGATATTGGCCATTTGATGCACAATGAACACGAAATCGGATGAAGATATATATGGGAGGCATATCCAAATCGGAACAGATTTTAATAAAATTAAAATCAACTATTATCTGGTGCCAAATATCATTCTTGTGGAGTGCATATTACGAATATGAGAGGCTTAAACACCAAATCGGATAAAAAATATATATTGGAGCTATAGCTGTTTCTGAACCGATTTTCTCCATTTTTTTTTGTATTTGCTTTAAGGTTAATCTCGGTAACATGTGCCAAAATTCAGGCCATTTGGGCTGATATTGGCCATTTGGTGGTCAATTAACCCGAAATCGGATGAAGATATATATGGGAGCTATATCCAAATCTGAACCGATTTCGATAAAATTTAAAACAGCTATTTCTGTGCTCCATCTAATACCTGGTACAAATATCACGGTTGTGGAGTGCATAGTAGGAATGTGAGGGACTTAAAGATCAAATCGGATGAAAGATATATATTGGAGCTATAGCTATATCTGATATTTGATATATCTCCAAATTTGATATACTTGCTTCTAGGCCGAACTCGGTTGGGTGTGCCAAAATTTAGGTAATTTGGACTGATAGTGGACATTTGGTGCACATTTAACCCGAAATCGGTTGAAGATAAATATGGGAGCTATATTTAAGTTTGATCCGATTCTCACCAATTTCAAAAGGCTTCGTCCTTGGGCCAAAAAAATATTGTTTGGAAAATTTCATCTCAATCGGATAATAAATGCGACCTGCATTTTGTTCACAAGAATACATGGACAGACGGACGGACAGACAGACGGACTGACATGCATAAATCGTCTCAGAAAGTTATTCTATGAAGGTTCTCAAAAGAAACTATGGGTCTATCTCGTTTCCTTCTCCATGTTACAAACAAATGCACAAAGACATAATACCCTTACCACTATGTGGTGTAGGGTATAAAGAGTGGAGCAGGATCTAAGCTAGATATGTGGTTGATAGAAATATTAAGATATGCGATGTTTGAAGAAAATCGCTTTCAATTCTCCCATAAATATGGATAACTCCTTGGAGGTACCGGAAGGGGTTTGCCTACAAATTCCATATGCACATCTGACTTCTGGTTGGTAAAAATGTTGAAATATACGAAGATATGGTTAACGTGGAACGTATGTTAAGAAAGTTATAATTATATGAAATGTTCATCCTTCGTGGGGATGTGCCAGAAGGAGCTGACCGATATGTCCCGTCTTCACAACAAATCTTGTTTTGGTCAGATCAGTCGTGAAACGGATTTCGTTCAAAGAGAGAGGTCTAAGGCTGTTTTGGTAGATTCAAATTATATATACCCTCTGTAGCCATATGGGTGAGGGTATAAAAAGCAGCCGAAAGCTAATATCACAACGACTATAAGGGCTCTTAACAAAAGTTGGTAGGAATGAAGAATTTGTAATAGCAAGTACTAAAACCATTAAAGAAACGTCAAAACTCGGGCTGGGCTGATCTGAGCTGATCTCGATAAAATTTAGCAGAGGTATCTTCGAGCAGTATCTGATGCCCGGTATCAAATATCATTGTTGTGGAGTGTATATTACAAATGTGAGGGACTTTAACACCATATCGAATGAAACATAAACAAGGTGAGATGAAAAAACTGCAACCAACTTCAGACTGCTGTTATTTCTAAGCCACCCGTCCGACAGCTGTTAAAATTATTCCAATGACAGCTCATTATATTGTTTACAAGCGTAGAAAAGCATTTTGGTGAGAATTTTACAGAAAAATAGTTATTCGTTGTGGAATTCAAGCGTGATAGTGTGATTTCTTTATATTTGGATGGAAAACCACAAGTGGCTATCGTTAAAGCACTCCAGCATTTAAATGTGAATAAATCTTTTGTTTCACATACCATCGCTCGTTAACGTGATACTGGTAGTGTAGCCCGATGTCAAGGAAGTGGACGGAAGAAAACAGCAACATCAGCAGAAATGGTTCGGAAAGTAAAGAAGCTTGATCGAAACCCGCGTCGCAACGGCCGAACATTGCCTCGTGAGCTGAAAATATCGCAATATTCCATTCGGCAAATATTGAAAAATGAGGTCGGGGTAAAGCCATTGAAATTTTAAAAAGTGCAAGAACTTACACCACAACAGAAAAAGTAAAAAAGTAAAAAGTAAAAAAGCAGTAAGTTCGGCCGGGCCGAACTTTGAATACCCTCCATCATTTGGAACGAATTAGTAAATATTCAAAAAAAAAAAAAAATCCATTGAAAATTCTGTTAAAATCTTTAAAATACCTAATATCGGAAGGTGCCGATATATGGGGGATATACGCTAATGTGGACCTATATAGACAAATCTATGTCTGGGGGTAAAGTACTCACAAGGAACTCCTTGTGTGGATTTTCATATAGTTCCATTGGGAAATGTGGCTAAAATCATCAAAATCCCGAATATCGGGGGTACCGTTATATGGGGGATATACGATATTGTGGACCTATATAGACAAATACCTTTCAGGGGCTAAAGTGCTTACAAACATATCCTTGTGTGGATTTGCAGAGAATACCATTGTAATATATAGCTAAAATCATCAAAATACCGAATAACGGGGGTACCTTTATATTATATATATCGTTAATCTATATAGAGAACTCTATGCCAGGGAGTAAAGTGCTCACAAAGAACCCTTGTGTGGAATTTCAGACAATTCCGTTGAAAAATGTGGGTAAAATCATCAACATACCGAATATAGGGGAGTACCGTTATATGGGGGATAAAGGATCTTGTGGATCTATATAGACAAATCCGTTTCAGGGGTAAACTGCTCACAAAGAACTCCGTGTGTGGATTTTCAGACAATACGATTGGAAAATGTGGATAAAATCATCAAAATACCGAATATCGCGGGGTACCGTTATATGGGGGTTATACGTTATCGTTAACCTATAGAAAGAATTCTCTGTCGGGGGGTAAAGTGCTCACAAAGAACCCCTTGTGTACAAAGAACCCCTTGTGACCATTCCGTTGAAAAATATGGTTAAAACATCAAAATACCGAATATCGGGGGTACCGTTATATAAGGGCTATACGATATCGTGGACCTATATAGATAATTCTATGTCGAGGTATAAAGTACCCTCAAGGAACTCCTTGTGTGGATTTTTAGACAATTCCGATAAAAAATGTGGCTAAAATACCGAATATCGGGGGTACCGTTATATGGGGGATATACGATATCGTGGACCTGTATAGACAATTCTCTCTCAGGGGGTGAAGTACTCATAAGGAACTACTTGTGTGGATTTTAAGACAATTCCATTGAAAAGTGTGGATAAAATCATCAAACTACCAAATATCGGGGGGTACCGTTATATGGGGGATATACGGTATTGTAAACTTATATAGACAATTCTTTTTGAGGTTGTAAAATGCCCACAAGGGACTCCTTTCGTGGAATTTCAGACAATTCCATTGAAAAAATGTTGGTAAAATAATCAAAATACCGAATACCGTGGGGGTACCTTTATATGGGGGCTATACGATATTGTGGACCTATATAGATAATTCTCTGCCGAGGTATAAAGTACCCACAAGGAACTACTTGTGTGGATTTTCAGTCAATTCCATTGAAAAATGTGGCTAAAATCATCAAAATACCGTTATATTGGGTCTATACGATACCGATACCGATATAGCCCATCTGACGAACCGAATATACCTTCCATACTATGTATGGTGGGGTTTAAAAAAAAAGAAATTTTTTTTTTATTATTATTTTATCATACCCAAACATTGATGAATTTTTGATGTATTTCTCCGCTATTCCTCAAAATGTTGTATCGATAATATTTAAATTATTATCCTTTTTTTTCGGTATTAGTTCAGATCATCTAAACTTTACAACTCATTTATGGCTCTTATAAAAATATTCATAGTTGCTTTGTTCAAACTTTTATGCAAGATGGTGGCCATAACAAAAAGAGATCACTTTATCACCAAAGGTTTGTCGAAAAAATTAACCTCGAATTACCCTCACTTATTTTTGTTTCATTCCTGTTTATTGGTCTTCCTGTAAAGGAGTTGATTTACCAAAAGGCCTTCTGATTAAATTACATGAAATTTGAACCTTCCGCAAATTATGAAACAACCCCATCAGGAAAAAAGGCGACAGGACTTGTGCGAAATGTCACTTAAGACACTTGGCCACATTTCTCTCTCCTTCTCTCGCTCCCTCTTTTACCTACACACTCACATCCACTCATACATTAACACATTGGCAAAGGGATGTCTACAAATTCATAATATTAACTTAAATTATTTTCATTTCGACACTTGAAGTGTTAACAAGTTTTTCTTTCCTCAACCACCGTCCCCCACAAGCAACCCCCTTCTCCTCCATGTTTTATAACTTCTTTACATTTTTCTTTTTTTGCTTGATTGTTGGTTTGGTGTTTTATTCTTCAACTTTATCCATGTTCACTGGTTTGCTGGCTGGTTTGATGGTTCGTTGGTATGTCGCGGTCGTTGTCATCGTTATGAACCAAGATTTTCCAGTAACACCAAACGCCTTCACCCCCACCCCACCCCTCCAACTGAAATATTTATCATATTTTCTTTGCAGAAACAAAAAAAAAAAAAAAAAACGAAACGAAACGAAAATTTGCATACAAAATTTTTACATCTTCTGTTAATTTTATGCCTCCACAAGAGACGTGGCAAGGGAGGAGGTCTATGGGGAAAAATGAATGTAATAATGAAACAAAAACAACAACGACAAAGGCAAATGAAAACAACGACAAAGGCAAATGAAAACTCAGCCAAATAAAAAAATTAACTTGCAAATGAATGGGTAAAATGGGAAGAAGAAAAAATCGGGCGAAGAAAAAAACAAAAACAACAGCAGCAACAACCACATCAGCCACACTAAACAATTACAATGACAACAACGGCTTAATTTTCAACCTTTGGGTGAACCCACTTAACAGTCTTTTGACTTGTTTTGCATACGTCAAAGCCCATGTGCCCCCTCCCCGTCCTCACAATATCCCAAGACATCCACGGGAAACCATCAAATGTCGTCGAAAGCAATGAGAAACCTTCGTCGTGTTACATTATAATCGTCATCCCGTTTCTGGTGTCACTTATTTTCTGTACGCTTGGCCTTAGTTTGAAAAGAATATTAACAGCTTCATCATCATTCGCAGAATAAAGATTCATTTTTTTTTGCTTTCTCTGAAACATCCTTTCGCCAACATTTAAATCATCTTCAGGACTTGTCGGGCATGGACTTTAAACAGCAATATGAGAGGTAGCAAGCTGAGGGGAAAAAGAGGGAATGGGAGAGAGGGGGGGAAAAAGGAACCCAAGTGTAACAAAGAATGTCGGATTGTTGGTTTTGTTTCGCCATCAAGCCATAAGGAATTTCTAAAGAACATTCCGCGTGACTTCATACCAGACTTGGTTTTGGCGCTCATATCTGGAATGTGTATGATGGGATGTCGATACACATTGGGGTGGATTGCATTGTTTGACAAAATTCAATATTTTGAATAAATAAAGGAAAAATCCAGTTGACAACACTGATAGGAAATACTTATATCGGCGTTTTGAAGGTAACCTACATTTATGAACATTTTCTTTTTAAGATTCTTCGAAATCGGTTCATTTTTGGTATATATTTCAGATAAAAATTCGAGAATATTCGAAAATTGTTACCCTCGAGCGAGTCAAAAAGAGGTGTTTTTGTTCCTTTTTTAAATATGGTTAAAAACTCCCTTTAAACGCGATCGTAGTAAGTCAAAATTTCTTATACGATTGTACTATAGGTCCTAGAAGACGTCAAGGGTCTATGTTTTACCCAAATTTAAATTCTAAATTTGAAATAAACGGTGAATAATGTAGCTAAAATCATCAAAATATCGTATATAGGGAGGTACCATCATATCGGAGCTGTGCGAAGACCTGGCCCAGCATAGACAATTTTCTGTCGCAGGCTATAGCATCCATTACTAACGTCAAATAAGATATCTTAAACAATTTCGGTGGGTATTGTACCTAAACTCGTCAAAATACCGAATATAGGGAGGTACTGATATATGGAGCCTTTAAGAAGACCTGGACCTGCATAGGCAAATTTCTGTCACAGACTGTAGTTCCCATTACGAACTCTTAATACGTAAATTAAAACAATTCCGGTGAATAATGACGCTAAAATCATCAAAATACCGAATTTTGGGAGGTACCGTTATATGGGGGCTATACGAAGACGTGGACCTGCACAGACAATTTTCTGTCATAGGCTGTAGTATCCATTATGAATCTCAAATACCAAATTTGAAACAATTCCGGTTAAATAATGTCGCTAAAATCATCAAAATACCGAATATAGGGAGGTACCGATATATGGGGGCTATACGAAGACGTTGACATGCACCGACAAATTTTTTCTTTATGCTGTAGTATTCATTACGAACTTCAAATACCAAATTTAAAATAATTCCGGTGAGTAATGTCGCAAGAATCATCACAATACCGAATATCGGGAGGTACCGTTATATGGGGGCTATACGAAGACGTGGACCTGCCCAGATAATTTTCTGTCATAGGGTGTAGTATCTATTTCGAACTTCAAATACCAAAGTTGAAACAATTTCGGTGAATAATGTCGCTAAAATCATCAAAATACCGTATCCATTATGAATCTCAAATACCAAATTTGAAACAATTCCGGTTAAATAATGTCGCTAAAATCATCAAAATACCGAATATAGGGAGGTACCGATATATGGGGGCTATACGAAGACGTTGACATGCACCGACAAATTTTTTCTTTATGCTGTAGTATTCATTACGAACTTCAAATACCAAATTTAAAATAATTCCGGTGAGTAATGTCGCAAGAATCATCACAATACCGAATATCGGGAGGTACCGTTATATGGGGGCTATACGAAGACGTGGACCTGCCCAGATAATTTTCTGTCATAGGGTGTAGTATCTATTTCGAACTTCAAATACCAAAGTTGAAACAATTTCGGTGAATAATGTCGCTAAAATCATCAAAATACCGAATATAGGGAGGTACCGATATATGGGGGCTATACGAAGACGTTGACATGCACCGACAAATTTTTTCTTTATGCTGTAGTATTCATTACGAACTTCAAATACCAAATTTAAAATAATTCCGGTGAGTAATGTCGCAAGAATCATCACAATACCGAATATCGGGAGGTACCGTTATATGGGGGCTATATGAAAACGTGGACCTACATGGCCCATTTACGAACTTAACCTGCCTACTGGAAAAATAAACACGTGTGCGAAATTTTAGCCTTCTATCTCATTTCGTTCGAAAGATAGCGTGATTACAACAGACAGACGGACAGACAGACAGACAGACAGACAGACAGACGGACATGGCTAAATCGACTTAGAATTTTACGCTGATCAAGAATATATATACTTTGTTGGGTCTGACATGAGTATTTCGAGGAGTTACAAACGGAATGACAAAGTTAATATACCCTCCATAGTATGGTGGAGGGTATAAAAAAGACATTTTAGGGTTAAAGAAGTACTGAATGTGATTTTGTAGAAAAAATCTCCAATAAAAATAATTGTAGAAGCATGACGTCAAAGACGAAAGCATTCTTCATCAAATTTTATTATAGAACACCAAAGGAAAGAAACGCCTGTTTCGATTGTGTGTCAAAATATTGTTGCAACAATGTTCCCAATATCCATTCACTCCACCAATCAAGGGTCAACATTTTGAATATCAATGAATCTCATAAAACGCGAAATTAACATCCGATTCCATACAGACTTGGTATATCCCAATAATTCCATCAACACAAGATCGGTTAAAAGGATGCTGGGTCAACATATTGAATAACCAAAACGATCATGAAATCCGATCTTAGCATACGTTTCTCTTTATATTTCACATATCCCATTATTTCTACTAAAGCAAGATCTGCTGTGAAAATGAGATGTATCCGTCCACTTCTTCCCCCACACAGGGTCAGAATTTTGTCCGATTCCATACCGACTTGGTACATCTAAATTTTTCGATCAACACAAAATCTGTTATAAAGATGGTAGATATCGGACCATTTCTTCCTGTAACTGCCTCACATAAGGCTAAAGATTAAAAAAACATCAAATTATAATTTCACACATAAAACATTTATGCTAACACAAGATCTGCTGTGAAGATGAAATATATCTGAAATATATCCTTCTGGTTCCTCACACACAAAAGGTCACAATTTTCAATACCTTTTTACCAAGGGGAGTAGATATATCCCACGTTTATACCAAATCTTTAGTAAATAAAAATATTGGAATGTGTGGAATTGGAAGGGAATTGAATGCTAATTTCGTATTTTATGAGATATTTATTTATTAAAAATTTCGACCCGTTGTGGGGGAAGTACTTAATGGAGTGAGCCGATATAGTATATTATCACACCTGACCTCGCACTGAAAAGAATATTTAAATTTGTAAAATTGAATGATTCCGCCTCGTTCTCTAAAGTAATATATGAAAATATTGCCTTTTGTGGGGGAGGTACCAGGAGGAGTGCACCAATGTTGCCCTTCTCCAAACTCGATCTGTGTTTGATACTAATATTACGATGTACCCAGTTTTGACCAAATCGGATACTCCCTTCGAGAGTTATCGTGCGACCATCCAGCCAGACGGACGGACAACCTTAGATCATCTCCAAATGACCTGAAACGTATTTGATCAAACACCGTTATTTTGATGAGGCTCGCTTCGGTCGTAAAAATGATATACACCCTCTGTAGGTAAAAAAACATAGTCCATTCCTGAAAAAATTAGCACTTTCTTTAAATTAGCTACAAATTTTCTTAAATTTCACAGCATACCGCCCAGTCTGGGTTGTGGAAAATATCAAGGGGACCCAAAGGAGTTCTGGTTATTGATCTTCTGTAGTTTTGGCTATATAAAATGTTACTCTTATATTTTGACATATATTTCGCAATATTTACGATAGAGATTTGAAATTTAATAGAGATCCTTGGAGTACACTCAGAATCATTTATACAAAGAATGGGCAAAATCGATCCACTTTTTGGAATTGTCACCTTGTGCGGATATCTTCGATTTCAAGTATTTTTAAAGTTTCGGCCATGCCTTCGATTTAATTTGTCTATATCTTGATATTTTAAGTTCTAATTAAGTAGAAACGCTATTTAAAAAAATATATTCCCTGATTTAACTTATAGTGGAGGTCATGTTAGATTGACTGAGAATTAATAGTAGAGTCGTACAATCAAAGGAATCATCAAACGGGTGTTTTGGTCCTTTATTCAAAATATGGTAAAAGAAACTCCCTATAAATGGGGTCGTATCTAGTCAGAGTATTCCAGAAAATTATTTGCCAAAAAATTCTTGAAGACGTGAACCTGAATACACAATTTTTTATGCCCTCCACCATAGTATGGAGGGTATATTAAGTTTGTCATTCCATTTGTAACACATCGAAATATACATTTTAGACCCCACAAAGTATATATATTCTTGATCAGCATACAATTCTATGTCGATTTATCAATGTCTGTCCTTCTGTCCGTCTGTGGAAATCCCTCTAGCTTCCGAACGAAATGAAGTAGGTTGATAAAATTTTACTCAAATGTGTATTATGTCTGCAGCACTTTTGGTATTGAAAATGGGCTATGTAGGTCCACGTCTCCCATATAACGGTACCCCCGATTTTCGATATTTTGATGATTTTAGCGACATTATTTACCGGAATTGTTTCAAATTTGGTATTTTAAGCTCGTAACAGATACTACAGCACAAAACAGAAAATGGGCCATGTGGGTCCACGTCTTCGTATAGCCCCATTTAACGGTACCACCCGATATTCGATATTTTGATGATTTTAGCGATATTATTTACCGGAATTGTTTTAATTTTGGTATTTGAAGTTCGTAATGGATACCACATCCAAGGACGGAAAATGAGCCATGTAGGTCCACGTCTTCGTATAGCCCCCATACAACGGTAACTCCCAATATTGGGTATTCTGATGATTTTAGAGACATTATTTACCGGAACTATTTCAAATTTTTTATTTGAAGTTCGTTATGAATACTTCAGCCTATGACAAAAAATTGTCGGAGCAGGTCCACGTCTTCGTATAGCTCCCATATAACGGATTTTGATGATTTTAGCGACATTATTTACCGGAATTATTCCAAATTTTGTATTTGAAGTTCGTAATGGATACTACAGCCTATTACAGAAAATTGTCTGTGCAGGTCCACGTTTTATAACCCCCATGGTACCTCCTTATATTCGATATTTTAATGATTTTAGCTACATTATAAACAGATCCTTTTTTCAAGTTTCGCATTTGAATATTGTAATAGCTTGTGACAAAAGTTGCCTATGCAGGTCCACGTCGTCGTATAGACCCTAATATACGACTACATTCGGTATTTTTAAGATTTTAACAGAGTTGTTAACGGATTTTATTTTTTTGAAAATTGTGAAATGGTGGAGGGTATTCAAAGTTCGGCCCGGCCGAACTTACAGCTTTTTTACTTGTTTTTTCATAGGCTGACCTATTACCTATACGAACTTTAAATATGAAGTTTGAGACAATTCAGTTTAATAATGTCGCGAAAATCAACAAAAATCCGAAAAAGGGAGAAACCATTATATGTGGGTTATACGAAGAGGTGATCCTGCATAGACCATTTTCTGGCATAGGCTGTTTACCTATTACGAACTTAAAATACGAAATGTGAAATAATTCCGGTAAATAATATCTCTGAAAACGTCTAAATACCGAATACCGGGCGGTACCGTTACGTGGGGTCTATACGAAAACGTGAAACGACATAACCCATTCAGGAACATAACCTGCCTACCGGCAAAATACACATGTGTTAAAAATTTTAGCCTTTTATCTTGGTTCAAGGTTCAGCAGAGAGACATCGCTTTCTATACCTTCACATACCCTCATAGTATTGTGGAGGGTATAAAAATGTCAATGATATTCCGATATTGAATGAAAAAGATATTCCCTGATTTTATTTATGTGGGGGTCACGTCATATTTTCCAATCCATTTTCCTGAATATTAGTATTAGTATCAAATAATTTAAGTCTCAAGGAATCATCAAACGAGTCGTTTCTGGTCCTTCATACAAAATATGGTTAAAAACTATTCTACAAAATTATTTGCCACAAAATACTACTATTGGGCCACTTCATCTCCCCTCCACCCTAATATATATTCTCGCTCTCGTTGTCAATTTTCGATTCTACGAAATGCCTAATGTTCTGCTGCTGTGACTGACTGCCTCTGCCACAGTCTGTATTATAAAGCATCTTTTGTATTGTAAAGACCTTCTTTATTTCGTTGTAATTGTGAGTTTGACACTTGCTTAAAGTATTTAATTTATGTATTAACAAACGATGACTGTCTATGGACTGAATATGTCCGAACATGTACAGACACACATGTGTATGTTTACATGTATGCCCAAAGGCAGATGTACGTATGTATGTAAGAATGAATATATGTATGTGGGTATGTGTATCCGCAATGTTTGCATTGATTTGAGTGCCTGGTATTTCAACATTAAATTAAGACGAACAGTCTATTGAAAACAACGTTATGTAGTTATGTAACGTCTACAGATTTTTTGCTTTATCATGAAAATTATTGCAAACTAAGGAAAATTTTAACCTTTTTTTTTTTTAGTATTTTTTACAACATACTCCTGAATTACTTAGTACTTACTATCTTATTTTAAGAAACAAATTACTAAACAATTTGGAAGGGTTCAATTAATATTTTCCCAAGTTAAAAACTGTTCATTAACTCAAAATTCTACTTAAAATTAGAAGCGAAAATATGAAGGGAACTGGATAAATATCGACGTAAATATGTACAGGGTGAGATTGAAAAATTGCAACCAATTTCAGACTGTTGTCAATTCTAAGCCACTAGTCCGACAGCTTTTAAAATTATTCCAGTGACATCTCATTATATTGTTTACAAGCGTACAAAAGCTTTTTGGTGAGAAGTTTCCACAAAAAAAGTTATTCGTGATAGAATTCAAGCGCGATACTATGATTTCTTTATATTTGGCTGGAAAACAACAACTGGCTATCGCAAGAGCACTCCAGCATTTAAGTGTGAATAAATCTTTTGTGTTCTTACCATCGCTAATTACCGTAGCTGGTAGCGCAGCCCGACGTCAAGAAAGTGGACGGAAGAAAACAGCAAAATCAGCAGAAAAGGTTCGAAAAGTTCGACACGGGTCGCAGTTGCCGAAAAATGGCTTGTGAGGTGAACATAACGCAATATTCCATTCGGCAAATATTGAAAAATTAGTTCAGGGGAAAAGCCATTATAAGTCCAATAGGTGCAAGAACTTACACCGCTACAGAAAGAAAATAGACTCAAAAGGGCTAACGAGTTGCTTCGCTTGGCCGATAGTGGTGAACTACCGAATTTGGTTCTCTCCGATGAGAAACCATTCGTTGTCCAGCAGTTTGTGAACAAACAAAATGATCGTGTTTACTTGCCAAAGAGGTCAGCTGAAAATGTGCACCTTCGGTTGGCCACCAGAGTTGGCCACTAGAACTCAAGCGCCGGCCATGGTGATGGTGTAGGCCGCCATAACACCCTATGGTCTCTCTCCGCTCGTAATAATCGACCGTGGCATCACGAATGGCCGAATATTATCGGGAAAATATTCTGGAGGGTGTATTAAAGCCTTGGACACGCAAACATTTTGGCCGTAGACCTTGGACATTCCAACAGGTCTCTGCTCCATCGCACTCAGCCACCTAAGAACGGTTACAAAATGAAGTTCCTCGCTTCATTTTCAGCACAAAATGGCCACCTAAATCTCCGGATACCAATCCGTTGGACTATTGTGTCTGAAGTATTTTGGAAAGCAAGGTTGGCACTAAAAAATAACAGTCTCGATCACCACATGCAAGCGCTTCGCCGGGAATGGGCCAAAATACCGCAGAGAAACATTTCATTGGCCGTTTGGAGGCCATAATTCGTGCCAAAGTTGACCAATTCGAACAAATCTAAACTTATTCTAAAATTTGATGCTATTTCCGAAATTTTTTGTGTTTATCAATAAAATTTAAAACAAAATGTAAACATTATGGCGCCCGTCCGTCTGTGGAAGTCACTCTAGCTTCCAAACGAAATGAAGCAAATTGGTGAAATTTTGCAGAAATATATGTTATATCCGCAGGTATTGAAAATGGGCCATGCAGATTCACGTTTTCGTATAGCCGCCATATAATTGTACCTCCCTATTTTTGGTATTTTTGTGATTTAAGCTACATCATTCACAGGAAATGTTTCAAATTTGATATTTGAAGTTCGTAATGGATTCGAAATTCTACGACAGAAAATTGTCCGTGCAGGTCCACGTCTTTGTCTAAACCCCATATAACGACACCTCCCGATACTCGGTATCTTGACGATTTTACCGACAATATTCACCGGAACTGTTTCATATTTGGTATTTGAAGTTCGCAGTGGATATTACAGCCTCTGACAGAAAATTGTCTGTGCATGTCCATGTCTTCGAATATCCCTCATATGCTGATACCTCCCTATATTTGATATTTTGATGATTTTATCGATATTAATAACCGAAATTGTTTCAAATTTGATATTTGAAGTTCGTAATGGATACCGCATCCTGTGACAGAAAATTGTCTGTGCCGGTCTACGCCTCCGTATAGCCCCCATATTTGATATTTTGATGATTTTATCGATATTAATAACCGGAATTGATTCAAATTTGGTATTTGAAGCTCGTAATGGATACTACAGCCTAAGACAGAAAATTGTCTGTGCATGTCTACGTCTTCGTATAGCCCCCATATAAAGGAACTTCCAGATATTCAGTATTTTTATGATTTAGCTTCATAACTCACCGATTTTTTTTCAAGTTTCGCAATTGAATATTATAATGGCTTATGACAAAATTTGCCTGTGCAGGTCCATGTCGTCGTATAGACCCTAACATAAAGGCTAGATTCGGAATTTTTTAAGATTTTAACAGAATTTTTAACGAATATTATTATTAATATTATTTGTTTAATTGCCAAATTCGTTCCAAATGATTGAGGGTATTCAAAGTTCGACCCTGCCGAACTTACAGCTTTTTACTTGTTAGATCTAAAATTATTATTTCGATGAGTTACAAAATGAATGACGAACTTAATATACCTTCCATGCTATTTATGATGGAGGGTATAATTGTAATTGTAAATTTGACACTTGCAGGTCTCGATAGATATAACAATAAAGCACAATATCAATTTCTTTCAATAAAATTCAATACAAGAAAATCTAAATCCATTCCAACTATTATTGGCATTTATCGAAATGACCATACGATGATTTATAAACTAATCTTTTATTACATTTCCTTCACTACAACATTACATACATATTCATAGCACTGTGCTCTTATTCCACACCATGATGGTGTTTCCATTCAAGTTGTTGCTGCTTCTGTTGCTGCTGTTGTATTCCCAAACGGTCTTGGGGCCAAATTCTTTGTACTCCAACAAAAGTTACAATAACAAACCGGCAAGCAAGTGTAGAAGAAAAAGTTTTAACATATTTTCTTTTGTTTCAGCTTTCTTCCGTGTGCCATGCCACGGTGTGGCGTATTCTACAAGAAATAAAAAATGAAAAAAAGAAGAACTTCTCTTGAAATCCTGATCCTTAAACAATTGCCTGTAACAACACTTAAATACATAACGGGTATAGACTGCCATACACGGTCGTATTCTCAAATGCAGGCACACCAGCGGACATACTCGAAATACCCATAAGAAAACAACAAGCAACAAGAGCAGCTTCATACGAAGGTAGGTAGAGTAAATGTGTGAATAAAAATATTGGCTGTGTGTGTGTGTGGGAGAGCGTGAGTGGTCGTTGTTCATGTTCTGCATGTGGGTGTGTGTTGGTGTATTCCACTTATTGCCAGCTAACTAAGTATTTTGAGTGTGTCTACGACAACATCAAAGATGTCAAACATTAGAACTCCTCTTTAAATGTTCGCCTTTGGATGCTGTCATAAGCTGTAAGCTTCATACGGTACTAACCGTAAAACAGCACACAGACAAACACATACTTCGTGGCATATTCACTTCTCTTCCCCTCCTTGTGCATGGAATTTCCCCATACATGTATGTACTTGGGTGTGTGCGTATTTGCCGCAACCTTAGTCCATTACACTCCGTTTGTTTTGCCGTTTTCCTTCTTTATTGCGGAAAATGGCATGTAATGGAGTTCATATAATGTGCAAATGATTTACAGCGGCGAAGAATTTTAGTGAGTCTTTTGACCATGTGTTTATCATACAAAAGCCATAACACCGTGAATACGCATTTCTGTTGGTGGCTGGTGAGCTGCTAATCACTCCCCACCAAAAGGGCCATTACCTGTCTATTCTCCCTTTTGGTCAGTGATTCGACCGAACAGCTTATCATCTGTTTGTCGGCATTTTCACGTAACATGCAAGCCAATTGTTGCCCCCTTCATACGTAAGGACTTGTTGTGTCTAAGCGTCTATTGATTATAAATCAGCCAGACAAGAGGTAGATGAGAAATGTTTGCGTCCAGTCCTAGAAAAGAGATTAATTTTTATTGGCTAGACATCGTATTTTATTCGTGTTGTTTATAAATAAATATATATTTACATTTTAAATGGCTCGAAATAAAAGAAAGTGCCGTATCATGCTTTTCAGCTAAAATATATTTTACAAGAGCCAAGCTGTGGTGGGGAAAGGTTCACCACAGGCAAGGTTAAAAAAGTTGTTTTATATTCTCAACCATATTGCTACAGAGGGTATATATGATACGGCCAAAACATGCCCCATGGATGTAACGGTTTTAGACCCTAGGTCCCTTTGGACCTAATCCGTTTCAAGACATTTGGGGTCAACCTAGAGGTGTCCGTCCGTCTATATGGCTGGGCGCACGATAACTCCCGAAGGGAACATTCGATTTGGTTCAAAATTGGTACATCGTAATATTACTGACAAATTTAAATCTTGTCGGCCTTTGGATCACATATAGAATCTTTTATGCAAAATACAGATCAAGCCAAGTAAGTTCACATGTTGGTATAGCCCGCATATAAGGGTATACTCCGATCTCAAATATTTTTTACATTTTAGCCATATTTTGAAAACTAATTTGAAAATTTTAATTTTTAATAAGAACAAATCATCATTGCTATTTGTCTTCTATAAAAAGCTAGGAGTAGCCGCTACGTTACTAGGTTATGTTGAATCAATTTTTGGTTTCAGATATTGAAGGGGGAACAACAACTCTAGTTTGGTAAAAACTCTTGTATTTTTTTAATTTTTTTTTCTAGAGGGAAAGTATAGATCCATATCTACTATAATTTTACCGATATTGACAATATTGGTATCATTTGAAAGCTAATGACCTATCCAACAAGTAAAACGTGATTTGAAACTTATCGGGAGCTACATCATAGGTCTATAGGGACGAAATAAGTTTTTGGACATTAGGAGTAGATTTGGTTTGCCCATCCATCTGCCTATTTATACGTACAATCAGGTGTCTGATAGATGTATCCTAGATACCCACGATGATAAAAACTAGTACCTTTTAGTACTTTTCGAACAATTATAGTACGCATTTGCAAAACCACCGCCATATCTTAAAACCACATACCAACAAAGACTTCAATATGAAAATTCCAGCCTGCCACAACAACTTAATACCAAATTTATTACCATTTAGTACTTCTCGTAGAAATGAAGAACGCATTTCCAAACTGCCCCCAAATCTCAAACACAGTTAATCTAAATATCAAATTTCAGAATTGTATCTCTATCCCTTCATTTAATATCAAATATGGTACCATTCAGTACCATTCAGTACTTTTCGTACGTTTATAGTACATATTTCCGAAATCATCTACGCAATTTCAAAAACACCTTCATATTTCATCCTCAACTATAGATGTCACTATTGGTAGCTGAGGTTGAGGGTTAGAGGAATTAGAGGATTTCAGATCTCTTTCTTCTACCAATACCAAATTAAGTGCCATTTAGTACTTTTCATACAGTTATGGTACACATTTCCAAAACCACCATCAAATCTCATACCTCAGATACCAAAAATGTTCTTAATATCAAATTTCAGAATTTTCCCTCTATCCCTTCAACCCAGAGCAAATTTAGTATCATTTAGTAATTTTCGTAAAAATATAGTACATATTTCCGAAATTACTTCGAAATGTCCAGGCTACACATGAACAGCGATCCTTATATAAAATTCCAGATTTCAAGGTCCATCTGTTCACTCAATTCCAAATTGTACTAAATATAGTATTATTTTGATACCAACAGGGACTTCAATATCAAATTTGAGAGTTCCAGCCCTATCCCTTCATCCCACACCAAATTTAGTACCATTTAGTACTTTTCGTATAAATATAGGACGTATTACAAAACCACCGCCACATCTCAAGCACAAATAACACTCGTAATCTTAAAATCAAATTTCAGAATTTATCTCCATCCCTTCACCCAATACTAAATTTAGTAATATTTGGTACTTTTTGTGCAATTATAATACACATTTCCGAAACCAACTCAATATTTCATCCTCGGCTAAGAACAGTGATTTT
This sequence comes from Musca domestica, assembly GCF_030504385.1. Taxonomy (NCBI): domain Eukaryota; kingdom Metazoa; phylum Arthropoda; class Insecta; order Diptera; family Muscidae; genus Musca; species Musca domestica. The sequence goes on along the minus strand of NW_026712363.1, from coordinate 21,729,334 downwards.
AATATCAAATTTCAGATCTGTTCCTTCACCTAACAGCAAATTCCTATTTATTACTTTTCGTACAATTATAGTACACATTTTCGAAATCACCTCCATATATCCAAGCTATACATGAACAGCGACCCTTACACCAAATTTCAGATTTCAAAAACTACCTACTCACCCAATAGCAAATTGTACCAAATATGGTACAGAGACACTAAATTTAGTACCATTTAGTATAAATATAGGACGTATTACAAAACCACCGCCACATCTCAAGCACAGATACAACTAGTAACCTAATATATAAAATTTCAGATTTTTATCTCCATCCCAATACCAAATTTAGTTCTATTTGGTACTTTTTGTACTTTTTGTACATTTTCTAACAAACCAAAAAAAAAACTCATGTTAACCTCAGCTACCAGCAGTGAGCTTAATATCAAATTTCAGGGTTTTAGATCTATTGCTTCAATCAAAACCAAATTTAGTACTTTCGTACAATTATAGTTTACATTTTCGAAAACTTTTCTATGTGTTCATGAACAGCGATCCTAATACTAAATTTCAGATTTCTAGAACTTTCTATTCGCTCAATATCAAATTGCACCAAGCATTAAGTAGTTTTCGTACAATTATAATACACAGTTCCAAATCCACCTTCACATGTCAAAGTTACGCGTGAACAGCGACCCTAATACAGAATTTTAGACTATACGCACTATCTGCTTTCCCAATACCAGGTTTAGTACCATTTAGCAATTTCGTGCACTTATAGTATACATATCCAAAACCAGCTCTTTATCAAAACCTACCACGAAAAAGCACCCCAATACAATATTTTAAAATTCCAGGTTCATACGTGCACTCTAAACCAATTCGTTCCAAAATTAGTACCATTTAGAACTTTTCGTGCACTTGTAGTACACATTTTCAAAACGACCTTCATGTATCAAACTTGCTTTCAAACCTAAATTCTCACACCAAATTATAGCTCTACCCATTCACAAAATACCCAATTGTACTATTTTAGAATTTAAGAACTATATGTTCACCCTATACCAAATTGTACCCAATATAGTACTATTTAGATATCAACACCAAATTAAGTTTAGCAGTAAGTTCGGCAAAGATGAACTTTGAATACCCTCCACCATTTGGAACGATTTAGAAAATTTTCAAAAAAAAAAAAAAAAAAAAGTTTATTAAAAATTCTCTTAAAATCTTAAAAATACCGAATATTGTAAGGTGCCGATGTATTGGGGAATATACGATATTGTGGACCTTTACAGACAAATCTAGGTCTGGAGGTAAAGTACTCACAATTAACTTCTTGTGTGGAATTTCAGACAATTCCATTGAGATATATGATTAAAATCATCAAAAACCCGAATATCGGGGGTACCGTTATATGAGGGCTAAACGATATCGTTGACCTATATAGACAATTCTCTTCCAAGACTCACAATGAACTCCTCGCATGGAATTTCAGACAATTCTATTGAAAAATGTGGCTGAAATCATCAAAATACCGAAAATCGGGGGGTACTGTTATATGGGGGATATACGATATCGTGGACCTATATAGACAACTCTCTACCGAGTTATAAAGTACCCACTAGGGATTCCTTGTGTGAAATTTCAGACAATTCCATTAAATAATATGGCTAACATCTTCAAAATACTGAATATCGGGGGGTACCGTTTTATGGGGGCTATACGATATCGTGGACCGATATAGCCTATCTTCGAACTTGAAAACCTGTGAAAAATTTTAGCTTCCTATCATAATTCGACTGTAGCGTAATTACAACAGACGGACAGGTCTAAATCGTCTTAGAATTTTACGCTGATCAAGAATATATATACTTTGTCGGATCTAAAATGATTATTTCGATGAGTTACAAACGGAATGACGAACTTAATATACCCTCCATACTATGTATGTTGGAGGGTATAAAAAGCACAATATTTCAAAATTCATTTACCATTTAGTGCAGTTCGCGCACTTAGTACATATTTCAGATAGTTCAAATTTCAAATCTGTTCACGTAATACCAAATGGTACCTGTTAAAACATACATAAATATTTTTTTATTGTTCTATAAACATACTTTAGATTTAATTACCAAAAGCAAACAATAAATACAAAATCAAACACACCTACATATTTATAAGTTTTAAAACTGCTTATACAGCATTATTATATCACATATTTGGACTATTTTATTGTTACAGTTAATTTTCTTTATTTTAGTTCATTGGCCATTGGTTCATTCACTTTTGCAATGTTTTTAAGTTTCTTTAACACATTTATTTATTTTGCTTACATAGCATTTAATGTCTACTAGTAACCGACCTACATTACAATTAATTTATATCAGCATTTATCAATAGCATTTTTTAATTAATTATGTTAAGAAATTATGTATATAAAGACAGCCAGAAATAAAGAAAATTCAGTCGTCTTTTGTAGTGACTAAACTAAGAGTTTTAATTACTATCTAGGCGGCTTCCTTCAAGTTCATGTGCTTGGAAGGAAATTAATTTGGATACTAAGTGTCAGTTCAAATTTATGTGTTTGGATTGAATCGCACTAGATCCTACTATCATAACAGTACCATTTTAGAAATTTTCGTAACCTTAAAGTAATATTTGCCAAAAACCGTTTTGTACATCTATTCTTCATTCCATCAGTGACTCTTATTCTAAATTCTAGACACACATAGTCCACCATATTTTCTGGAAGAACATGGATAACGGTCACATGTTTTCTTTGCTTAACTCCCGTAAGACCTAAGTTTAGAAATGTTGGTTATCAGGCAATAAGTAATACAAAATATACCTTATAAAATTCACTTGCGGACTTATGTCCTTAGGTCACAGGATACGGCTAAATTGTTTCTATAATGATTTTATATGTCCTAGATGAAGTCAAAATCATTTGTATCGATTATGCTCTCATTATTGCTCATATGTTGCAGATAACGTTTTAATATATTTTATAGTATGTTATAAGGATTAAACACTTTGGAATACATACTTTCGAACGTAGTGGAAATCATTATAATCTCTACACTTCCTTAACAAATTTTTCCCGCTCCTTTCCTCGTCACTGAGAATGTGACACCATTTGCAGCTCTTGTTAATCTTAATAGGTCACAGTCATGTAAATAATCACAGGATGTGACTGTGGGTATCATTTCCCTCCAAGAAATTCTGTCTCTCTCGCTCTCTCGAGACTATGGTTCGAAGCACTCTCCCTGTGCCATTGTTTGCATAGAAGAGTTCAAATTAAATTTCAATTAGATTATTTAAATCAATGACAAAGAGTTAAGCATATCTGGAATATAAATTATCCCAACATTAACTGATAAGAATGTGGTGACATAAATCTACATGTGGTCTGGTGCTATGAATGTGTGTGTGCGTGTGTTTATGTGATGCATGCACAAATGAATACAAATACCTGTTTATACATCTGTAAATACTGGTGAAAACAAACAAACAAACATAGAATCATTATAGGAACAAAGCTGAGAAAGTTGGTATGTGTGTTTTTGTAATAGATTGGTAGGAAATATACGTGTAGGCATATGTGTTGATGTTGGTAGGGGAAGCTTTAAGCAGTGGTGTTAACCTAATACAGCATTGTCTGTAAGGTGGGAATGGATTTTATGGTAATTGGGGGAAATTATTTATAATGTTGTTTGGCTTATTAAATGGACGAAAATTAATGAAATTGTGAAGTAAAACATAACCATTGAGAAAATGGGATTAATAATGAATCTTGACTCAGAATGCTAATCTATTTGAAATAACTGACTGACTGATTGAGAATCAACGAATAGGGCTGAAGCTAGAATCTTGAAATGATGCTAGATGGTCAGTCTTGGTGCGGAGGCATGTGATAAGACTGAGTTTTTGGAAATTCACACTAAAGGGGTACGAAAAGTACTGAAATATATTAACGAGTAAAAAAACATTAAGTTCGGCCAGGCCAAACTTTAAATACCCTCCACCTTAGGGTAAAGGAAACATTAGAGCCCATTATGACCCACATATACCAACTTTTAGAAAAATTCATGGTAAAATGTGCCAAAAAGCATCAAAATACCAAACATCTGGAGGTACCGTTATGTTTGGGCTATACCAAAACGTGGACCTATAGATACAGTGTTTCGCCAAAGGAGCTAGAACCCATTATGACCAGCAACTACCAATTTTCAGACCTACAAATAGCAATTTTTAGACAAATCAATGAAAAAATGTGCAAAAACCATCAAAATACCGAATATCGGGAGCTACCGTCATATGAGGGCTATACCAAATCGTGGACCTTTACATACAATGTTTCGCCACACGAACTAGGGCCCATTATGACCTACAAATAGCAATTTTTAGACAAATCAATGAAAAAATGTGCAAAAACCATCAAAATACCGAATATCGGGAGGTACCGTCATATGAGGGCTATACCAAATCGTGGACCTTTACATACAATGTTTCGCCACACGAACTAGGGCCCATTATGACCTACAAATAGCAATTTTTAGACAAATCAATGAAAAAATGTGCAAAAACCATCAAAATACCGAATATCGGGAGGTACCGTCATATGAGGGCTATACCAAATCCTGGACCCCTGCATACAATGTTTCGCACCGGATCTGGAACCCATTTTGACCAACAAATACCAATTTTTAGACAAAGCCGTGAAAAAATTTGGCAAAAATAATCAAAATACCGAATATCGGGAGGTACGTTTATATGGGCTATACCAAAGCGTCGACCTATACATGCAATGTCTCGCCACACGAACTGGGATCCGTTATGACCTGCAAACACAAATTTTCAGAGAAATCCGTGAAAAAATGTGGCATAAATCATCTAAATACCGAATATCGGGAGTTACCGTTATATGGAGACTATATCAAAACGTGGACCGATATAACTCATTTTCAATACCTATCATCCTAGACACAATACAAATTGCTCTACTAAATTTTGGCGCTCTACGTCAAGTAATGTGGGCTGTATCGTGATTTCAACAGACAGACAGACGGACAGACAGACGAATATTTAAGGATGTTACAAACAGAATGACAAAGTTAATATATTCTCCTTTCCAAGGTGGAGGGTATAAAAATTACTTTGTATTGGACAAACGCAATGAGCTAGAATTTTGGAATAAGAGTCACTGATGGAGTGCAGGTTAGATGTTCCACAGGTTTTTTTTTTGGAATTTCGAACTTTATGGTTACGAAAAGTTCTAAAAAGGTACTAAACTTCTAAAATTGTACCATTTGGTATTATGTTAAAGGATAAAGCAAATAACTTGAAATGTTGGTAGGAGAATCAAGGTTTGGAAGTAAATATGAGATACGAAAGTGGGGTTGGAAATGTGTACTAAGTGGGCAAACTGTAAAATGGTACAAAATTGGGAACAGGTTGGGTTAGGGTGAACCGAGGAAGCTGGAATTTTGTATTGGGGTCCCTGTTGGTGGTAGGTTTGTGATAAAGAGGTGATCTTGGAAATGTGTACCAAAATTGTTCGATTAAATAGTACTATATTTGCTAAAAATTGGTATTGGGTGAACAGATGGTGCTTGTAGTTTGAAATTTGGTAGAAGGTTCATGTGTGAAGTAGACTTATGGGGGTGACTTCGGAAATGTGTGCAATAATTCTACGAAAAGTACTAAATGGTACTAGTTTTGTTATTGGGTGAAGGGATAGAGATAATATTTTGAAATTTGATATTTAGATCACAGATGTTCTCTGAGGTTGAGATTAGGGGTGGTTTTGGATCGCATCTTAAATTTGTACAAAACGTACTAATTGGTACTAATTTTGGAGTGCTGAGATCCTCAAATTGTGGTCAAATTGTAGGCTCTGTACTCATCTCAAATTGTAGGCTCTGTAGTCATCTTGAATTGAAATATGGAGGAGGTTTTGGAAATGTGTACCATAAGTGCACGAATAGCACTATATTTGGTGCAATTTGATATTGAGTGAATAGATAGTGCTTGAAATCTAAAATTTAGTATTAGCGTCGCGGTTCATGGATGTGATTTGAAATGTGTACTATAATTGTACCAAAAGTACTAAATAGTACTAAGTTTGTTATTGGGTGAAGGGGTAGAGCTAAACTTCTTAAATTTGATATTTAGGTTACTGACGGTGTCTAAGGTTGAGATTTGAAGGTGAATGCGTCCTATAGTTGTACGAAAAGTACTAAATGGTATTACATTTGGTATTTGGAGGTGGGAAATATCGAGATCACCGTTGGTACCTTTAATTGAAATTTAGAGGAGCGTTTGGAATGTGTCCTATATTTGTACGAAAAGTACTAAATGTTACTAAATTTAGTATTGGGTGAATGTATACAGCTGGAATCCTGAAATTTTATATCGAGGTATCCGTTGTTATCTGAGATGGAGATATGGAGGTAGTTTTGGAGATGTGTACAATAATTGTAAGAAAAGTACTAAATAAAACTCAATTTGCTACTGGGTGAAGGAATTGAGCTGAAATTTGATATGTTGCTGTCTACGGTTGAGGGGAAATTGAAGGGCTAATTTGATATTGAAGTTTCTGTAATAATCTGGTGGTGGTTTTGCAAATGTGTTCTATAATTGTTCGAAAAGTACTATATGGTATTAATTTTGGATCTCAGAGGAGTTTGTTTTGGATATGAGTACTAATTGTTTCCAAATTTGGTATTGAGTGAAGCAATAGATCTGAAGTTATGGAATTTGATATTGAGGTCACAATTGGTTTCTAGGCTCTACATATGAAAACGTTAAAATAGTCTAAGAAAGAAAAATTGAATGTGGGTCTCTTTTGCAATGGTTTTACTAATATCCTCCCCGGTAAACTTCGAATTGAAAAGTTTTTGGTGACTTTTTAATGTGAAAGGTAACATTTTGCTATTAATCCTTCGAAAAAGGAAAAAATTGAAATAATATATAAAACCTTGAAGATCTGAAAATTTTGTGCGACGTATGAATTTTTGATTGAAAAATTTTTTCAAACTGAACAAGTTGTGCATTTTGAGTACAAAGAAGATCTAACACTAAATGTAGAACGAACCTAACATAATAGGATAGACTTTTCGCTGACGAAATAGCGGGCACTTGCTAGTCATACTATAAAATTGTAAAGCAATTATTCTTTTCTCTCTACAAATACATCCTCCCTTCTCTCATATAAAAACATGGCAACTACCCACGATCATAATCATTGATAAAACCAAACAAATATGTATGTGGCGTCTGATTGCTGCTAATTAATTGACAAGAACTGTAGACAGACACGGAAGCCACACATAGCACATCGGTCGACCAAATAGCTGCAGGTGGCATTGCCAGAGGTTAAAAATGCCAGAAAAACAAAATTTTATATATCAACGGAGGGAAGAGTGGGACGTTGGATGTAAATTAATGGCACACACACACACACAACCATTTAGACAGAGATAAAACCACAATTAAATTTTAGTGTTATATTATGCGGCCTGCACACACATACACACACCCACCGACATATCTATGTTCTCAGCAAGTACGAGACAAAAACAAATGTTTTGTTATATGGGTTTACATACCGATTCCCTTTTATCATGAAAATACTTAGAGGGAGGTTTGATGAGTCGTAAAAAAAGAGGTGGAGCAGAGTGATGACTTAAAGTTGGGAATGAATGATTTTGAAGGAAATGTGGCATAACCTGGTGGTAAATGTGGTTACTGGTGGCTAAGACGTACAGGAGTCTTGAAGCAGAGCAACATGTTAATATTTTCGTGCATAAATTGTAGGAAGGGGATTATTTTTGTAGCTTCTACTACTAGAACTATAAGAAAAATGACACGCCAGTGCCATGTGTGAAACATTGCCCTTCGTCGATTTAAAGAAGAAAAGTCGCCTCATCGAAGTATATTGCTAAAGCACTTTAACATTTTATATATCCCGAAAATAAACCTATAAAGGTGAGAGTATATAACAACCTTTTTTTGACTGGCTTAAATCATCTTCTGGCAACTGGCTTCTTCGTAAAAGAACAAAGGAGCTTCGTGTTGATTAGTTCAATTTCAGCCCATAATTTATATCTGTATTCTTTTATGTACTCTAAACTTAGTATTATATAAGATTTATATATTCCTGATGAGGGTAGAAGATAATACTACTTGACACTCATCTATTCTATTCACTATCAGCCTAACGCTAATACTGGTCGACAAAGATGGATAACATTGAGCTTATAACAATATTTTTATCTCTAAATTGCATTGCATTTGAAATCGGATAGTTATGTCCGTGGCTCTCCGATATAAATTTGAAGAAGAATTTTGAAATGAAATAGAAATTCGAAAGAAATAGAAATTAAAAATATTCCTGACTTTTCAGACAACGTAAGGGTGCAAACTCTATCAAAACCAATGCCCCCTAGTAAAACTGCTGTAACATTTATCAGAAAGGACAAAGTCGGTGTAGGCCGACTTTATGATACCCTACACCACTCTGAATAAATAGTAGAGCTGTATATATTAAATTAACGCTTTTATGGGGAATTTATGAGAATATATATGGAGATATATAGGGTAGCTCTATCAGAATCTGAACCGATCTCTATAAAATTTAGCAGAGGTATTTCTATGCTGTATCTGATATCGTTGTTTTGGAGAGTATTTTACGGATGTGAGGGATGAAACATATATATGAGACCTATAGCTACATCTTAACCGATTTTTACCAGATTTCATACACTTTCTTCCAAGCTAAATTCGTTAGTATGTGTGTTAGTATCTGAACCGATTTTCACCAAATTTCATACAATTGTTTCTAGGTTCAATTTGGTTATAAATGCCAATTATTCCCAATTTCAATAGGGTTCGTCCTTGGGCCATGCAAACAATTTGTGCTAAATATTATCTCTATCGGATAATAAATTCGACCTGTACTTTGTTTACAAAAATAAATGGACAGACAGGCGGAAGGAGGGACATGCATAAATCGACTCAGAATGTGATGCTTGCAGATCATCAAAAGAAACTATGGGTCTAACTCTCTTCCTTCTCTGTGTTACAAAGAAATGCACAAAGACATAATACCCTGACCGCAGTGTGGTGTAGGGTATAAATACTCTTATCTTTCAGTGTGGAAGGGGGAAACATCCAGAGCCTTCTGCTTTGAGCCATTTTAATTTTCTTTTATTTCCTGGTAAGTTGGGTCTCTTGATTATTATCATGTATGGTTTAGGGTAAATTAAGTTTGTAACTCATCGACATAGTCATATAAAATCCTGGACTCTGAAGCTACAGGGCAGTTTGCAGATGCATGGACCATCATCCTAGTACAAAGACCCATGGATCATCATCCTAGGACGACTAAAGTGGTGATCGGAAAAGAAGAGATATACAACAAAGTCAAACGCTATAACTTTTACATTTGTTTTTAATTTTATTGATACTGAATGATATTAGGTATCAAATAAATTATGGAGATCAAAAATGCCTGTCTCAAATTTTATCGAGATCAGATTAGATTAGGACATAGCTCTCATATATAACTTTATCCGATTTCAGGTTTTTTGTGCACCAAATGGACGGAATTTTGGCAATTTCGATGAATTTATCACTGAAATAGAGGATCTATATCTCCCATATATGTTTAATCCGATTTGACAGGTTTTGAGTCCCTTAAATGCGCAATATGTACTCTACAAAAATGATTTTTGGTACCAGACATAAGATACAGCTCAGAAACAAGTATTTCAAATTTTATATATTTTCCCTTTATATGTTTATTGTGCAACAAATGGCTAATATCAGCCCAAATGGAGTGAATTTTGGCACTTTCGGCGGATTACAGCCTAGAAGCAAGTACTTCAAATTTCGATCAATATCGGTTCCGATATAGCTATAGCTCCCATATATATGTTTCATCCGATTTGGTGATTAAGTCCCTCACATGCGTAATATGCACACCACAACAAAGATATCGGACATCAGATGCAGCTTGGAAATGCATCTGTCAAATTTTATTGAGAACGGTTCAGAATTTTATGTAGCTTCGATTTATATATTCATGAGTTATTACGGTTATCGTTCACCACACATACAGAGTGAGATAGAAAAACTGCAACAAAGTTAAACGCCATAATTCTTACATTTTTTTAAATTTTATTAAATGAAAGCAAAAAATGAATGTATCATCCAAATTTAGAATAAATTTATATTTGTTCGAATTGGTCACCTTTGGCACGAATTAAGGCCTTAAAACGGCCAACAAAACCGTCAAATGCTGCCCGAATGTTGCTATGCGGTAATTTGGCACATTCCTGGCGAAGCGCTTGCTTAGTTGATAGACACTTTGGTATTTTTTTGTGCCAACCTTGTTTTCCAAAATTGGTATCCGAAGATTTTGGTGCGATGGCGCTGAGTCCTGTTGGAATGTTTAAGGTCTGCGGCCAAAATGTTTGCGGGCCCATGGCCTTAATGCACCCTCCAGAATATTTTCGCGATAATAATCAGGATTTATTCCGATGCCATGACCGATTAATGCGAGCGGAGAGCGATAATCGGCTGTTATGGTGGCCCACACCATCACCACGGCCGGCGCTTGAGTTCTGGTGGCCAACCGAAGGTGCACATTTTCAGCTGACGAGCCAATTTTCGGCCACTGCGACGAGGGTTTCGATCAAGTCGCTTCTTTACTTTTCGAACCATTTCTGCTGATGTTGCTGTCTTCTTCTGTCCACTTCCTTGACGTCGGGCTACGCTACCAGTATCACGGTAACGAGCTATGGTACGAGGCACAAAAGATTTATTCACATTTAAATGCTGGAATAATCACGAATAACTTTTTTTCTGGAAAATTCTCACCAAAATGCTTTCGTACGCTTATAAATACTATAATGAGCTGTCACTGGAATAATTCTAACAGATGTCGGACGAGTGACTTAGAAATGACAGCAGTCTGAATTTGGTTGCAGTTTTTTTATATCACCCTGTATATGGGAGCTATATCTAAATCGGTTCCGATATTGACAAAATTTGAAATACTTATTTCTGAGCTGTATCTGATATCTAGTACCAAAGATTATTGTTGTGGAGTGCATATCTGAACCGAGCTAACCAATGTACGTTCTTCCAAACTGAATTCGGTGGGATGTTCCAAAATTTGGGTCATTTGGACTTATATTGGCCATTTAGTGCACAATTTACCCGCAATCGGTTGAAGATATATGGGAGCTATATCTAAAACTGGTTCGATTATCACCATTTTTAATTGTTCGTCCTTTGACCAAACAAATATTGTTTGGAAAATTTCATCTCAGTCTTATAATAAATGCGACATGCATTTTGTTCATAAGACTACATGGATGGTCGGACTGACATACATAAATCGACCCAGAAAGTGATTCTATGAAGATCCGCAAATGTAACTATGGGGTTTTCTCGCGTTCTCATTCAAGTTACAAATGAATGCACAAAGACACATTACTTTACTTAGGGTATAAATATTCTGACCATTTTTTGAAAAAAAAAACCAGTAAAGAAAGTCTTAAAGTCGGGCGGCGCCGACTTTATGATACCCTACACCACTTTGCTAATTAAGTAGAGCTCCACATAACAATTAAAAGTTTCTATGGGAGAATTCAATCATACACGCTATGATTATAATTATAATTTAAAGTTCAAAGGACTAAATTCGGAATTGTATTGCCCATTTGGTGCACAATTAACTTGAAATCGGATAAAGATATATATGGGAGTTATATCCAAATCTGAACCGATCTCGATAAACTTTGGCAACGATATTTCTGAGCTGTATTTGATATATTTCCCTGAATATCGTTGTTACAGAGTGCATATTACGGTTGTGGGTACCAAATATAACAAATCGGATGAATAATATATATGGAAGCTATAACTATATCTGAACCGATCTGAACCAAATTTGACATACTAGCTACTAGACTCAATTCGGTCGTAAGTGCCAAATTCCATCCCATTTGGACAAATATTAGACGTTTGGTGCACAATAAAAGGTAAATCGGACGATGTTATATATGGGAGCTATATCCAAATCTGAACCGATCTCGATAAAATTTAGCAAATGTATTTCTGAGCTGTATTTGATATATTTCCCCGAATATTGTTGTTGCATAGTGCATATTACGGTGGCGGTGGACAAAAATAACAAATCGGATGAACAATATATATGGGAGCTATAGCTATATCTGAACCGATTTCGATCAAATTTGGCATACATATTTTCAGGCCTAATATGGGTGTATGTGCAAAATTCCATACAATTCGGGCTGATATTACACGTTTGGTGCACAATAAAAGTCAAATCGGACGAAGATATATATGGGAGCTATATCCAAATTTTGACCGATTATCTCCAATTTCAATAGGGTTCGTCCTTAAGCCAAACAAAAGACCTTTGCAAAATTTCATCTGGATCGGGAAATAAATGCGACCTGTACTTTGTTTACAAAAATACATGGACAGACGGACAGACGGACGGACGGACGGACGGACGGACGGACGGACAGACGGACGGACGGACATGCATAAATCGACTCAGAATGTGATTCTATGCAGATCATCAAAAGGAACTATGGGTCTATCTCGTTTCCTTCTGCCTGTTACAAACAAATGCACAAAGACATAATACCCTGACCACCTTGTGGTGTAGGGTATAAAAATACCAAAAAGACCCCTTTGGTGACTCGCTTGAGGGTTGTAATTTTCAATCTGTATGTCAGAAAGTTTATTATCATTGTTGAATGATGCGGGAGGCACTATATGCCTAAAATGTACGGATTTTAGTCCGAAGGTTTCAAAAAATGCAAAGATGTAAATGTAAAAGAGGGGTGGAATTGTCCCCTCTAGTTAGGTTACCTTGTGATGTAAACTTTTAAAAGTGCCATTGCATTTGTCTTCTATTTTTATCTTTACTTTTATAATCTTACTTATTCTTCCTAAATTAATGAAGTATAGTCCGAAGGATAAAAAAATGGAACTAGCAGGTGTTTATTTTTTAACCTATTCTACTTTTAATATTGTTGAAGCATTTTTCTTGCATCTTGTTTACACCTATAGAACTCCAGATTGTACTAATTTTTGTAGCTGTTCATAATAAAATATTATTGTATCATATACAAATATTATCAATCTTTTTCCATGCTTCCCAATAATGACAACAACAATAATACCTAATCCTTTGATAGGCAGCGGCATCTGTTTACGCGTAAGTCAGAGCAGACATGAAATCAAATAAAGGATTCGTAAGGCATTATTAAAGCGTATTAAAAAGGTATTCCGTGTAAACCCCTGGCACGCACACAATCAACACGATAATGTGTAAAGTTACAAATGTCAGCAAAAGGATTTGAAAGGATGCTCCAACATTTTTGCACGCACACAAATATACACATCCAACAATGGCAACACACAAATCAGCAGGTTTTTTCTTCCTAAAGCTCCAAACAAGAGGAAATTTACAAGGCATATTCCAAAAAAGAGTACACATCAGAAATAAATTGAGAGGGAGTAAGCGAGTGACATAGTGTGTATGAGAGAGCACAAAAACTAGAACAATTGAAAAGTATTTAATCCTGTCACAAATGTCAAAAATATGTTACATTCACCAGAAATCATATGTTTGTTTTAGAGATTCCTATGCATAGAGAAGCAGCGACAATAACAAAATCGCAAAAAGTTTAATAAGAGAGAGAGAGCACAACAATTTCAAGAGAGAGAAAAAAAATGTGAGAAATCCCTGTTCTATTTATAAATGAGATGACTCTCAGAGATTTAATTTCGTTTAATTTCGTTGAGTGCTAAATTTGCCTCGAGTACCCCCAGAGTGTGCTTTCCCCAAAACACGTGCAGTCTGGCGAGCAAACAAAAACAAATGACAACAGAGAATTACATTTAATTGTGTCAAATTAGAGGAACAAATGTAGCGAGCGAGCGAATGAGTGAATGTGATAAACAAAGGAAATTCAGAAATTGTATACAGATGGGCAGGGATGCCATAGACAGAAATTAGACCAAAAAATGGAATAAATTAATGAAAAAATCACTGATGGTTCACATGAAAAAATATTTGAGGAAATAACAAGTAATAAAACGTTATTGCCGATTTTTTTATGCTCCTCACCATTGGGGAATACAATATTTATAAATATATCCCATTACATTCAATTAGTATTTAAAAGTCATTTTTTGATTTCTAAAAATCACAAATACCAAAAGGACATTTAAAATCTTTTCAAAATACACAATGTTGGACGGTATAGTCATATGAGGGCTGAATCGTAACATGAACCTTTGTTAAATATTTTGTATTACTATGTTCGATATCCATCAGAAATTTGCATGAAGCGCAGGATAGATTTACCAAAAGGTTTTTGAAAATGCAAACTTTAAGGTTAAGAACAGTTCAAAAATTTTACTAAACTTCTAAAATTGTACCATTTGTATTATGTGTAAAAAACATGAAATTTGGTATGATGATCCAAGTTGTTGAGTAGGTTTGATAAGCGCACGAATAGTACTAAATAGTACCATAATTTGGTACAATTCAGTATTGAGTGAACAGAAAGTGATTGTAGTTTAAAATTTTGGATTAGGGTCGCTATTTATGAGTAGCCTGTAGTGGTTTTGGAAATGTGTACTATAATTGTACGAAAAGTACTAACTAGTATTAAATTTCCCACTGTATAAAGGGATAGAGCTAAAATTCAGAAATTTGATATTTATGTTACTAATGGCCTCCGAGTTTGAGATTTTTATTTGATTTTGATAATCAGGTAACTGTTGGTTTCCATATAGAGTCGTTGAAATAGTTTTGTGAGCAATATCTATAAGATCATTTTAATACCGTATATTGGGAGTTATCGTTATACAGGGGCTATTCGATAACGTGGATCTGCATACACAATTTTTTTCACAGGCTATAGTACCCATTACGAACTTTAAATACGAAATTCTAAGCAATTCCGGTCAAAAATATTGCTAAACCCATACAAATACCGAATATCGGGAGGTACTGTTGTGTGGGGGATACGATATCGTGGACCTGTATGAACAATTCTCTTTCAGGGGGGTAAAATACTCAAAAAGAACTCCTTGGGTGGATTTTCATAATATTTTCCAAATATTTGGCTACAATCATAAAAATACCGAATATCGGTTTGTACCGCTATATGGGGGGTATACGATATCGTTGACCAATAAAATCACTATAGAAACAATTCATAACTCGAATCGATATTTGACTTAGAAATAAAATAGTAAGAATTATAAGCCAATATAATTTGAATTGCAATGGAAAAAATCTGAATATGAAATAAACATATTTGGATTTTAAATGGATCACATTAAAAACGAATTACTTTTAAATTATAAGAGAATTCCCAAATTATGCATAAGGGAAATAGTGTCATGGTGAATATTGAGCAGGTTTAGAAGTAACGCCGCATTTACACTAAAAAAGTCCAGATGAATAAACAAAGCCAAGTTTCAAAATAATGATCATCGCCCCGTGCCTCTGTGTCCATAATTGTTATTGGGAATTTTAAGCCATCCGCCCGTCTGCCAATCTAGTTATTGTATATGATAAATCTCGGAGGTAGCATGTGATGTGGTCTAGACTTGGCATATCATTATATTTTTGTCGAATTTATATCGAGTTCGAAGATTGGTAACATCTGTACATCCATCCCACAGATGTTAAAATTTTGGAAAATATGGCGATAAATACCACTCTCTTCCACATATTTTAAAATATTCGGGTTAAGTTTCCTTGGAATCCTTGTATTTTATTTATATAGATTTTTTTTATTAAATTCAAATTATTAAACTCAAGAGTTGGTTATGCTTTAAAAAATTTATAAAACTCCCTCTAAACATGATTGTAACAAGTCAAAATATTCTACAAAAGTCATACGTTATGTGAGTTGATGCAAAATTCATTTTTTATTTTAGATGGATCCGGGTTGGATCCGGATCTACTAAACCAATATGAACAATATACATATCAGGTAATGGAAACACCAATCCAACAAGTTGTGTTATCTAAAATGGTTCGCGAGTTTTGAAAACGATTTTTTATAAAAACCCCAAAAATTGGATGATGTTTTAGGTAGCTGGGCAGATAATAACACACGTTACACCTTTTTGAAAAATTATAGTAAAATTCGTCGACTACCAAGATATAACCTTAATCGATTTTTTGGGTATTAAAAAAACCGGTCCACAAACCATCATGCGTCCACTTGATGGATAATATTTTCATTAACTTAAATTATACCTATATTGTCTAAATACTTTCTCGAAACCAGGTTACGAATACAAACCTCTGGAAATGGGAATTCAAAAAATCTGAACAAAACCTTTTTAAATTTCTTAAAAATTTAACACTTTTTCCGACTTTATTGCGAATTTTTTAATCATTTTCACTATAGGGAAAGGTGTTACTAAATATTCAATATCCTGCCACCGGAGCTAAAAAACCATTTGGAAATACAATACCAATTTTTAGACAAATCCGCTAAAAAATTTGGCAAAAATCATCAGAACACCGAATATGCTATTCGAAAATGTTTTCCTATACATACCATGCTCCGCTACCGGAGCTAGAATCTATTACGGACTAAAAATACCAATTTTTAGACAAATCCGTGAAAAAATCTGGCAAAAATCATCAAAACACCGAATATGGAGAGGTGTCGTTATATGGGGGCTATACCAAAAACGTGGGCCCATATATACTATCTACCGACACCGGAGCTAGAACCCATTATGACCTAAAAATATCAAAATTTTAGACAAATTCGCGAAGAAATGTGGCGAAAATTTGAAAAATACGGAATATCGGGAGGTACCGTTATGTTGGGGCTATACAAAAACGTGAACCTATACATACAATGTTTCGCCACCGTTGCTAGAACCCATTTTGACCTATACATACCAATTCTTAGAAAAATTCATGAAAAAATGTGGCGAAAATCATTAAAATACCGAATATCGGGAGGTACCGACTATACCAAAACGTGGACCGATATATCTTATTTACAATACCACAATATAAATTGTTCCTCCAAAATTTTAAGCTCCACGTCAAATAATGTGGGCTGTATGGAGATTTCAACAGACATACGGACGGCCATCGTTAAATTTTTATTTAATTTTTTTTTTTTCATCTTTTTTAGAAAGATTCTTCTTAGATGCTGCAGCAACACTGCACATAAGCAAATCAAATTATTAATTTAGATAAAAAAGATACCAGTTTAACCCACTGTTCATTTGGAGAACAAATAAAATCTAAAAACAAAAATAAAGCTTTTATCCCATGAAATCACATCGTCAAAATATGTTACAAATTCAGCAGTGTTTGTAAAAGCTTCCTCTACTTCCGTAAATGCTGAAAATGTCTTGCCCTCTCCCAGCCACAATTTATGTGGCCACAGACTTTCTCTAAGCATTCTTTACTTTCTCTCTCGTGCGCTCTCCCACTCTCTTTCTCTTTGTACATTATTCAATGCTAACGTAAATGTCTTGAGTCAGCTTGCCCAGGACTCTTGTCTGATGTTGTGCGATGGCATGCCGTTAGTTGGAACAAGGACGCGTAACGTATTACATTGCTTTCACCCGCTAACGAAGTTATGAACGTCGGTTAAACGTTTGAGCACGGTGTGTAATAAAAGCAGCTACAATTGTGTGGCTGACTTGCTGGCTGGCTGCTGTGTTACAATTGACATTCAAGTGTAATAGAAGAAGAAACACACAGAAAAAAAAGAAGAAAAGAAAAACAACCCCTCATCCCCGCTCCCGTTTTAATATAAATAAAAGTGTGTGTTCTTTTGCTTTGGTGTGTGAGTGTGTATAACAGTTAGCCGAACGCAATGAAATAAATGAAATGAAAACAAATGAGAAAGCTATCACTTAAATTAACTAAAATTAAAATGGCTTTGCTTGGCTGATTTCATGAAATTTTATAATGTCATCTTGTCATTTTGTCTTGTGCTTGTTTTTCGTCGCTATCATCATCGTCATCAGTCTCTGTGCTTTTGTGATTTTCTTATCCGTTTTGCCTTGCAATTGTCCTTTTGCCACACGGTACGGTCTTCCACGAGCAGGGAGTGTGTATGTGTGTGTGTGTTTGTTGATGCTTTCCAAAAAGGAAAGAAGAAATTGAAAGAATAGGCAAAAATGTGGAGCAGAGGTTAAAGGGAGGTTAAAAATTGTTTTTCTTTGGAAAATAGCTGAGAAAGTGAATTGGAGAATTGCTGGCTGAATGATATGTGTGTGTGGGTGTGCATAACTGTGTTTGGCTCTCTTCAAAAGGGAAATGTGACGAAGTAGAAACAAAAAAAACTCAAGGCAAATAATAACAAATAAGAGATAATTTGCAATAAAAACATAGTAATATTAAACATGGAGGAAAAGTAAACAAAGAAATATAAACATAAAATGAAAACACATCAATGAGAATAACAAAATACCGAGCAAAATATTTATAAAGAAATTAGCTACGCACCCATACACCCAAACAAATGCACTACAAATGGCCTTGTTTTAGTTTTTCGTCATTTTCCGTCCTCTTTACCTTGTTTTTAGTTTTATTTTTCTGGCATTTGTTGTTATCGTTGTGTGTTTTCCTACCTTTCATTTTCTTTCACATGATTTTTGTTTTTGTTGTTTTTTTCTTTTTTTGCAAATATTTACCCATTCACCGAGATGAATATAACAAAATATACTATAAACGTGCTGTTGTTGTTGGCGTTTTTTACATAAATTGTGGAATTGAGAGAAAAATTAAATTTGTTATGAGAAATGTGTGCCACAATTTTTTTTGCAAAAATATGCAAAAAATACAAAAACAACGAAAAATGTTGAAAAGAATCCAAGTGACGCCAAAACTATTTGGCAATAAATATATGGGCCCACAATAAGCAAATTGTTCGAATCTTAAATTTATGAGAATTTAAAGTGGGAAAATATAAATGTGTGTGTTTGTGTGTGTGTTTTCAATGCAAAGAGAGAAAATAAAAAAGGTAAATCACATAAATTGGGTGATATGGCTATGAAGGTTATCAGGGCAAAGGTAAATGTAATTTATTTAACTGACAGACAAACAAACAAATATTTTCAAACCACATCGAATGCGAAAGTTATGAGACTGTATAATTCGAGTAATTTATTATGTTTTCTCAATTTTGAAAAATGAAATTTTTCCCCAATAAAATCGAATGTGAATCTTATCAAACGGTGTTATCTTCTTCCTTTATTTTTAAGGCTAAGGTTGTCTTGGCTTTTTCCAATGTTCTCTTTTATGTTTATTGACCTCTGACGTGGGCCATAAACATTAATTATTAAAGCGTAAACGTGTTTAGCATGACATCCAAATAACTGAGAGCAACATTTATACCAGAATGGAATGTTAATGTTTTATATTTAAATTTACGTCACTACCTGTAATATATGTATATATGTGTGCATATATAAATAGATTCATCGTGTGAGGAGCTTCGCAGACTAAATTTTTTGGGTGTTATGATAGCTGTAAATTGGGACAACTTAGCTAGTCGGTTTGCTGATGGATATATATTTTCAGATTCATATTTATTCCAAAATATGTTAACTAAAACTTGGGTGTCCTTAGTTTCCCTATACTGAGAATTATATATAATTTACGATTCTGCATTCCCATTTGTCGGGTTGCTATAAGAACGATCTTTCCAAACCGCCATGCCCGGAATTTGTAGAAAGTCAGAACCTTATATGCCATTAACTACCATTATTCACAATTTTTATCTTTTTGGGAGAGGTTAGCCGTATTGTCAATTTCTTGCAGATAATTTCAGCGTACAAAGTACACAGTTCGGTCTATATTGGATACTCATTTCCCTTCTAACCTGGTATGCGAATAGCTCAAAAGTTTTGAAGTTTTGGACGAATATATCCAAAATCATACATTGGAAGAAATATTAAGAGATCGTATGTTTTAAGATCAGTAAATAAAATCACATATTTCAGAGGGTCAAAATGTTGACCCCTTAAGGGAGATACGAGCAAGATTTGTCCGATATTCTTTACTTTTTCCATTTGACTCTATATTAATTTAAATACAGACTCCGCCCTTATAAGGTTTTTAAATCCTCTACCTTACATAGTAAGGAGGGTATAATGAGTTCGACATTCCGCCTGTATCTCATCGAAATAATGATTTTAGACCTTTCTAAGACGATTTATCCATCTCCTCAGTCCGCCTGTCCGTCTGTATAGGTAAACAATATTTTATTGTTCCCATAGAACGGTATTCTCCGGTATATATATCCTCAAAATTTCGTATTTAAAGTTAGTAATGGGTACTACAGCTTATGACAAAAATTTCAATATAAAATTTCAATTATATATAAATTTCAACGATATCTCCCCATATTCGGAGTTTTGAAGATTTTGAGGACGTTATTCATCGGAATTATTTCAAATTTTTTCTAATTTCAAATTGTTTCGTATATGAAGCTCGTAATGGATACTATAACCTATGATGGACAATTATTTATTTAGGCATATAACGGCACCCCCATTTATTCGTTATTTTGATGATATTAGCGACTTTTTTCACCGGATATGACAAAGAATTACTTATGCAGGACCATAAGACGGTTTTCAATTGAACGTTATTCTTGACGGAATTTGTTGAAAATTTTTAAAGTTCCTTCAAATTGGTAGGGGATATTAAAAAGTCCTGCCCGCCAAATCTAAGCTGCTTTTTTACTTGTTTTAACTAGTGCTTATTGGCATAATCTAAGGTTGAGCAAAATATTTGTAAGAACATATTAGAAACTCTTTATAGTGTACTTTTCAGGCAAACTACGTCGACTTCAAATGTCTTGAAATCGATTTCGTCCATAGAGTCATGGGATATTCAAATTACATATTAAATTATTAAAAAAATAGCTGCAGAAATCATGACCCTCATAGAATAATTATCCCAGACGATCAGAAATTTCTGCAATCCCGTCTATTTACAATTACTATATTACTGATGCATTTCACTATGTCTCCCAGAAACATTTATCATTCTCGAATACTACCATCTGCACTTAAAATTTCCCACCTCCTCAGACCATGACTCGAAAATTGTCGCACAGTGTCTTAATTCTAGGGCTTATAAAATTGCATTGATTTCTAAAGTGGTCTATTGGTTTATATCATTATATTTTTTATATTTTAGAAAACTATGTTTGATGAAAAAACATTTCATGCATTTTATGGTAACGGATATTTCTGGTCCATTTCAGTCACAGAGTAATGCCATATTGTTATTCTAAAAGATTATCTTTGAATAAAAAATTCCCTCATAGTAAGCTATATCTTCAAAATCCAACTCCATATGCCCATGAAATCAGCATTTGTAAAGTTCAGAAGTAGCATTTTGATGTATTTTTGATTTATCGGAAAGCGAGTTTTCAGAATTTTTCAAATAAAAGTTTTGATATATTAAAATAGGTAAATATTTTTCGATACATAACCCAATGGTAAGACTAGTTTTTCCTAAAATAAAACCTCATACAAATTCAGTTTCGATTGATCTTTACTTGTGAACTGTAGGCTCTGTAGCAGATCAGCGTTCGATGCATTCTATTTTATGAGGATCGAACAAAATTCGCGAACTGAACACAGAACCAAGGGAATAATGGACGAAATACTGTATGGTAGGACTTCATCGGGAATTTTCTAATTTCTTACATCAAATATTCCACTTTGGAATCTAATGAGATCTGCTATCGTGTATAATTACAAGATTCAGCTGAAAAAAGTTAACATAGCATGCTAAAATAAGCTTCAACTTTGTAGCCATATACGTGTGTTGGACGACCTTTTGTGGACTTTGTTTTTTTTATAACAAAAAAATACATTAGAAAACGTCAGAAAAAAAAACGATAGGAAGACGTCTATCATTTTGGAAAAAAATGGCTATTTGTTGTAAAATGATGCTGAAATTTTATGTTTATGATGGGGTATTCGCATATACATTGTTTCAGAACGTCACCTTTCTGCGAGCTCATCTTACGGGACATCTTCAAATATTTTCATGCAATTTTTTAACTTTATTTTATTTTTTTCTTTTTAATATTCAGAATTTATTGGTTTGAACATAAAAATTCCAAAAATAGTGGTTATGGAAATACAATTCAAGTAAAATAAATTTTTTAAACTAAACAAGCTGTAAATGCTGCCACATTCACTTGTCAAAAATTTCAAAGATATATTTCTTGAAAATGTGTAATTACAAAAGTAAAGAGCTTTTCTTGGGTAAAGCAATTTATTATGTGCTTATAATTAGTTTCTGATTTAGTTTGCTTTCCTTTATACTAATTTGCATATCGCATATAAATATTTGAAACCGGCTTTTATGGCTTCAACTCAGAGATGTTTATTTATCAGTAAAAGCAAAACATTTTCTTGGTATTCCAACATTCTTTTCATGGCGCTAACAAACATCTATGGCCGTGGAAGAAAATTTACCACCCACTTTTCGCACACACACACACAAATATTGGGGCTTATTTAAAAATTCATTTTCCAAAGAAAAAATCCCATTTGAAAACACGTATGTGGCGTATACTTGATACGCGGCTGTCAATTGAAAGAACAAATCAATCATACGCTCCCATGGCATGGGGTTTTTATACCCTACACCACATAGTGGTAAGGGTATTATGTCTTTGTGCATTTGTTTGTAACATGGAGAAGGAAACGAGATAGACCCATAGTTACTTTTGAGAACCTTCATAGAATCACTTTCTGAGTCGATTTATGCATGTCAGTCCGTCTGTCCGTCCGTCCGTCCGTCCGTCCGTCTGTCCATGTATTCTTGTGAACAAAATGCAGGTCGCATTTATTATCCGATTGAGATGAAATTTTCTAAACAATATTTTTTTGGCCCAGGGACGAACCCTATTGAAATTGGTGAGAATCGGATCAAATTTAGATATAGCTCCCATATATATCTTCATCCGATTTCGGGTTAAATGTGCACCAAATATCCAAATTACCTGAATTTTGGCACACCCAACCGAGTTCGGCCTAGAAGCAAGTATATCAAATTTGGAGAAAATCGGTTCAGATATAGCTATAGCTCCTATATATATCTTTCATCCGATTTGATCTTTAAGTCCCTCACATTCCTACTATGCACTTCACAACCGTGATATTTGGTACCAGGTATTAGATGGAGCACAGAAATAGCTGTTTTAAATTTTATCGAAATCGGTTCAGATTTGGATATAGCTCCCATATATATCTTCATCCGATTTCGGGTTAATTGACCACCAAATGGCCAATATCAGCCCAAATGGCCCGAATTTTGGCACATGTGACCGAGATTAGCCTTAAAGCAAATACAACAAATTTGGAGAAAATCGGTTCAGAAACAGCTATAGCTCCCATATATATATTCATCCGATTTCGGGTTAAATGTGCACCAAATGTCCACTATCAGTCCAAATTACCTGAATTTTGGCACACCCAACCGAGTTCGGCCTAGATGCAAGTATATCAAATTTGGAGAAAATCGGTTCAGATATAGCTATAGCTCCCATATATATCTTTCATTCGATTTGGTGTTTAAGCCTCTCACATTCGTAATATGCACTCCACAAGAATGATATTTGGTACCAGATATAAGATACAGCCCAGAAATAGCTGTTTGTAATTTTATCGAAATCGGTTCAGAATTGGATATAGCTCCCATATATATATTTTTCTGATTTCGGGTTAATTGTGCACCAAATGGCCGATATAAGTCCAAATGGACTGAATTTTAGTACATCGGACCAAATTCAGCCTAGAAGCAAGTATATCAAATTTAGTGAAAATCGGTTCAGATATAGATATAGCAACCATATACATGTTTCATCCGATTTAGAGTTTTAGTCCCACACATTCGTAATATTCACTCCACAACCGTGATATTTGGTACCAGGTATTAGATGGAGCACAGGAATAGCTGTTTTAAATTTTATCGAAATCGGTTCAGATTTGGATATAGCTCTCATATATATCTTCATCCGATTTCAGGTTAAATGTGCACTAAATGGTCAATATCAGCCCAAATCACCAGTCTAGAAGCTAATACGTAAAATTTGGAGAAACCCGGTTCAGAGATAGCTATAGTTCGTAAAATGCACGATAGAATTAGATAGATTTTGATTTTGTACCAAATATCTCATAGAGCTCTGAAATGCCCTGTATAAACCTTTTTATGAGAGCTCTACTAAATATGCATAGTGGTGTAGGGTATCATATAGTCGGCCCCGCCCGACTTTTAAGCTTTCCTTACTGGTTTATTTTTATGTGTTTAGTCGGGGGGGCTTTACCTTGATGTGTATGTGTGTGTGATTGTGATGTGCCTTGTGAATATTTTTGATGGATCACTTGGGTATTGATTTATGACATATTTTGATATATGTATGGCTGTCTGTGTGTGTGAAATGTTAAATTCGAAGCTTATTTATAATTGTTTTTCTTTTTCATTTTCATATCTTTTACAGTTTGCGTATCTAAACAAAAGACATTGAAAACAAAGTTAAGAAACAAAACACCAATAAAATCAAATAAAACTCAAAATTTATGAGGTGAAAATAAAAAAGAACAACATCATCAACAACAACATTAAAGTTTATTTTTTGTTCTTCCATTTTTGTTTTTGTGTTGGTTATTGGTTTGCCAACCATCAGTAAATCTTAATTTTCCGGTTATTTGATTTGTTTCAGTTCGAAAAATTGTTACGCTCAAAATGTGTATTTGTATGTTGGCATTAATATTTGTAACAATGACTTATGGCGTGGTGCAGTGTTTACGTCATTGCCGTAAATCCAAAGAAAAGAAAAATAAACAAGAATAAAATGAAAAAACAAAATGGGCAAGGATGGTGTTTAGAGTGGCAGACAAGGCAAATGATCAGATAGGACCTCGAGTAAAAAGTGTAGAAAATAATAATTTATCTTAATCTT
Source organism: Musca domestica (assembly GCF_030504385.1). NCBI lineage: Eukaryota > Metazoa > Arthropoda > Insecta > Diptera > Muscidae > Musca > Musca domestica. The sequence continues at coordinate 21,704,306 of NW_026712363.1, read as the reverse complement.
TAAAGGGAAAGAAAAAAACGGCTGACTGACTGGCTGCTTGATTTTAAGCCAAATAAAAAATGGAAAAGAGAAATGAAAAAATTCTAGTTAAAAATAAATAAAAAAATATCCAAGAGCAAAAAAAAAATAAAAATATGAAAACTGCCAAGCAACCGTGAACAAAATGTCAAACTGAATAACAACAAGCTCTACGAGGTCATCAACATAAATTACAACGAACCTGACCACCAACTCTGAGCAAAAAGTCAAAGCATTAAACAAATGTCATGATTTTCTTATCTATTTTCAACTTAATTTTTTTATATCTCCACAAAACAGATATCCAGGGAAGGAGATTAATGAAATGTTCTCAGAATGCAGCAGAAATGTGAAAAAAATAAATAAAGAATATGGAAAAGTTTAAAATTACATAAATTAAGTATGCCATAGATATAACTTATTAAAAATCAGTATTGGCAAAAGGAGTGCTCAAATTCTTACAGGATCTCATAAAATAATAAAATTAAAGAAAATAAGCCCAAATATATAATAAACTAAACTAAAAAAATATATAGTCAAATTGAATCAAAGAGGTTTATGGCAAAATAATCCTCCTGACAAATGACCGGAATTTAATTGAGGCAAATCTTTAAATTATTTCCTAAAAGAAATATAATATTTAAACAAAATTGATATTTGTGGTAACGCGCGGGAAAAAGGCCACAACCGGTGAATAATCGTAAACAAGTAAATTAAAAAAAAAATAACTCAAAAAATTATTTTTTATAAAGTGCGCCAAAAATAAAAGCAGTGCCAACTTTACATAAAAATCAAAGTCGAATGTCTCATTAAAACAAATAATAAAAAAGGATATACATTTTATTAACGACACTCCCTGCTAAAGATAAAATAATTTAAGAGGAACGATACAGAATTATCAACGATAAGATATTAATTATAAATTAATTTAAACACATGTAGAAAGATTTTGAAATCACGTACTTAAATCTGTGTGTGGAAGGAAATAAATAATTAAAGAAAATACATACAACATAATATTAAATTAAATCTGAAATAATATCTTACAATGTAATGACGTGATATTGAAGCTCAAATTCATAAACAAGTGTAGAATATTGAAAATAGTAGTTAAAAATAATAAAAGCAAATAATCGAATGACAAAAATGAATTTAACCTGAATAAACCAAGGAATGCAGAGCAATTAGTAAAACATTCGATCAAGAGGACCGACGATTTTGAATTTATTAGCAACTATAAAACCGAAGGATATTGGATTTTAAGGCAGTGTGGAAATAAGGTCATCAGAAAGGTAAGCTACGATTTGCTTCTATAAATTTGGTATATATTTTTATATATTTAAACTTTTTTAAAATAAAACCAGTAAGGAAAGCTCAAAAGTCGGGCGGGGCCGACTATATGATACCCTACACCACTATGCATATTTAGTAGAGCTCTCGTAAAAAGGTTTATACAGGGCATTTCAGAGCTCTATGAGATATTTGGTACAAAATCAAAATCTATCTAATTCTATTGTGCATTTTACGAACTATAGCTATCTCTGAACCGGGTTTCTCCAAATTTTACGTATTAGCTTCTAGACTGGTGATTTGGGCTGATATTGACCATTTAGTGCACATTTAACCCGAAATTGGATGAAGATATATATGGGAGCTATATCCAAATCTGAACCGATTTCGATAAAATTTAAAACAGCTATTCCCGTGCTCCATCTAATACCTGGTACCAAATATCACGGTTGTGGAGTGAATATTACGAATGTATGGGACTAAAACACTAAATCGGATGGAACATATATATGGTTGCTATATCTATATCTGAACCGATTTTCACTAAATTTGATATACTTGCTTCTAGGCTGAATTTGGTCCGATGTACTAAAATTCAGTCCATTTGGACTTATATCGGCCATTTGGTGCGCAATTAACCCGAAATCGGATGAAGATATATATGGGAGCTATATCCAAATCTGAACCGATTTCGATAAAATTACAAACAGCTATTTCTGGGCTGTATCTTATATCTGGTACCAAATATCATTCTTGTGGAGTCCAAATTTGTTGTATTTGCTTTAAGGATAATTTCGGTCACATGTGCCAAAATTCGGGCCATTTGGGCTGATATTGGCCATTTGGTGGTCAATTAACCCGAAATCGGATGAAGATATATATGGGAGCTATATCCAAATCTGAACCGATTTCGATAAAATTTAAAACAGCTATTTCTTTGCTCCATCTAATACCTGGTACCAAATATCACGGTTGGGGAGTGCATAGTAGGAATGAGAGGGACTTAAAGATCAAATCGGATGAAAGATATATATGGGAGCTATAGCTATATCTGAACCGATTTTCTCCAAATTTGATATACTCGCTTCTTGGGTGTGCCAAAATTCAGGTAATTTGGACTGATAGTGAACATTTGGTGCACATTTAACCCGAAATCGGATGAAGATATATATGGGAGCTATATCTAAATTTGATCCGATTCTCACCAATTTCAATAGGGTTCGTCCTTGGGCCAAAAAAAATATTGTTTGGAAAATTTCATCTCAATCGGATAATAAATGCGACCTGCATTTTGTTCACAAGAATACATGGACAGACGGACGGACGGACAGACGGACTGACATGCATAAACCGACTCAGAAAGTGATTCTATGGAGGTTCTCAAAAGTAACTATGGGTCTATCTCGTTTCCTTCTCCATGTTACAAACAAATGCACAAAGGTATAATACCCTTACCACTATGTGGTGTAGGGTATAAAAACAGTAAAGACAAACTTAAAGTCGGGCGGGCTGTCTTTATGATACCCTACACCACTTTGCTAATTTAGTTGAGCTCCACATAATAATTAAAAGTTTTTATGGGAGAATTCAATCATACGCCCTATGATTATAATTATAATTTAAAATTCAAAGGACTAACTATGCCGAAGCATTTGTATCTTCTAAATTCGGACTTGTATTGCCCATTTGGTGTAAAATTAATTTGAAATCAGATAAGGATATATATGGGAGCTATATCCAAATCTGAACCGATCTAGATAAAATTTAGCAAAGATATTTCTGAGCTGTATTTGATATATTTCCCTGAATATCGTTGTTACGGAGTGCATATCACGGTTGTTGGTAACAAATACAACGAATCGGATGAACAATATATATGGGAGCTATAGCTATATCTGAACCGATGTTCACCAAATTTGGCTTACTACCTTTTAGACTAAATTCGGCCGTATGTGCCAAATTCCATCTCATTTGGGCAAATATTAGACGTTCGGTGCACAATAAAAGGTAAATCGGACGAAGTTATATATGGGAGCTATATCCAAATCTGAACCGATCTCGATAAAATTTAGCAGAGATATTGCTGAGCTGCATTTGATATATTTCCCCAAATATTGTATATTGCGAGCTATAGCTCACATATATTATGTTTTATCCGATTTGGATTCCGCACATTCATAATATGCACTCCACAAGAATGATATTGTACCAGATATTAGATACAGCCCAGAAATGCCAAATTGTATTGAAAGCTCCCGTATATCTTCAAACGTATATCTTCAAGTAGTTGTGCACCAAATTTCCAATATGAGCCCAAATGACCTGAATTTCTGCACATGCAACCGAATTAAATCTAGCAAGTACATACAATTTGTTGAAAATCGGTTCCCACATACTTAGGCTGCAGTCTACAAAAAATTATATTTGGTATCGGAAGTTAGATACAGCCCAGAAATACCTCTGCTAAATTGTATCAGGATCAATTCAAATTTTGATATAGCTCCTATATATCTTCAACCGATTCCGGGTTAATTGTGCTCAAAATTGCCAGTATAAGTCCAAATGACCTGAATTTTGGCAAATCCAACCGAATTTCGTCTAGAAGAAAGTATATCAAATTTGATAAAAATCGATTCAGATATAGCTATAGCTCCCATATACTTAGACTGTTTCATCCAATTTGATGTTTAAATCGCTCACTTTCGTAACATGCAAATTTTATCAAGATAGGTTCATATTTGGATAAAGCGGCCATATATACCTTGATCCGATTTCAGGTTACTGTGCACCAAATAGCTAATATTAGTCCAAATAGAGTGAGTTGTGGCATATTCGAACGAGTTCAGTCTAGAAAAAAGTACACCAAACAGTCGTACAAAATCGGTTCAGATATAGCCATAGCTCCCATATATATATATATATTTCATCTGATTTGGGGTTTAAAGTCCCTCACACAGGTAATATGCAGATTTGGATATAGCTTCCATATACATCTTCAACCGATTTCGGGTTAATTGTACACCAAATGACCAATATTAGCCCAAATGGACTGAATTTTGGCAATTCCGTCTCAATTCATCCTAGAAACAGGTACTTCAAATTTGGTGAAAATCGGATCATCACTTGCAGTCCGAAAAAACCTCTGCCAAATTTAATGGAGATCGGTTGAGATTTTTATAAACCTCCGGTATACCGAACTTTATCATTAGGTGGAACTCCGTCCGGTATATCTATTTATCCAATAAATATTTTTCAATATAATTCTTATCGAAGTCATAACATGCTCTATACAACAATTTTATTTGGAAAAAAAAGGTAAAAAGAACTTCGTCAAATTTGTTGTCGATACAGAGTTGAATACGAAGTTCCACCTCCCAAATTATGAATATTCTAAAGCCATGATACGCATTCAAATAAGGTTCATAGCTGTTATGACCTACTTACCTCCCTACTTCTGTCTGTCTGTCTGTTGAAATCAAATGCAGCCCATATTATTTGACGTAGAGCTTTTAAATTTGTCATCGTTGTCTGCATTGTGTTTAGGATGGTTGGTATTATGTTATTTTAATGGTTTTATCCTCATTTTTTCAGCAATTTGTCTAAAAATTGGTACTTGTAGTTCGTTATGGGTTCTAGCTCCAGTGGCGGAACATTGCATATATAGGTCCTGGTTTTCGTAAAGCCCCATATAAGGGTACCCCTTGATATGCGATATGTTGATGATTTTACACCATATTTTTCCAGGGATTTGTCTAAAAATTGGTATTTGCAGTTCGTAATGGGTTCCAGCTTCGGTGACAAAATATAGCCTCCACGGTTTTTCCCGATATTTGGTATTTTTAAGGTTTTACCAACATTTTCACACGTTTTTATACCCTACACCACATAGTGGTAAGGGTATTATGTCTTTGTGCATTTGTTTGTAACATGGAGAAGGAAACGAGATAGACCCATAGTTACTTTTGAGAACCTTCATAGAATCACTTTCTGAGTCGATTTATGCATGTCAGTCCGTCTGTCCGTCCGTCCGTCCGTCCGTCTGTCCATGTATTCTTGTGAACAAAATGCAGGTCGCATTTATTATCCGATTGAGATGAAATTTTCTAAACAATATTTTTTTGGCCCAGGGACGAACCCTATTGAAATTGGTGAGAATCGGATCAAATTTAGATATAGCTCCCATATATATCTTCATCCGATTTCGGGTTAAATGTGCACCAAATATCCAAATTACCTGAATTTTGGCACACCCAACCGAGTTCGGCCTAGAAGCAAGTATATCAAATTTGGAGAAAATCGGTTCAGATATAGCTATAGCTCCTATATATATCTTTCATCCGATTTGATCTTTAAGTCCCTCACATTCCTACTATGCACTTCACAACCGTGATATTTGGTACCAGGTATTAGATGGAGCACAGAAATAGCTGTTTTAAATTTTATCGAAATCGGTTCAGATTTGGATATAGCTCCCATATATATCTTCATCCGATTTCGGGTTAATTGACCACCAAATGGCCAATATCAGCCCAAATGGCCCGAATTTTGGCACATGTGACCGAGATTAGCCTTAAAGCAAATACAACAAATTTGGAGAAAATCGGTTCAGAAACAGCTATAGCTCCCATATATATATTCATCCGATTTCGGGTTAAATGTGCACCAAATGTCCACTATCAGTCCAAATTACCTGAATTTTGGCACACCCAACCGAGTTCGGCCTAGATGCAAGTATGTCAAATTTGGAGAAAATCGGTTCAGATATAGCTATAGCTCCCATATATATCTTTCATTCGATTTGGTGTTTAAGCCTCTCACATTCGTAATATGCACTCCACAAGAATGATATTTGGTACCAGATATAAGATACAGCCCAGAAATAGCTGTTTGTAATTTTATCGAAATCGGTTCAGAATTGGATATAGCTCCCATATATATATTTTTCTGATTTCGGGTTAATTGTGCACCAAATGGCCGATATAAGTCCAAATGGACTGAATTTTAGTACATCGGACCAAATTCAGCCTAGAAGCAAGTATATCAAATTTAGTGAAAATCGGTTCAGATATAGATATAGCAACCATATACATGTTTCATCCGATTTAGAGTTTTAGTCCCACACATTCGTAATATTCACTCCACAACCGTGATATTTGGTACCAGGTATTAGATGGAGCACAGGAATAGCTGTTTTAAATTTTATCGAAATCGGTTCAGATTTGGATATAGCTCTCATATATATCTTCATCCGATTTCAGGTTAAATGTGCACTAAATGGTCAATATCAGCCCAAATCACCAGTCTAGAAGCTAATACGTAAAATTTGGAGAAACCCGGTTCAGAGATAGCTATAGTTCGTAAAATGCACGATAGAATTAGATAGATTTTGATTTTGTACCAAATATCTCATGGAGCTCTGAAATGCCCTGTATAAACCTTTTTATGAGAGCTCTACTAAATATGCATAGTGGTGTAGGGTATCATATAGTCGGCCCCGCCCGACTTTTAAGCTTTCCTTACTGGTTTTTAATTGGTAGTTTGTAATGTGTTCTAGCTCCGGTGGCAGAACATTGAATATCTAGGTCGACGTTTTCCTATAGCGCACATACACATAACAACACCTTCGGATATTTGGTGTTTTAACGATTTAAGCCACATTTTCTAATGATATGTGTGAAATTTTGTAATTATACTTCATAATGGGTTCTACAACCGGTACCAAAACATTGTACATATTGGTTAACGGTTTCTATACAACGGTTCGGTATTTGATATATAGACCGATATTCGGTATTTCGGCATAATTCTTGTCACATTTACCCATGAAATGATGTCCAAATTTGTATTTAAGAATCGCAATAGATTCGTATATAATTGTATAAAATATATATAGGCTCCCCTCTTTTTTTTATAGAAAATTTAATTGGAAGTGGAAAGTTCCGGAAATCGAGGTGTCTTATTTATGTCGAATATTTTGGTAATATTTTCATTTCATTAAGTTATTTCTATGCGAATATCAAGAAAGTTCACGTTTCAATTTAGAAGCGTAATATTCCAAGTATAATATACAATAGAAATTATTAAAAGCCCTTTTGTAAAATAATGTCTTCAGGTATCCCTTTTGTATACATTTTTCTCCAATTCGATATTAAAGACATATAAGCAAAGGCCATAGTCGTGCGGTGCTGACCATGTGATACCCTATAACACTAGAATAGTTTGGAAGCCCACTTATGTCAAAATCCATGTATAACCAGTAAAGAAAGTCCTAAAGTCGGACGTGGCCGACTTTATGATACCCTACAGCACTTTGCTAATTTAGTTGAGCTCCACATAACAATTAAAAGATTTGATGGGAGAATTTAATCATACACGCTATGATTATAATTGTAATTTAAAGTTCAAAGAACTAAATGTGCCGAAGCATTTGTATATTTTAAATTCGGACTTGTAAAGATATTTCTGAGCTGTATTTGATATATTTCCCTGAATATCGATGTTACGGAGTGCTTATTACGACTGTGGGTAACAAATACACCAAATCAGATGAACAATATATATGGGAGCTATAGCTATATCTGAACCGATCTTCACCGATTATCTATAATTTCAATAGGGTTCGTCCTTGGGCCAAACCAATGTTGTTTGGAAAATTTCATCTGGATCGGGCATTAAATGCGACCTGTACTTTGTTTACAAAAATACATGGACAGACGGACGGACATGCATAAATCGACTCAGAATGTGATTCTATGCAGATCATCAAAAGGAACTATGGGTCTATTTCGTTTCCTTCTGCCTGTTACAAACAAATGCACAAAGACATAATACCCTGACCACCTTGTGTTGTAGGGTATAAAATAATTTCTTGATATAATTTATCTTCATAATTATACCCTACACCACATAGTGGTAAGGATATTATGTCTTTGTGCATTTGTTTGTAACATGGAGAAGGAAACGAGATAGACCCATAGTTACTTTTGAGAACCTTCATAGAATCACTTTCTGAGTCGATTTATGCATGTCAGTCCGTCTGTCCGTCCGTCCGTCCGTCCGTCCGTCTGTCCATGTATTCTTGTGAACAAAATGCAGGTCGCATTTATTATCCGATTGAGATGAAATTTTCCAAACAATATTTTTTTGGCCCAAGGACGAACCCTATTGAAATTGGTGAGAATCGGATCAAATTTAGATATAGCTCCCATATATATCTTCATCCGATTTCGGGTTAAATGTGCACCAAATGTCCACTATCAGTCCAAATTACCTGAATTTTGGCACACCCAACCGAGTTCAGCCTAGAAGCAAGTATGTCAAATTTGGAGAAAATCGGTTCAGATATAGCTATAGCTCCCATATAGATCTTTCATCCGATTTGATCTTTAAGTCCCTCACATTCCTACTATGCACTCCACAACCGTGATATTTGGTACCAGGTATTAGATGGAGCACAGAAATAGCTGTTTTAAATTTTATCGAAATCGGTTCAGATTTGGATATAGCTCCCATATATATCTTCATCCAATTTCGGGTTAATTGACCACCAAATGGCCAATATCAGCCCAAATGGCCCGAATTTTGGCACATGTGACCGAGATTAGCCTTAAAGCAAATACAACAAATTTGGAGAAAATCGGTTCTGATTTGGATATAGCTCCCATATATATCTTCATCCGATTTCGGGTTAAATGTGCACCAAATGTCCACTATCAGTCCAAATTACCTGAATTTTGGCACACCCAACCGAGTTCGGCCTAGAAGCAAGTATATCAAATTTGGAGAAAATCGGTTCAGATATAGCTATAGCTCCCATACATATCTTTCATCCGATTTGGTGTTTAAGCCTCTCACATTCGTAATATGCACTCCACAAGAATGATATTTGGTACCAGATATAAGATACAGTCCAGAAATAGCTGTTTGTAATTTTATCGAAATTGGTTCAGATTTGGATATAGCTCCCATATATATCTTCATCCGATTTCGGGTTAATTGTGCACCAAATGGCCGATATAAGTCCAAATGGACTGAATTTTAGTACATCGGACCAAATTCAGCCTAGAAGCAAGTATATCAAATTTAGTGAAAAGCGGTTCAGATATAGATATAGCAACCATATATATGTTTCATCCGATTTAGAGTTTTAGTCCCATACATTCGTAATATTCACTCCACAACCGTGATATTTGGTACCAGGTATTAGATGGAGCACAGGAATAGCTGTTTTAAATTTTATCGAAATCGGTTCAGATTTGGATATAGCTCTCATATATATCTTCATCCGATTTCGGGTTAAATGTGCACTAAATGGTCAATATCAGCCCAAATCACCAGTCTAGAAGCTAATACGTAAAATTTGGAGAAACCCGGTTCAGAGATAGCTACAGTTCGTAAAATGCACGATAGAATTAGATAGATTTTGATTTTGTACCAAATATCTCATAGAGCTCTGAAATGCCATGTATAAACCTTTTTACGAGAGCTCTACTAAATATGCATAGTGGTGTAGGGTATCATATAGTCGGCCCCGCCCGACTTTTGAGCTTTCCTTACTGGTTTAACTTAAAATTGTGACTTCTGGGCAAGAAAATTCTTTACTAATAACCATTTTATTAATTTCAAACCTTTAATCTATCTCCATCCTGCCAACCTTTTCAATCTCCAAACAAAAACAAAAAAATAATGACCATGAAAACTTTCCGTTATAAGCCAAATGATATCAAATTCTTAGCATATTTTCATGGATTTATAATTTTTCTCAATTAACTGTATTTCAGCATCCATTTATCATGTGCCCTTATTTTTTATTTTTTATATTTTCTATTTTTTTTTCTTCTTATTTTTTCGTTTCCTTCAATTATGTGTTCTAAGGCTTAGACATAATCTTCGGCTTAAATAACGAAACCAAAGGGCAAAATTCAAAAGAAAAATCCAAAAGAATGAAAAACAAAATCAACTAGGACAAGATGGAACTTTTCATTCCTGCAATTTTTGATGAGAAGGCTTAGAACAAAGAATGGCAAAAGCAATGAAAAAAAACCGAGCCGAAAACAACATAACAAAATCGATGAGCCTTCTTAGCACGACCAGGCCAAGTTAAGTTTTGTCGGGCAAAGTGAAAAAGTGTTTATTAAAGTTTTATGCTGAGTTATTGGAATTTTCTGGGGAAAATCTCTTAAATAACACCACAAAGACAAACAGAAAGTTCCTAAGAAGTTTCATCCGCACACATATATATATATATATACACTGGTGGCCAAAACTAAAGCAACTTAAATCGCAAAGACGATAAATGTCTGTAACTTTTACAAAAATAAACAAATCGTAATTATTTTTCCAGTTTTAAATGAGGGGTTTAATTTACTTTTAAGAAACTAAAAATAAAAATACAAAAATAATTTTGAATGAAAAATAATATGTGGAAAACTAAAATGACCCAATTTTTGCTTGGTCAAAACTAAAGCAACTTTTGATTTTTTATTTTAAAATAATTAAGTTTTGGCTAGTAGTCGATAGCATAACCATTATTTTTGATAGCAGCTGCACACCTACGAGGCATTGAATCTATAACACGCTCAATTTGATCCTTGGGTGTGCTTTCCTAGGCACCCCGAATTCTTCAGAAAATGTTGTGCTTATTTATTTCCGAATCTCGCTTGATCTTCTTATCTACGATACTCCAAAGGTTTTCTATGGAGTTTAGGTCAGGTGATTGTGCCGGCCATAACAAAACATCAATTTTTGACTCTCGCAACCAATATTTGACAAGTTTTGATACAAGTTTGAGATCATTGTCATGCTGAAACACCCAAATAACATTATTTTTTATATAAAAATGAATTTTGGTTTTATGCTTTAGGTTTTTAAAAAGTGAATAAAGTACCTAATTTAAAGCACGAAAAACTTTCTCATTTTCTTAATTTTTAAAAAAGGTACAGGGCATTCATTCTCCCTGTAATTTCAGTTGCTTTAGTTTTGGCCACCAGTGTATATACATTTTGGGATAAGCCAAATAACACACACACACACACACACATAAGTGAAAAAGTAACAAAAACCATGTCACAAACTATAAAGTAGGCCCTCACACACATGGCTTGTTCTACTTTGTCATGATGTCAGTGAATGACCCATCTTACGAAGTGGAATTGCCGAGGAGATACAGAAATGTCTTACATAGATAAAAATATAAGCCAAAACTTCCATAGGATTATGGCACCAAACAAAAAATCATCCAGCCAGTTGTGTAGTTTTGGTGGGAAATGGTGAAAAAAAGTTTGTTTTAGAAATGAATTAGTTGTGATTTTTTTTTTTTTTTTTTTTTTTTTTTTTGAAGAATTCTAAGTTTCTTTTTTTGGATTATTCCAAATGAAAAACAAACAAATGAAAATTGAAAAGTTATCTTGAATCTTAATTTCAGACTCTGTTGATCACACCATCATATGTCAAACTAAATTTGGAGAATAAATCTGTCAAATTTTCATAAGAAGATTTAAGGCACCAAAATTTTGAAATACCAAATCTTAGCTTAATATGTTCTGCAAAATATAGTTGTATGGAATTATGAACCTCATAATTTTGATAAATTTAAGGAGACCCTCCAAGAATTGTGAGAAAAAATGACGTTATTATACCCTCCACCATACTATGGTGTATTAATTTTGGCATTCCGTTTGTAACTCCTCGATATACTCATGTCAGACCCAACAAAGTATATATATTCTTGATCAGCATAAAATTCTAAGACGATTTAGCCATGTCCGTCTATCTGTGTGTCTGTCTGTCCGTCTGTCTGTCTATTGTAATCACGCTATCTTTCGAACAAATTGAGATAGAAGGAAAAAATTTTGCACACATGTATATTTTGCCAGTAGGCAAGTTAAGTTCGTAAATGGGCCATGTAGGTCCAAGTTATCATATAGTCCCCATATAACGGTACCTCCCGATATTCGGTATTTTGATGATTTTAGCGACATTATTCACCGGAATTGTTTCAAATTTGATATTTAAAGTTCGTGATGAATACTACAGCCTAAGACAGAAAATTATCTGTGCAGGTCCACGTCTTCGTGTAGCCCCCATATAACGGTACCCCCCGATATTCGGTATTTTGATGATTTTACGACATTATTTACCGGGATGGTTTCAAATTTCGCATGTGAAGTTCGTAATGGATACTTCAGCCCATGCCAGAAAATTGTCTGTGCAGGTCCAAGTCTTCGTATAGCCCCCATATAACGGTACCCCCATGTTCGGTATTTTGATGATTTTAGCTACATTATAAACAGATTTTTCTTCAAGTTTCGCATTTATATATTGTAATAACTTATGACAAAAGTTACCTGGGCAGGTCCACGTCGTCTTATAATTTGGTATTTTTAAAATTTTAACAGAATTTTTAACGGATTTTATTTATTTATTTTTTTATTTTTTTTTTTTTTTGGAAATTGCCAAATTTGTACCGAACTTACAGCTTTTTTACTTGTTTTTATAATCACGTATACCACAACCTGATGCTCATACTCACAGCCACATAGCCAGTCACATATCCGGCCAAAATGTGTCTCATAACAATAACCGTTAAGACTTGTATTTGACCGAAATCCCTTTGAGGATATTAAGATTCGATCTAGCAGTGTCTTTCGACTATCAGTCTGTCTGCCTGGCTGCTGTACAGACAACCCTATACAATGTGGCGAAATCGGCCCACTCCTTCTGGTACCTCTCTCAGAAAAGGTAAAAATTGTTCAGAGAATATAATTTGTCATACAGAAAGAAACAGGAGCAACCGATTTTGTTTAGGCTGAGCATATCCTAATATTTGAATCAGCCTTAGTTGGTATGATAATATGGCCGAAATTTGTGGTACCTCTCCACAAAGGTCCACGCATTTTGGTAATAAATCAAGTTTGTAGACTTCAAGAAGTATACCGATCTAATATAAATATTCCCAAAAGCAAATTTTGACTTAATCGGATACATGATTCGTTCCATATAAGACAAACAGGTGGCCGTTACTTCGTCAGCGAAAAGTCCACCTTGACACTTTAGATTCGTTCCAAAAGCTCGTTTTGGGACTCGAAATGCGCAATTTGTTTAGTTTGTATACTTTTTTTGTAAAAACAAAAAAAGAAAAAAAAAACATTTAACTTTTGGACTTTCAATAGTTTATATATTACTCAAGCTTTTCTTTTTTCGAACGAGAAATAGCAATATTTTTACCTTTTACATCCAAAAGCCTTAAAAATCCTTCATCTTGAAGTTAACCTAGGAATATAATATGAACACACATGAAATTTTCCGTCTAAAAATTTTTCAACGTTTCCATATGTAAACCCTCGAACCCAAGAGAGACCTCAATATTAAAATTTGGAATTCCAACTCAATCTCAACATCTAACTTTTCGAACAATTATAGTACACATTTCCATAACCACCTCTATATCTCAATTCCAAATACCGACAGAAGCCTAAATATCAAACTTTCAGATTTCAGCTCTAACCCTTCAACAAATACCAAATTTAGTACATATTTCCAAAACCACCATATCTTAACCACTAACATCAACAGTGCATTCCATATCAAACTTCGCCCAATACCAAATGCAGGACCATTCAGTACTTTTCGTACAAATATTTTTAAGGATTTCAGCAATATTCCTTCACCCAATATCAAATATATTACTATTTGGTACTTTTCGTACAATTATAGTACACATTTCTAAAACAACCAGTTACATCTATATCAAATTTCAGTATTTCAGGATGAAGGCATCCAATTCCAAAATTAGGACGCATTTCTAAACCACCGCCAAATCTCAAACCCAGATACCAACAATAATACAAATTCAAGATTTCAGAAATGTATGTTCTTCCCTTTATGCAATACTAGACACCAACAGAGACCTCAGTGTCAAATTTGAAAATTCCAGGTCTATGCCTTCAGCCAATATCCACATTAGTGGCACTTAGTCATTTTTGTACAATTATAGTACGTATTTCCAAAACCATATTTATATCTCAAATCCAGATACCAACAGAGACTTAAATATCAAATTTCAGGATTTCAACTCTATTTCTTTGCCCAATACCAAATATTTAACCATTTAGTACTTTTCTTATAATTTTTGTAAATTTTTGCCCTATTACATCGCCCAATACCAAATTTAGCACTATTTGGTACTTTTCGTAAAATTATAGAACACATTTCCAAAATCACCACATCTCAATCTCAAATACCAAGAATTATCGCACTTAACATTTCACGCTTTCAACCATACTTCTTCACCCAATAAATAAATATTGGACATATTCCCAAACCATAATTAAATCTCAAAGTATCAAATTTCAGAATTTTATCTCTGTCCCTTCACGCAATACCATATATGATACCATTCAGTATTGTTCGTACAATTAGTGGACACCTTCGCGAAACCATCTTCATATGTCCATGCTACACATGAAAAGCGACCCTAATATCAAACTTCAGATTTCTAGGACTATCTTTTCAGCCAGTACCTAATTTACTATTTAGTACCTTTCCCCAAAAAATACTATTTAGTACATTTCGTGCAATTGTAGTAAACATTTTTCAAATCCACCTCTTCATCACAAATCTACTATCACAAACAGGAACCCCAATACCAAATTTCAAAATTCCAGCTTCATTCATTTGACCTAAATCAAACTATTCCAAATTCAGTACCAATAAGTACAGTTCGCACACTTAGTACACATTTCCAAAATCACCTTCATACAAATTCCAAATTTTATTCTCATATAAAATTTCAAGTTTTTAGCTTTATTCGTTCACATAATGTCAAAAGCTACCATTTTAGAAGTTTATTAAAATTTTAGATTTTTTTAGAATTTAAAGTTCTATAACCCTTTGGTGCAACTATTCTGCACTCCATCAGTGACTCCCATTCCAAATCTCAGAATTTCAGCTTTATTGGTTCATCACAATTCCAATTTGTACCAAATTTAGTACCATTTTGTACAATCCTATACTTCCACAGTAATCCCAATTCCAAATTTTAATATTTCACCCTTGCTGGTTCGCCAAAATACAAATTGTACTTTACTTAGTACATATAAGTTCAAATTTCCAAAAATAAGAACATATTCCACTTCTACACTCCGATTGTAATCTTATCTGCAATTTTCAGGATACCAGCTCTATTAATTCACCAAAATCCGAATTGTATAAAATTTAGTACCATATCGTACACTTAAGTACAAATTTTAATAACTATCTACATTATAGAGTTCAATAGAAATTTATTTTCAGATTGGATCTAGACTCCAACTCTACAGGTTGAAACAAAATTTAAATTGTCGCAAATTTTTTGCCACTTAGTACACATTAGTACAAATTTTCAAAACTACCTATATACTTCAGTTCTACAGTGCAATAGTAATCTTATTTTCAAACTTCAGGATTCCAAATCTAACGGTTAAACCAACATTTAAATAGTACTCCATTTAGTACCATTTAGTACACAAAAGTACTAGTTTCCAAAACATCCTACATACCTCAGCCCTACGAAGAAATAGTAACTATGCTTCCAAATTTCTGTATTCGAACTTTATTGGTTCTCCCAACATTTAAATTGTACCAAATTAAGTACCACTTAGAACACAAAAGTCCAAATTTCGAAAACTTCCTCCATATCTCAAGTCTATACTTCGCCAGAAATGTTAATTTCAAATATCAGGATTACAACTCCATCCGTTCCACCAAATTTAAATTGTTCTAAATTTAGTACCGTTTAGTACTTTTTCGTTTAGATAAGTACACTCATCCAATATTACCCCCTTACATCGACTCTACTCCACAACCTTGATTCCCATTCCAAATTTCAAGTTTTTAGCTTCAACCGTTCAGATGATACGAAATGGTACCAAATGTAGTACATTTCAGTACTTTTTGTTCACTTACAGTGCGAATTTCCAAAAACTCTTTGGTACATCTATACATACACTCTATCTGTGATCCTCAGCCAAATACAGCCGGCACCATATTTAGTACATTTTAATGCTTTTCGTGCCGCTCGATACGATTTTCCAGTAACCCAGCCTTATATGACCCCTTCAGACCAAAAGTGACCCTCACCAAAATTTTCAAGATTCTACAGCTGTTTTCTGTTGTAGTATTCTTATGAGGCTTAATATGTTATTTTAACATCTTTTCATCTCCTTTCCGGCAGTTCTGATATTCAATTTGTTTATTTTTATATTTACTAGGACCTTTATATGTTATAATTAGATAAAGCGATAATATTTATTCGGGGACGACTATATGATATCCTACACCATATTTAGCAGAGCTGCCATAGCAAAAGAATATATTTAAAGTAGACCATACCTCCTATCAACATTTGGCTTTCGAGCAGTCATAGTTTGTTTTCAAGGGGAACGAATATATGGGAGGCATATCCAATTCTGAATCGATTTTCATTAAATTTAATGGATATATTTTATCTTTTATACCAAATGACATTGCTATAGAGTAGATGATATTACTTCGAGAAGGATTATATTAAAAATAGGTATCGGAGCCGAGTTCCACAAAATGGAAACATATGTCCCGAAACTCACTCCATCTGGACCGATATTAGCCAAATAATGACATGAAATCGGATTAAAGTTATGTATGGGAGCTATATCCAAATCTTAGCAGATCTCAATAAAATTTGGCAAATGTCTTTTCGAGCTTCATAAGATATCTGGTACCAAAGACCATTGTTGCCGAATGCATGTAACGAATGTGAGGGACTTAAACGCCAAATCGTTTGTAACACATATGTATATGGGAGCTATAGGTATATCTGAACCAAATTTGATGTACTTGCTTCTAGACAAAATTTGGTCGGATGTGCCAAAATTCATGTCATATGTACTGGTATTGGCGATTTGGTGTACAATTAACCTGAAACCGGTTGAAGATATAAGGGAGCTATATCTAAATCTGATCCGATCATCCCCATCTTTAATAGGGTTCGTCTTTGGTCCAAAAAAAATATTGTTTGGAAAATTTCCTCTCAATCGGATAACAAATGTCACCTGCATTTTGTTCACAAGAATACATGAACAGACGGACTGACATGCATAAATCGACTGAGAGAGTGATTCTATGAATATCCTCAGAAGTAAGTATGGGTCTATCTCGCTCCCTTCTCCATGTTACAAACAAATGCACAAAGACATAAAACCCACTACGTGGTGTAGGGTATAAAAACTAAATCAAAACTTCTGCTCTTCATATTCCCTTCTACGAATTTAAAACCATATCTAAAATATTTTTTCGGCCATAGCTAAAATAGAGCGACGCCATTGCAAATGAAGAGATACCTATGTTTGTGGCTGGCTTAAAATAGACTTTGTCAAACCAAATGCAGACAGACAGTCAACAAAGAAGCCACTACCTCTACCAACCCCACCACCGCTGGAACAACAACAACAATATAAGCCCTCAAGGTACACCAAAAACAAAAAACAACAAGGCGGAGTAAAACATGTCAAATAAGAAACTCACAAAACCCACTAAACTTTAGCACAGGTGCCAGTATATTGTGAAATAGCCTCCTTTCTCAAATACGGTTTATGTGTCACACACACACATACACATTCACATTAAATGTCCAACTAAAATGTGTTTCATAGAGGTTTTGGAATTTAGGGAAAGGCAGAAAATTCGTCGGGATTCGGGACACATGCAATATGCCATCTATATCTCTTTCGAAAGCTGCCCCTTCATATTTAGTCTAACACTCACAAACACATGCTCACATAACCCAGTAATCCTTTTCTCTACAACATACGAAGTTTTTTTTTGTTTTTGTATTTTTTCTTTTCTTAACTAAAATGCACTGCAAAGCCTTCCAACTGGCCCTTTGGCTTAAACATATTTCAGTGCACGTGTGTGTGTGTGTACCTGTGTGTATGTGTTAGTCTCAAAAGTAGTTCAAGTTTTGTCATTGCTGTTGTTGGTTAGTTGGTTGGTTTGTTTGTCTTCTCATTTCTTTACTCTCTTCAGTTGGCGTGTCGTGATTAATTTGTGGCTTTAGGTTAGCAGCTTGTGTGACGTTTGTTTGTTGGTGGGTTGGTTGGTTGCTTGCTTTCTTCTTTCTAACTTGGTTTAGTTGTTTCTTGTTGGTTGTTTTTCCATAGAAAATCTTTATAAATTTTAAAACTAAAAAAAAGTTTTTTTTTTCGAAACTAATAGACAAATGGTTCTTTTCGCAGAGCTTCGAAAGGTTTAAATGAAATATTTTAACTGCAAACTTAGAAAGTTTTTCTATTTTATTTAGGCTAAGTTCTTAAGTAAAATGTGAGTTGGCAAGGGTACCGGTGCACTTGATATAAATTGAAATGTACAATATGTCGTAATGCATTTTGTGCTGCAGTGTAATATATTACTACACGAAATAATGAAAAGTTTTTTTTGAGAACTAGAAGATAGCAAATTTAAGCAGATATTTCCTCTAAATAATTATGGGTTATTTTTTCAAATCAGTTTAATACGTTGTCAATAGTCGAATATTCAATTTTTGCAAACTTAAATGGCATACATATAAGCGTCGACATATTGATACTAGCAAATACCCTCACATCATCATTAGAGGATGTAAACAATTATAGCAAAAAGGATTTTTACCAATTGAAGACTTCTTAATTGATAACAAGTTAAAAAGTATCAGTCGGTATTGCCGACAGATATATACCCTCAGCCTGTGTTCGATTATTTAAATATTATTTGACTAATGTTACAATTATTCAAACGTTTGACCCTCTATGGAGCAGGTTCCGAAGGAATGGGCCAATATTATCCATTTCGTGTCGGACCCAAAAATATTATATAAATATTCCTGGTATGGATTATATCGACTCACTCCTTCACTTTATATGAGATATGTAATAATTTTTAGAAAGTGTTAAAATGTGCGTTATTTACAAGATAGAGTCTATCGAAATATTCTACTTTTATACTTCATCTGATACAAATAAAAAATATTGAGCGAAATATTGGGCAAAATTACAAGAAAGGATATTTATGACCAATTTTATGCGAAATCATAAAAACCGATAATTTCATATTCATATCGGACTTCTTATTGAGAGAAATATTTGACATTGCAAGTAGTAAAGTATTGCTAAATTGTTTCGAAAGTTACAGGGGTTGGTAGATATATATCAACTTCACAACAGATCTTGTGTTAGCAAGATAAAAATATTGAGATGTGCCAAGTCTAAATGGAATCGGATGTTAATTTGGCGTTTTATGTGCTTCATGGGTATTCACTTTGTGGGGGAGGTACCAGAAGGAGTGGACCGATACATCGCATGTTAACACCAGATCTTGGGTTTATAAAAATATTGAAATGTGTGAAATTTGAGGACGTTCGGATCCTTACATCACATTATTTAAGAGTCATAATTATTCAAAATGTTGACCATTTGTGGGGGAGGTACTTGATGGAGTGGACCGATACTGTCCATTTTCGCACCCGAACTAACACTGACGCAAATATTAGGATTTGCAAAGATAGAGCAAAATCGGCCAATCGTTTATCTTTCTGTGCAAAAAATATATTTTATATATATATATATATATTTTTTTTTTTTTTTTTGAAAATTTTGACCTTTTGTGGGGGAGGTACCAAAAGAAGTGGACCGATTTATAGCCTCTTAACACCAGACCTTGGGCTAATACAATTATTGGGATGTGTGGAATTTGAAGACTATCGGACTCTTACATCACATTTTATAAGAGCTTTAATTATTCAAAATTTTGACCCTTTGTGGGGAAGGCACTTGATGGAGTGGACCGATATTGTCCATTTTCGCACATGACCTAGCACTGATAAAAATATGAGGATTTGCAAAGTTCGAGCAAAATCGGATTATCCTTTCTCTTTCTGTGCAATAAATTATTTTCTTTGAAAATTTTGACATTTTGTGTGGGAGGTACCAGAAGGAGTGGGCCGATATTGCTCATCTCCGAACTCGATCTAAGTTTGACAAAAATATTACGATGTACCAAGTTTGAATCAAATCGGATACTCCCTTCGAGAGTTATCGTGCGCACCAGCCAGCCAGACAGACGGACTCCAAATGTTCTGAAACGGATTTGTTCCAAAGAGACCTAGGGTCTAAAACCATTATTTCGACTAGGCACGTTTTGACCGTATCAAATGATATATACCCTCTGTAGCCATATGGCTGAGGGTATAAAAATGATCCTCGGTTGTGTTAAGAACTATTTTGGTATTTGAAATTTGTGTCGACACCCGATCATTAATAAAATGTAAAATTACTCACACATCTATTCAAAAAGTGACCTCATGGCTCTTGCTGTCATCGATCGATCGAAATAATTGTTGTAGCCTAAAAATATGAAATCTTGAACTATATCATGTATGGATGCATAATAATATTGTGTCGTTTTTTTTTTCCTTTTCGTACTTTTAAAGTATTAAGTCCAAAAAATCGTTCGCATATTGCGGCTCTATGTAAAGAATATGCCAAAATTTCAAAGTTCCACCACATATCCCTCCCTCCGATCAATAACAATGTTGTACCATTTTTCATACTCTTAGAACTGTCGTGTCTTTTTATACCCTCAGCCATATGACCCTAAGTAACTTTGGGCCAAATCCGTTTCAGGGCATTTGGAGTCGATCTGCGGGGTCCGTCCTTCTCTCTGTCTATCTGGCTGGTGCACACGATAACTCTCGAAGGGAGTACCCGATTTGATCCAAACTTGGTACATCGTATTATTATTTTCAAACAAATATCGAGGTTTTGAAATTTAGGGAATGGCAGAAAATTCGTCGGGATTCGGGACACATGCAATATGCCATCTATATCTCTTGCGAAAGCTGCCCCTTCATATTTAGTATAACACACTCACACAGGCACAGGCTCACATAACCCAGTAGTCCAAAAAATCGTTCGCATATCGCGGCTCTACGTAAAGAATAAGCCGAAATTTCTAAGTTCCACCACATATTCATCGCTGCGATCCATAACAATATTGAACCATTTTTCAAACTCTTAGAACTGCCGTGTCTTTTTTAAACCCTCATCCATATGACCCTAAGTAACTTTGGACCAAATCCGTTTTAGGACATTTGGAGTCAATCTAGCTATGTCCGTCCGCTTGTCTGTCTGTCTATCTGGCTCGTTGGTTCACACGATTATTATCGAAGGGAGTATCCTATTTGATCCAAACTTGGTACATCATAATATTATTTCCAAACTTATATCGAGTTCGGAGATGGGCTACATCGGTCCACTCTTTCTTCTACTTTTTCTAAAAAAGTTCAAAGAAGAAAGAATCATTCGATTTTGTGCAAATATTACAAATACCAATATTTGTATAAGTGCTATGTCATGGACAATATCGATCCTCCCCATCGTGTACCTCCCACACAGATGTTCAACATTTTGAATAACTATGACCTTTATAAAATACTAAATTAGCATCCGATTACCTTCAAATTTTTTTCACATCCTAATATATTCTTTATAAAAAGATCTGGTATGAAGATCGGACCACTCCTTATGGGAGAAATTAATCATACACGCTCTGATTATAATTATTATTTAAAGTTCAAAGGACAAAATATGCCGAAGCATTTGCATCTTTTAAATTCGGACTTGTACTGCCCATTTGGTGCACATTTAATTTTAATTAGATAAAGATATATATGGGAGCTATATCCAAATCTAAACCGATCTCGATAAAATTTGGCAAAGATATTTCTGAGCTGTATTTGATATATTTCCCTGAATATCGTTGCTACGGTGTGCGTATTACGACAGTGGGTAACAAATACAACAACTCGGTTGAACAAAATATATGAGAGCTATAGCTATATCTGAACCGATCATCACGTAATTTGGCACACTAGCTTCTAGACTCAATTCGGTCGTATGTGCCAAATTTCATAGCATTTGGGCAAATATTAGACGTTTGGTGTACAATAAAAGTTAAATCGGACGAAGTTATATATGGGAGCTATATCCAAATCTGAACCGATCTCGATAACATTTAGCAAAGGTATTTCTGAGCTGTATTTGATATATTTCCCCAAATATCACAGGGTGCATATTACGGCTGCGGAGGACAAAAATAACAAATCGGATGAACAATGTATATGGGGGCTACAGCTATATCTGAACCGATTTCGATCATATTCGGCATACTTATTTTTAGGCCTAATTTGGTTGTATGTGCAAAATTCCTTACTATTCCGGCTGATGTTACAGGTTTGTTGCACAATAAAAAGCAAATCGCACGAAGATATATATGGGAGATATATATAAATTTTTACCGATTATATCTAATTTCAATAGGGTTCGTCCTTGGGCCAAACAAATGTTGTTTGCAAAATTTCATCTCAATCGGATAATAAATGCGACCTGCATTTTGTTCACAAGAATACATGGACAGACGGACTGACATGCATAAATCAACTCAGAAAGTGATTCTATGCAGATCATCAAAAG
Organism: Musca domestica; assembly: GCF_030504385.1. Lineage (NCBI taxonomy): Eukaryota > Metazoa > Arthropoda > Insecta > Diptera > Muscidae > Musca > Musca domestica. The sequence goes on along the minus strand of NW_026712363.1, from coordinate 21,681,480 downwards.
GAACTATGGGTCTATCTCGTTTCCTTTTGCCTGTTACAAACAAATGCACAAAGACAAAATACCCTGACACCTTGTGGTGTAGGTTGTTGTATCCATTGCGTATTTCAAATACGAAATTCGACGCAATTCATTGTGTGGGGGCTATACGATATCGTGGATCTATATGGTGGATCCATTGAAAAATGAGAGCCACTTTTTATGAGGGCTATACGAAGGCGTGGATCTGTTCAGGACGTTTTTGTCAAAGAAGGTAGTACCCCTTGCGAACGGCAAATACCAAATTTGAAACGATTCGGAAAAATTCATCAAATAAATCATCAAAATACCGAATATCTGACGGCAGAGTTATACGGGGTCTATACCAGAACTTGGACCTTTCTGTAAAGAATATTTCCTACATACTGGGAACACATATTCCCACTTCACAGCAAATTAGATTTAAAATTGTGACAAAGATATTCAATAAACTTAAATCTGGCAATATAATTATAAGCGACCTTTACCAAAGTTTGGAACTATATGACCCATTTTCAAATCCAAAAGTCCTCTAGAGCTAAAACACATCTGAGTTAAATGTTATCAACCTACTTCATTTTGTTCGAAAGCTAGAGTAATTTCCCTAGACAGACAGAAAGGCCGACGGACGGTCATCGTTAAAACGATATAGAATTTTATGGTGATCAAAAACTAACAAACTTTATATACCCTCATGCTGGTGGAGGTTTAAAAAAAGTCAAGATTTTTATTGAGAATGCAATCTGAGCACAAAAATTAGAAAGAAAATTATATAGTTCCCATATAACGGTTACGCTCGGTTTGTATACCCTCCACCATTGTGTAGAGGGTATATTAACTTTGTCATTCCGTTCGCAACTCCTCGAAATACTAATGATAGACCCTAAAAGGTATACATATTCTGGATCAGCGTACAATTCTAGGTAGATCTAGCGATGTCTGTATGTTGTAATTACGCTATCTTTCGAACAAATGGAAGTATAAGGCTAACATTTTGCACACGTATGTATTTTACCAGGCTACGTTAAGTTCGCCCACGTCTTCATTCTATCGTAAAAATATTTCGGAACGGTCGCATTCGAACATATTTTAAATATTTTTGTTCACAATTTTGGCCCAGCCATTCATATATGGAGGGTATATTAAGTTCGCCCTTCCGTTTGTAATCATCGAAATAATCATATTAAATCCCAAAAAGTATATATATTCTTGATCAGCGTAAAATTCAAAGACGATTTTATTTTGATGATTTTACCCACATTTTTCAACGGAATTGTCTGAAAATCCACACAAGGAGTTCCTTGTGGGTACTTTATATCTCAGCAGAGAATTATCTATATAGGTACACGATATCGTATAGCATAGAAAAAATAAGCAGGAAACATCTCTGGACAACACAACAACAACAAGAACAACAACATCAATAACAAACGAAGTGGCAACAACATTACTATCACCATCAGTCCCAGCAGTGAACACAAATTTATTTCTCCGAATACAAATTTCGAGAAGACACAACTTGAGAGCATACTTTACTGACCACGTACTAGCTACGACGAGCACATGTTCGATAAATATGCTGGAAATGTTGTTGACTACCATTTGTCTCATCCAAACTCCTCCACCCTCCCAACACACCAGGCCACCTTCAAAAGACAGAAGAAAAAAAATAATAACGCCGACAGCCACTAGAGACTAGTCCACAACTACTGCTACAATAACACCATCAAACTGTAACTATAATATTAGCAATAGCTGGAGCGAGCAGTGGTCGTGACACAGTGGGATAATACTAGGAAATGAGATAATGTTCGATAGAGTTTATTGTCTTTGATTTATATCATATTTTGTGAGATATTTGAAAAATGTTTTCTATGCCACTGTTTTTTTTTGGTCTTGATATGAGAGCTAAATCGACATTTAATAAATGTGAAAACTTTTCGCACTCTAAAAAAAAAAAAAATAACACAATTAGGATGGGGTGCACAGTGGTGGAAAGCGTCGATTTCAAGACTTACCAAAATTAAGAATAACCAGTAAAGAAAGTCCTAGAGTCGGACGGGGCCGATTTTATGATACCCTACACCACTTTGCTAATTTAGTAGAGCTGCGCATAACAATTAAAATTTTTTATGGGAGAATCCCAAAGTACACGCTATGATTATAATTATAATTTAAAGTTCAAAGGACTAAATATGCCGAAGCATTTGTATTTTTAAAATTCGGACTTGTATTGCCCATTTTATGCAAAACTAATTTGAAATCAGATAAAGATATATATGGGAGTTATATCCAAATCTGAACAGATCTCGATAAAATTTGGCAAAGATATTTCTGAGCTGTATTTGATGTATTTCCCTGAATATCGTTGTTACGGAGTCCATATTACGGCTGTGGGTAACAAATACAATAAATCGGAAGAACAATATATATGGAAGCTATAGCTATATCTGAACCGATCTTCACCAAATTTGATATATTAGCTTCTGGACTTAATTCAGTCGTAAGTGCCAAATTTCATCCCATTTGGGAAAATATTAGACGTCTGGTGTACAATAAAATGTAAATCGGACGAAGATATATATGGGAGCTATATCCAAATCTGAACCGATCTCGATAAAATTTAGCAAAGGTGTTTCTGAGCTGCATTTAATATATTTCCCTAAATATTGTTGTTACAGAGTGCATATTATGGCTGCAGAGGACAAAAATAACAAATCGGATGAACATATGGGAGCTATAGCTATATCTTAACCGATTTCGATCAAATTTGGCATACTTATTTTCAGGTCCAATCTTATCATTCGTGCAAAATTCCATACTATTTGGGCTGATATTACACGTTTGGTGCACAATAAAAAACAAATCCGACGAAGATATATATATGAGAGCTATATCTAAATTTTGACCGATTATCTGCAATTTCAATAGGGTTCGTCCTTGGGCCAAACAAATGGTGTTTGCAAAATTTCATCTCAATAGGATAATAAATGCGACCTGCATTTTGTTCACAAAAATACATGGACAGACGGACGGACGGACAGACGGGCTGACATGCATAAATCAACTCAGAAAGTGATTCTACACAGATCATCAAAAGGAACTATGGGTCTATCTCGTTTCCTTTTGCCTGTTACAAACAAATGCACAAAGACATAATACCCTGACCACCTTGTGGTGTAGGGTATAAAAAGGCAGTAAGTTCGGCCGGGCTGAACTTTGATTACCCTCCAGCATTTGAAAGGAATTTACAAATTTTCAACAAGATGCCGTTGAAAAATAATGCTAAAAACTTCAAAATACAAGGAGGTACCTTTATATGGGGCCCATATGTAGACGTGGACCTGTATGAGCAATTTGCTGTTATAAGATATACTATCCATCAGGAACTTTAAATTCCAAATTTAAAACATTTCTGGTGAAAAGTGGGATACAATTGATCAAAATGCCGAATATCTGAATATACAATTATATGGTGACTATACCGAAACTTAGACTTACATTGATAATTCTATGCATAATGGGAACACATCCTGCCAATTTACGGCAAATTTGGGTTAAAACTGGGTGGGGTCATAAGAAGTGGTTATAAAGGACTAATTTTGGGTTAGTCGATTTGACATATAGAAAATCTATGCATGCATTAGCAATTTGGATGAAGATATGTACAAGAATTTGTGGCAATTGTGCATTGCGGATCCTATATTGGGTATCCCCTCCGCTCAATATTCTATTTTTATTTTTTTATACCCTCCACCGTACATAGTATAGAGTGTATATTAAGTTCGTCATTCCATTTGTAACTCATCGAAATAATAATTTTTGACATAACAGAGTACAAATATTCTTGATCAGCGTGATATTCTAAGACGATGTAGCCCAGTCTGTCCGTTCGTCTGTTATAATCACGCTAGAGTCAGAACGAATTAAGATAGGAAGCTAAAATTTTTCACAGATCAGTCTGCAGGCTGTACGATATCGTTCGAAGATGGGCTATATCGGTCCACCATATAACGTTAACCCCGACATTCGGAATTTTGTTGTTTTAAGCCACATTTTTCAATGGAATTGTCTGCAAATCTACACCAGGATATCTTACCCATTGGAAGAGAAATGTCTATGTAAGTACATTATTCGTTCTGCCCATACAACATTACCGGTATTCGGCAATTCAATGATTTTGGAGACATTATTTACAGGAATTGTTTCAAATTTCGTATTTGAAGCTTGTAATAGTAATACAATCTATTATGGAAAATTGTCCGCGTTTTCATATTGCCCCCGTCACCATCCTTTATTCGGTGCTTTGATGATTTTTTTATATTTTTTGATATTTTTACCGGAATTGTTTCAAATTTCGTATTTCAAATTCCTAATGGACACTGCAGCCTATGGCAATTTACAAATGCGAGACCACGTCTTCCTTTAGCCCCCATAGAATAATTTACCTTTGAGCGGTATTTTTACGAATTTTTACGGAAATTTTACCCGTTTCTTCAAAATAGTGGAGGCCGGCCGCTCAAATTACCACAATTTTGTAATTTTAAAATTTTTACAATCCAAACTCCATACATCGTGCTAAATTTTCAGACTTTTAAAATTATTAAAATTGCTCAAGTTTTTCCATTTTCGGAAAAAAATATTAGTAAAATATTTACTTTTTTGCAGCAGAAAGTTTTGAAAATTTTTCATTAAAAAGTTTACTGCGGAGGTTTTTTTTTTAATCATTTTACAATGGGCACAAATCCAATTTTTCTATCCAAAACTTTTTCCACGTCGCAATTTGTAAGCCCTAGAAACCAGCGGTGACCTTAATATCACATTTTCGAATTTCAACACTATCCCTTTACCCACTATCCAATTCAGTAACATTTAGTACGCAAATTCAATGTAAACTACAACTCTCCATCCTGGACACCAACAGTGATCCAAATGTAGTACTATTTAGCTGTTTACGTAAAACTATAGTACGGATTTGCAAATCTATCACCAGATCTCAACCTCAGACACCAATAGTGCAATTAATACCAAATTACAAAATTCTAGCTCACTTAGTCACTTAGTATTTTACATATATTTTTAGTACTTATTTTCAATGCAATCTCCATATCTTAACTCCAGTATCAATTGTTATCTTAGTATGGAATTTCAGGATTTTATTATTTTAATTTTCCCAGTTAAAAACGTTTAGTAACATTTAGTACAATTACAGTACCGATATCAAAGACCAGCTACTTCTCTCAACAACTCCACCATTGATATCCATATCAAATTTAAAGAATTCAACTCTATTTCTTTACCCATTACCAAATTTAGTACCATTTAGTACTTTATGCACAATTATAGTGCATATTTCCAAAACCACCTCCATGTCTCAATACAAGATACCAAGAGAGACCTAAATATCAAATTTCAAGATTTCAGTTTTATCCCTTCACACAATACCAAATTTAGTATCATTAAGTACTTTTCATGCAATTCTAGTACACATTTCCGGAATCACCTCCATATCTCAATTCTAGATACCAACAGTAACGTTCATTTCAAATTTCATAATATCAGCCATTTTCTGTCATGCAATACCAAATTTCATACTATCTAGAACTTTTCGTACAAATATGGGAAGCATTGCCAAGACATATACCGGCAGTGACATACATATCAAATTTCGGGATTCCAATTGTATTCATTCACCAAATACCAAATTTAGTAGCATTTAGTACTTTTCGTACAATTCATGTACACATTTCCGAAACCAATTGCATATGTCCAGGTTACACAGGAACAGCGATTCTAATTCCAAATTTCAGATTTCAAGCACTATCAATTCAATCTATACCAAATCGTACCAAACGCAGTACTACAACAAAACCAACTATTTACCACAAACCTACCATCAATAGGTACCCCAATACGAATTTTCAAAAATCCAGCCAAAAAACCTTTGCTACTTTTTGTTCCAAAAAAAGGAATATTTTGGTCGGGAATTTTAACCCTCATGCGAGTCAAAAAGTGGTCAAAACCTCGTTTAGACGATGGGTCATATTAGTTCACTTTTTTAAATAGTCCCCTTGTGAGGATAACTCCGATTTCAAGTGATTTTTATATTTTGGTCATGTTCCCCATTTCATTTTATCAAAGTTTGGCATTTCTAATTATGTGGAAACGCTATTTACAAAAATATATTAATAAAGGTACACCTTTTGGTATAAAAGATTTATAATGATGCACCCTGATTTTAGTTATGACAAGATTCTTGACCATATTTTCAAAATTGTTGAAACCTTCCGCTTTAAATTAAATTCCAAAGAGAATTTGAAAAAAATAATGGAAAGTTTTCGAGTTTTTTTTTTCTTTTTGGGAACATTGTTGCATATATTTTTTGATATACAGTGGAAGTAGAGATTTATTTTCTTTATCGAAATATTGTATAATTTTTCTTTAAAAAATTTCACAAAAATGACCTTTGCCAATATTTTTCTTTTCCGCAACACTTTAAAGCCCCTATTGAAACTGATATCGCTAGTTTTAAAAGCAATTGCTGAAACACACTCCACTTAAAGATTTGTTCATACATTTTTTAGAGACCTCCTCCTCTAAGTTACTGACTTCTACGACAAGGGAATAAAAGTGGAAAAACAAGAATTGTTTTTAACGGTATGTTATGTCGTTTTTTTTTTTCGTAAAAGTCATATACTTCTTTCCAACTCTACTTGAAGCAATGCTAGACGTTGTGTTGATCTTTTTGTCTAAAGTTTTATGATTTTTCTTTTACAGTCAACGAAAAGAACTAAGAATAAAGTTTTAAGGGTACTCGTTTTCTCAAAATGATATGTATTTTACTTAGAAAAGGTAGAAAGCTTAAAAAACATAGTGAAACTCATATTATTTGGATATGTTTATTTGTTCTTCGTATACGTACAGTGAAACCTGCTGTGGCACAATATCGACAAAAATATATAAAATAAATTGCTAATCATTGGCGTATTCAAAAATTCTCTACAGAATATTTCGGAAAATCAAAATTTAAAAAAAAATTGATAATGTTAAAGTTGAAACAAGCCCCATTATCTATTAGAAGTATATTTTTCGACCACTAAAAACACCAAATTTATGGCCGATTTATTTTGGAAATGTTATGGCTTAAAAGGAGGTATATATCATATTCTACGGCCAAAACCTGCCTCATCTAAATAACGGTCTTAGGCCCCTTTGGACCACATCCGATTCAGGATATTTGAAAAGGATCTAGCGATGTCCGTATCGTATTGTTTTTACCATCGTATTGTTTTTATCAATATTAGATCGAATTCGGAGGTGGACATTATCGGTACACCCCTACTGGTACCTCCCCCAAGGTAGGTCAATATTTTCATAGAAAATATTTGACCGCATGGAACAAAAAAGGATTATTATTTTTATTAATTATTTTATTTTATTTATTTATTTTTTTTTTTTTTTGTAAATTTCAACTGGGAAAATGGATAATATCGGTGCACTCCATCCAGTACCTCCCACACAATAGGTCAACGTTTTTAAATAATTATAAATTTTATAAAATGTGATGTAAAAGGTCGATTGTCTTCAAATTTCTCACATCCCAATACTACGTCCAACACAAAATCTGGTGCGAAGATGGGATTTATTGATCCACCCTTTCTGGTAAACCCTCCTCCCTCCACAAGGGGTCAACATTTTGAACAACCATGAATCACGTATAACAATATTTCCATCAACACAATATTAGGTGTGGATATGAAATGTATGGGATCACTACTTCTAGTTCCTCACCTGAAAGGGTCAGAATTTTGAATAAAACAAGTAATTTTATATATATATATATATATATATATATATATATATATATATATATATATATATATATATATATATATATATATATATATATATATATATATATATAAAATTTGGCATAGGTATTTTCGATTTGAATCTGATGTCCGGTATCAAATATCATTGTTGTGGAGTACTTATTACGCACGTGAGGGCCTTAGAACCCCAAATCGGTTGAAACATATGTATGGGAGGTATAGTTATACCTGAACCGATATTGACCAAAATTGAACGTACTTTGTTTCTAGACTGAATTCCGACTGATGTGCCAAAATTCAGTCCACATCGGATACCAAAGATCATTGTTGTGGAGTGCTTATTACGCATGGGAGGGACTTAAACACCAAATCGGATGAGGCATATATATGGGAGCTATATCTGAGCCGATTTTCAACAAATTTAAAGTATTTCTTTCTAAAATGAATTCAGGCGGAATTGCCAAGTTTCAGTTCATTTGGGCTGATATTTGGCATTTGGTGCACAATAAACCTGATATCGGATGAATATATATATGGGAGCTATATCCAAATCTGATCCGATCTCAAAGACAGAGGCATTTCTGGGTTGTACCTGATTTCTGAGCTGTATCTGATATCTAGTACCAAATATCCTTTTTGTGGAGTGCATATTACCCATGTGAGTGGCTTAAAACTCTAAATCGGATGATGATTATAGGAACTATAGCAATATCTGAACCGATTTAGTACTTATTTCTAGAAGGAATTCAGTCGAAATTGCCAATATTCAGTCGATGTGGTATGATATTAGCCATTTGATGCACAATAAACCTAATATCGGATAAAGAAATATATGAGATCTATAGCTATATCTGAACCAATTTTCATCAAAATTTGATGTACTTCTGGACTGAATTCAGTCGGATACGGAAAAAAAAATTGAAATGATATTGGCCTTTTGGTGCACAATCACTCCGAAATCGGTTCAAGATATATATGTGAGCTATATATACATTTGTAACGATTCCCACTAATTTCAATAGAGTTCGTCCTTGGGCCATACAAATATTATTTGGAAAAATTTATCTCAATCGGATAATAAATGCGACCTGAATTCTGTTCTACAAAAATACATGGACAGACGGACTGATATTCATAAATCGACTCAGAAAGTGATTCTATGAAGATCCTCAAAAATAACTATGGGTCTATCTCGTTTCCTTCTCCATGTCACAAGGATATAATATCCTTACCACTATTCGGTGTTAGGGTATAAAAATGTTCAAAAAGTGTGAAATAAGGAACAGATTCTCTTCAAATTTCACACATCCCATTAATTCTATTAACAGAAGATTTCCTGTGAAGATGGGATAAATCGGTCCACTCCTTCTGGTAAATCCCCCTCAAAGGGTCAAAATTTGAATATCCATGAAGCTCATGCAAAATTAACATTCCGATTCAATTCAGACTTGGTACAATATTTCCATCAACACAAGATCTGTTATAAAAATGGTAGAGATCGGATTATAGACAATTTTTCAAACTTGGACTTTGTATAGACCTTTCGCTTTCCATTCCCTCTCACCATTTTGAAACGATGTTATCAGAAAAGTTTTCACTGTACATAAATATTCTAAAATACAATTCCCTGAAAAATACACAATCCATAGAGGAGGCAAGACGATTTTTTCTCCCAGGTAATATAAAAAATATACGTCTGCATATGCCAAGAAGTGAAGAGCAGGGAGGAGAAATTTTATTATTTTACTCCATAAACATTTAATAGAATGCTCGTAGCTTTTTTGCAACATTTCCATTATTTAAGCATATGTTGAAGCATATATTTCTTGTGTGCCGAGGCATGTGGATGGGTGTGTGTGTGTGTTTAGTAAACGTATGTGATTTTCTGCAAAATGCACATTTAACATTAGAAGGAAGGAATATTGCTTTTGTAACAACTATTCTTTGGCTATGGCTATGGCGGGATGAATGGCCGAACCATAAAAGTATTGCCATAACTTTTATATTAGAAAGTTCGTTCGTTTGTTGGTTTTTGTTGTTTTTCTTTTCCCGGCATTCCTCTTAAGCTTTGTTGATTTAATGGGAGTTTTTGTTCTTTTTTTTTTGCCTTCATTTCTTCCTTATAAATATATTTTTCTAAGTTGACATAAAACTTCTACTGCTTTGATAATTGTAGTCAAGGTAAAATATAAAGACCTTCTATTTTCTATACTACATACATACATATTTGTACTGTTGAAATTTGGTTATAAAGGTATTAACCAGTAAAGAAAGTCCTAAAGTCGGGCGGGGTCGATTTTATGATACCTTACACCACTTTGCTAATTTTGTTGAGCTCTACTTAATAATTAAAAGTTTTTATGGGAGAATTCAATCATACACGCTATGATTATAATTATAATTTAAAATTCAAAGGACTAAATATGCCGAAGCATTTGTATCTTTTAAATTCGGACTTGTATTGTCCATTTGGTGCAAAATTAATTTGAAATCAGATAAAGATATATATGGGAACTATATCCAAATCTGAACCGATCTCGATAAATTTTGGCAAAGATATTTCTGAGCTGTATTTGATATATTTCCCTGAATATCGTTGTTACGGAGTGCATATTACGGCTGTGGGTAACAGGTATAATTGAACCGATCCAAATTTGGCATACTACCTTCTAGACTAAATTCGGTCGTATGTGCCAAATTCCATCCCATTTGGGCAAATATTAGACGTTTGGTGCACAATAAAATGTAAATCGGACGAAGTTATATATGGGAGCTATATTCAAATCTGAACCGATCTCGATAAAATTTAGCAAAAGTATTTCTGAGCTGCATTTGATATATTTCCCCAAATATTGTTGTTACAGAGTGCATATTACGGCTGCGGAGGACAAAAATAACAAATCGGATGAACAATATATATGGGAGCTATAGCTATATCTGAACCGATTTCGATCAAATTTGGCGTCCTTATTTTCAGGCCTAATTTGGTTGTATGTGCGAAATTTCATACTATTCGGGCTGATTTTACACGTTTGGTGCACAATATAAGGCAAATCGGACGAAGATATATATGGGAGCTATGTCTAAATTTTTACCGATTATCTCCAATTTCAATAGGGTTCGTCCTTGGGCCAAACGAATGTTGTTTGGAAAATTTCATCTCAATCGGATAATAAATGTGACCTGCATTTTGTTCACAAGAATACATGGACAGATGGACGGACGGACGGACAGACGGACTGACATGCATAAATCAACTCAGAAAGTGATTCTATGCAGATCATCAAAAGGAACTATGGGTCTATCTCGTTTCCTTTTGCCTGTTACAAACAAATGCACAAAGACATAATACCCTGACCACCTTGTGGTGTAGGGTATAAAAATTGTACTGTTATGGCTTTAAATCTGAAATTAGAAACATAACGTAAGTTGCGAAAATCGTGCTTTTTATACCCTCCACCATAGTATGGAGGGTATATTGAGTTTGTCATGTCGTTTGTAGCACCACGAAATATATATTTTTGACCCCACAAAGTACATATATATATTCTTGATCAGCATAAAATTCTATGTCTATTTAGAGATGTCCGTCCGTCTATCCGTCAGCCCGTCTGTGGAAATCACTCTAGCTACCGAACGAAATGAAGTAAATTGATCAAATTTTTCTTAAATGTATAATATGTTTGCAGGACTTTTGCTATTGAAAATGGGGCATGTGGGTCTACGTTTTGGTATAGCCCCCATATAACTGTACCTCCCGATATTCGGTATTTTGATGATTTTAGCGACATTATTCACCGGAATTGTTTCAAATTTGATATTTTAAGTTCGTGATGAATACTACAGCCTAAGACAGAAAGGTGCCCGTGCAGGTCCAAATCTTTTTATACCCTACACCACATAGTGGTAAGGGTATTATGTCTTTGTGCATTTGTTTGTAACATGGAGAAGGAAACGAGATAGACCCATAGTTACTTTTGAGAACCTTCATAGAATCACTTTCTGAGTCGATTTATGCATGTCAGTCCGTCCGTCCGTCTGTCCATGTATTCTTGTGAACAAAATGCAGGTCGCATTTATTATCCGATTGAGATGAAATTTTCCAAACAATATTTTTTTGGCCCAAGGACGAACCCTATTGAAATTGGTGAGAATCGGATCAAATTTAGATATAGCTCCCATATATATCTTCATCCGATTTCGGGTTAAATGTGCACCAAATGTCCACTATCAGTCCAAATTTCCTGAATTTTGGCACACCCAACCGAGTTCGGCCTAGAAGCAAGTATATCAAATTTGGAGAAAATCGGTTCAGATATAGCTATAGCTCCCATATATATCTTTCATCCGATTTGATCTTTAAGTCCCTCACATTCCTACTATGCACTCCACAACCGTGATATTTGGTACCAGGTATTAGATGGAGCACAGAAATAGCTGCTTTAAATTTTATCGAAATCGGTTCAGATTTGGATATAGCTCCCATATATATCTTCATCCGATTTCGGGTTAATTGACCACCAAATGGCCAATATCAGCCCAAATGGCCCGAATTTTGGCACATGTGACCGAGATTAGCCTTAAAGCAAATACAACAAATTTGGAGAAAATCGGTTCAGAAACAGCTATAGCTCCCATATATATGTTTTATCCGATTTGGTGTTTAAGCCTCTCACATTCGTAATATGCACTCCACAAGAATGATATTTGGTACCAGATATAAGATACAGCCCAGAAATAGCTGTTTGTAATTTTATCGAAATCGGTTCAGATTTGGATATAGCTCCCATATATCTTCATCCGATTTCGGGTTAATTGTGCACCAAATGGCCGATATAAGTCCGAATGGACTGAATTTTAGTACATCGGACCAAATTCAGCCTAGAAGCAAGTATATCAAATTTAGTGAAAATCGGTTCAGATATAGATATAGCAACCATATATATGTTTCATCCGATTTAGTGTTTTAGTCCCATACATTCGTAATATTCACTCCACAACCGTGATATTTGGTACCAGGTATTAGATGGAGCACGGGAATAGCTGTTTTAAATTTTATCGAAATCGGTTCAGATTTGGATATAGCTCCCATATATATCTTCATCCAATTTCGGGTTAAATGTGCACTAAATGGTCAATATCAGCCCAAATCACCTGAATTTTCGTACATAAGACCGAATTCAGTCTAGAAGCTAATACGTAAAATTTGGAGAAACCCGGTTCAGAGATAGCTATAGTTCGTAAAATGCACGATAGAATTAGATAGATTTTGATTTTGTACCAAATATCTCATAGAGCTCTGAAATGCCCTGTATAAACCTTTTTACGAGAGCTCTACTAATTATGCATAGTGGTGTAGGGTATCATATAGTCGGCCCCGCCCGACTTTTGAGCTTTCCTTACTGGTTATAACCTTCATATAACGGTACCTCCCGATATTCGGTATTTTGATTGATCTTAGCGACATTACTAACCGTTATTGTTTCAAATTGGATATTTGAAGTTATGGATACTACAGCCAAAGACAGAAAATTTTCTGTGCATGTCTACGTCTTCGTATAGCCCCCATGTAACGGAACCTCCCGATATTCGGTATTTTGATGATTTTAGCAATATTATTCACCGATTTTTTTGTATCGCATTTGAATAATAAGATGGCTTATGGCAAAAGTTACCTATGCAGGTCCATGTCGTCGTATAGATCCTAAAATAACAGCTACATTCGGTATTTTTAAGATTTTAACAGAATTTTTAACGGTTTTTATTGTTTTTGAGAATTACCAAATTCTTTTTAAATGGTGGAGGGTATTCACAGTTCGGCCCGGCCGAACTTAAAGCTTTTTTAACTTTTTGGGTACTAAAACAGCTACCAGGAGCACTGAGGAAGCATTTATTTAGCTAACCAATTTCTCTAAAATTAGAAATTGGTAATACAAGGATTATAAAAAGTAGGAACAACTGTATTTTACATACCCTCCACCCTGCACCAAGAATGATCCTCATACTAAATTTCAAAATTATAGCTCGCAACAATTGCCTAAAAGGAATGTTGTATCATATTGTACTTTATAGCAATTTGGGGTTTTAAGTCCCTAACATGCGTAATATGTGCTCCACAACAATGATATTTGGTAACAGATAACTCATGGAGTTCAAAAGTACCTCTGTCAACGTTTATCGAGATCACATAATGATATAGCTCCCGTATACATCTTTATCCGATATAAGGTTAATTGTGCACCAAATAACTAATATCAGCACAAATAAACTGAATTTTGACTCTTCCGACGGAATTCAGCCTAAAAGCAAGTGCTTCACATTTTCGTGAAAATCGGTGAAGATATAGCTATAGTCCCCCTATATATGTTTCAACCGATTTGTCGCTAAAGCACTCCACAACAATTATATTTAATACCGGGTTGCAGATACTGCTTGAAAATACCTCTGCCAAATTTTATCAGATCGGTTCAGATTTTTATCGACATACATCTTCTTCCGATTTTACGATTATTGTCCACCATTTGCCCAAATTGGATAGGGATTTTCATATTCAAGATAATTTTGCCCTCGGTCCGGTATATCTATTGAAAATCGTTTCAGAGTTGGATATAATCCCCCAACTGTGACTACTCTAAAGCCATGATGCGTATTCGAATAAGGTTCGTAGTTGATATGATCTACTCCACATAAATTCCCAATACAACCTTTTTTTGTTACGGAAGCTCAACTATATACGCATTGGGTATCATATAGTCGGGTCCGCCCAACTCTTGACCTTTCCTGGATGGTTGTCTATGTATTTTGTCATAACTTTTACTAACAGAGAAATCTACTTTGAGAGAGAAAAATGTATTTTTTCTCTCTCTCTCTCTCTCTCTCTCTCTCCCTCTCTCTCTTATCAAAATACAACAAAAAGTATTTTCAAATCGTTTTAAAATTGTATTGAAACCCCATCGAGTAGAGATTGTTTAAATAACCCGTTCGAACTTAAAAATTCCATTGATCAAATTGTTTCCCGAAAAAAATTATGTTTTCAAAATAAAAAAATTTTCAAACAATTTAATTTTTTAAATTTATTTCCGAATAACGAGCACTTCACTTATTGTTGCCTTTTGGCCACTGAATCAATTTGGTATGTAAAAAAATATAATTGTAACATGTAACACCTCTGGCAATCTTCACAGAAAATATATTTTTAATATCACGAGCTTAAAGCAGTCAAAACAATTCGAACAACGGAAAAACCTGACATAATTCACAACTTAACATTCGTTTTTTTATATCATAAAAAATCCACATTGCACTTCATTAATGGCCATTTCACAGAAAATGTACGATTTTTGTACATTTTACACTCCGTGACGTACCCACATAAAAACAACCCCAATATTCGATAGAATCGCCACCATTTGTTTTTAATGTCGAAACACTTCAGACTTCAAATGGATTTCAATTAAACTGCCATGACCCGCAAATGACATGACAACCGGTTGACATTCACAACAAATCTCAAATTACAATTATAAACACTTAATAATACCCTTCAATAAATGGCGGGAGGGGGGTTGACCCAAATAGCAGGAATATTGTGCTTTAAAACGATTTTGACATGACATGGCATCGGCTGCACTGCACGACACGGCACGGTAATGATGATCGCGCTCTTGAATGCTCGAAACGCTTTGGGGGATAAATTAAATGTCGAACAATGAAGAACAACAACAACGAAAAACCCGCTTGCATGCAAGTCATGCAACAGCCTTCACATATATCACACGTACATTTTTTAGTTCCTTTTTATTGAGCTACCCCTTTCCCCTCTTCCTTTCCTTTCTTCAAATTTACCATAAATTCCATGTTGGCTCTGGCATTGTTCTGCTGCTGAAAATCTAGGTTTTTATGATAGCTTTTAAGAGAACAAAGGAGCGCCCCGAAAAAAACTACTACTGCTACCACTGAAAACATTGTTAACCTTAAATAAGCAATCATTATAATAAAACACTTAACGTTGGCGTTCTGGCTGAGGAAGAAATGAGTATGGATGGATGTATGGATTTTCCGTTTTCGCTTTATTCGCGCAAAAGGCTTTAAAAACAATTTCACATGTGTTGTTTCAGGCATTTTTTTCATGTTTAACACATTTTTTCTCTGGTGGTCGGTCGTTTGGTCGGTCATATCAAACATCGACAATAACCCATGACTGTCAGGCAGGCGGCCTGTCGACCTGCTGTACTACAGAACATATAGTCTTTGAAACTAAAATATAAGCCGCTATTCGCCCTTGAGCGTTTAGCAAACGAGCCAAACATCAGGCCCTGCAGTCCAACTAGGATCAGCACACAAAAGCTACATTAACATGTTAAAGTGGATGTGTTTCGAATGTGTTTTGTTACAATTTTATTTTTGGGCTACACATGAATTTCCCTCAATGAGCGAGAGAGAGAGAAAAAGAGACATAGAGGAGACTCAATTGGAAATGTGATAAACTGTGCTTAAATATATTTGCACTTCAATATTGTTACACTCGAGAGAATCATTGATATTCGTAATAAATGTAATTAGCAAGGGTATATTTATATCCTTTGAAGGGGACTTTTGGAGAACCATTTCTCTGAATTGGAACTTAACAAAAGTTTTAAGGACCGTACAAAGGCAAGTTTATAGTTTCCAGCATATATTAAATTACACTATGCAACACAAAAAATAAGAAACAAACCAGTAAGAAGAGGTCAAAAGACGGGCGGGCCGACTATATGACACCCTACACCACTCTGCGTAGTAGACCTTCCGTTACAAAAAGGTTTATATTGGGAATCTATGTGAAGTAGATCATTCCAACAATGAGCCCAATTTGAGTGCATATCATTGCTTTAGAGTAGTCAATATTTAGAACTATATCCAATCGATATTCAAAAAATGTGAATGAGGCTCTTGTATTTCTAGTATCAAATAATACTGCTGTATGCTGTGCATGATATGTAGGTATTCTATTAAAAACAAGTTATTGTAGCATTAGATACCCGCGAGCGAGTTTCACCACAATGCAAAAATTCGGTTAAATATGAAAAAATCTATTTAATCTAGGCTGATATTACATATACGGTGGATAAAACCCGTAAACCCGGATGAAGATGTATATCGAAGATATATAAAAATATGAACAGATCTCGAAAAAAAATTGACAGAATCATTTTCGGGCTGTTGGATCAATTCAGTCGAAATTGCCAAAATTCCGTCTATTTGGGTTGATATTAGCCATTTGGTGCACAATTAACCTGATATCGGATAAATACATATATGGGAGATATAACCAAATCTGATCTGATTTCAATAAAATTTGATATAGGCATTTCTGAGCTATAGCTGTATTCTTTATCTGATATCTTGTACCAAATATCATTCTTGTGGAGTGCGTATCATCCACATGATGTACTTAAAACTCCAAATCGGATGAAACATATATATACAGGAGCTATAGCTACATCTGAACCGATTTTCACCAAATCTAGACTAAATTCGACTAGATTTGCTAAGATTCAGGTCATTTGGGGTGATATTGGCCATTTGATGCACAATTAACCCAAATACTATTGAAGATATTGAGGGTAAGATGAAAAAACTGCAACCAACTTTAGACTGCTGTCATTTCTAAGTCACTCGTCCGACAGCTGTTAACATTATTCCAGTGACAGCTAATTATATTGTTTACAAGCGTACAAATGCATTTTGGTGAGTATTTTCCAGAAAAAAAAAAAAATTATTCGTGATAGAATTCAATCCTGATAGTGTGATTTCCTTATATTTGGCTGGAAACCCCCAACGTGGCTATCGTTAGAGCACTCCAGCATTTGAATGATTTGTGTCTCGTATCATCGCTCGTTTCCGTGATACTGGTGGCGTAGCCTGACGTCAATGAAGTGGACGGAAGAAAACAGCAACATCAGCAGAAATGTTTCGAAAAGTAAAGAAGCGACTTAATCGAAACCCGCGGCGCAGTGTCTGAAAAATGGCTCGTGAACAGAACATATCTCAATATTCCATTCGACAAATATTAAAAAATTAGCTCGGGGTAAAGCCATTGAAATTCCAAAAAGTACAAGAACATACACCGCAACAGAAAGAAAATAGACTCAAAAAAGCTAAAGAGTTGTTTCGCTTGGCCGAAAGTGGTGAACTGCCGAATTTGGTTTTCTCCGATGAGAAAACATTCGTTGTCCAGCAGTTTGTAAGCAAACAAAATGATCGTGTTTACTTGCCTACTAAAAATTTGCACCTTCGGTTGGCCGCCATAACTCAAGCGCCGGCCATGGTGATGGCCCGCCATAACAGCCGATGGTCGCTCTCCGCTCGTAGTAATCGACCGTGGCATCACAATAAATGCTGAATACTATCGCGAAAATATTCTGGGGGGTGTATTAAAGCCTTGGGCACGCAGACCTTGGACATTCCAACAGGACTCAGCACCATCACACTTTGCACGCGCCACTCAAGAATGGTAACAAAATGAGGTTCCTTGCTTTTCGCGCAAAAAGGCCACCAAAATCTCCGGATGCCAATCCGTTGGAGTATAAGGTTGGCACTAAAAAATACCATAGTGTCGATCACCTCAAACAAGCGCTTCGCCGAGAATGGGCCAAAATAGCGCAGAGCAACATTCGGGCAGCATGTGGCGGTTTCATTGGCCGTTTGAAGGTTATATTCCATACCAAAGGTGACCAATTCGTAGAAAAAATTTGATGCTATTTTCGACATTTTTGTTTTTTAAAGTCGTTTGGCTTTGTTGCAGTTTTTTTATCTCACCCTGTATATGGGAGTTGTATCTACATTTGAACCGATTCTCACCAATTTCTAGAGGGTTCTTCCTTGGGCCAAACAAATGTTATTTGGAAATTTTCATCTCATTCGGATAATAAATGCAACCTACAGTTTGTTCACAAAAATACATGGACGGACTGACTGACATGCATTAACCAACTCAGAAAGTGATTTTATGAAGATCTTCAAGAGTAACTGTGGATCTGTCTCGCTTTCTTCTCCGCGTTACAAACAAATACCACTATGTGGTGTAGGGTATAAATTCAAAAGTCGGCAGTACTGATATATATCGGAAATATACTCGAATATGAATCGCTATCGTTTAATTTTGGCAAAGCCATGTATCAGATAGGTAGGATGTGTCTGTACAGAAACTCATTGTTATGGAGTACACAAAGTCTATTAACGAATAAATGGGGTCTACCTCTAAATCTTAACAAAATTTGAAAAACAAAATTTTCTAAATCTGAACCGATTTCGGCCAATATCTGATATCTTGTATCGACTATCATTGTTATGGAGGGAATATTACGGACGTGCAAGACTCAAATATGAATGAATTTGGTCGGATGTGCCGAAATCCATCCCATTTGGTGGAATATTACATATATGACGCACATTTAAATGGAAATCGGAAGAAAATATGTAAGGGAGCTAAATCTTAATACTGACCGATTACTTCAATTTCAATAGGGTAAGTCCTTCGGGCAAAGAAATAATTTTTGGAAACTTGTATCTGAATTGCACCATATGAGGTCTGTACTTAGCTTACAAAAATACATGGACAGACGGACGGAAATGCAAAAAATATAAAAATTGAGTCCCAAAAGCCTAGGTTTAGTATCTTTGCATACCGTGTTGGCATGTTTGTGCGGGATAACATAGAATTTTGTTGTTGCAAAATGGTCAAGCTTAATCCCATTATTGGTGTTTTTATAAAAACAACGTTTGTTTATTAGTGGAGAACGATGGTAATGTTTACCATGGTGAGGGTTGGTGCCTCTTTCCGAAGCCTGGGTATTCCTGCCTTACCCCTTGGTAAACATTATCATCGTTCTCCACTAATAAATAAACTTTGTTTTTATTAAACCAACAATAATGGGATTAAGCCGGACCATTTCGCAACAACAAAATCTTTAAATACCTTTTGACGATCTTAGACCTAAAATAATAGAACTTTAACCCAATAACATAGTTTTAGTAGGAATTTCAAAACCCCCATTAGCCGATTCCCTTATCAACGTTCAGAAGGAATGGCTAAGGTTACAGCCTAGAAATTTGGGTAGTGGTTAGGTAGTGGTTAGTGGCAGGGCGGCTTTCAGTTGGGTTTTGTGGTAAGGGGTACTCAAAACTGTGTTTTTTGCAGAAGACGTGAGTAAGGTAAACGATATCGATGTAACAGCTATAAGTTTTCACTGCAAAATTTCATGTACTTCCACCGTTGATTTAATGTATAATCTCCAATATTATTAATCCAGACGATAGGCAGTCTGGATTAATAATATTGGACTTATGGCAATTATAAGGTAAACCCTCTACATATTTTTTTCTCGAGTGTACGAAAAAATATTAATGAAAAAATAACACATGTTGCAGCCATTATAACAGCGCGTTGTCTGAAATGAATGAAAGAATGAACGAACGAATGAATGAAAAACTATGCATGTTCAACACAGTACTCATTCAGCGTCAAATATTTACACACCCACCCGCACACACACAGAGAAATAAACACTCGCCAATATCGCACATCAGAACATTTGTATGTGGGTAGTATATCGACTTAATGTGTATACGTTTATAAATATTTATGTTGTACATAAAAAACGCTTCTCAGTTACTTTCACTTAAATGCCTACACACACACACACTTAGATGTGTGTTACTATTCTCATGGCACCCCTTCCTCCTCACTTTTTCTCAATTCACACAATCATATGCAGTAAATTTCTAAACAATACAAAATAAATAGTAGAAACAAACACGCAATTTATACAATATCCTCGACACACTATGCATGTGAGTGAGTGTGTGTGCGTGTGTAGTTGGGGACGGAATCATATATGCCCTTAACCGTTTTTTTGTGTTCTCTATTTGTGCTTTTACTGGGCCATGGCGTTTCAATTATGACGATGCGTTTTGCGATATGTTATCCAATGTGTAAATACATGTGTTTCTGTCCAACGCCAGTCGTCGTCGCAACGGCTGTTCTCCGGTCATAGAGATCTTATCAAATGTTGTTAATGTTATTCTGCACATATGTGTGAGTGAGTGAGTGTGCGTTCGTGTGCTTTGTTTCGTTCACATAATGACCTTCAGTGCTGTTGTTGTTAAACTGAAAACGATTTGTTATTTATCGATGACCTTGACGCCATCAACAATGCGTTGGGTGGAAAATTGCTGAAAGAGGTGGTCGTAGTGGCGATGGCGGCCATAAAGTTAAATAGTTGTAAGTGTTATGTGATATAGACCTTGTTTCCTTTCAATACAACAACATCTATTCCCTGGATAGTTGTTTTGTAATTTGATTCTGTTTATTAAAGGTTACCACTATGTTCTAGAACAATAATAGCATTTTTGTTATGGCCAAAGAGTAATGGAAAAGATCTTCAGTGGACCTTGTCTATGAAAAACAGTTTTCATGGAAACGTAATGTAGTTTTACAGCTAGAAAACACAATAAAGGCTAAAGCAAGGAAGAAAGGAAAAGGCAAATAATTTGATAAACACATTGGTAAAGGACTCAAAGGAATTGCTAATACCTAATAGAAAGAAATGGAAATTTATGATGAATCCTTAGGCCTTCAGGCTTGAGACTAGGTGTTTTTGGTATAGAAAAAAATCCTGAGGCCCTCAGGCTGGATTTTTATACCCTCCACCATAGTAGGGAGGGTATATAAGGTTCGTCATTCCGTTTGAAACACCTCGAAATATACATTTTAGACCCCATAAGGTATATATATTCTTGATCAGAATAAAATTCTATGTCGATCGAACGATGTCCGTCTGTGGAAATCACTCTAACTTCCGAACGAAATGAAGTAGTTTTATAAAATGTTACTCAAATGTATATTAGTGTTGAACATGAGCCATGTAGGTCCACGTTTTGGTATTGCACCCATATAATGACACCGCCCTATTTTCGGTATTTTGGTGGTTTAAGAGACATTATTCACCGGAAATACTTCAAATTTAGTATTTAAAGTTCATAATGGATACTACAGCCTATGACGGAAAATTGTCCGTGCAGGTCAACGCCTTCGTACAGCCCTCATACAACGGTACCTCCCGATATTCGGTATTTTGATTTGGTATTTGAAGTTCACAATGAATACTACAGCCTATGACGGAAAATTGTCCGTGCAGGTCAACGCCTTCGTATAGCCCCCATATAACGGTACCTCCCGATATTTGGTATTATGAAGATTTTAGCAATTTTCGCATTTTAATACTGTAATGACTTATAACAAAAATTGCCTATGAAGGTCAACGACGTCGCCCCCATAGAAAGGTTGCATTCAGGATTTTTAAGATTTTAGCAGAATTTTTAATGAATTTTATTTTTATGAATATTGCCAAAATCGTTCCAAACGGTGGAGGGTACTCAAAAGCTTTTTTATTTCTTTCCGTATAGGAAAAAATTCCTGAGACCCTCAGGTTGGTTTTTTCCGTATAGGAAAAACTCCTGAGAACCTCAGGTTGGTTTTTTCCGTATAGGAAAAAATTCCTGAGACCCTCAGGTTGGTTTTTTCCGTATAGGAAAAAATTCCTGAGACCCTCAGGTTGGTTTTTTCCGTATAGGAAAAAATTCCTGAGACCCTCAGGTTGGTTTTTTCCGTATAGGAAAAAATTCCTGAGACCCTCAGGTTGGTTTTTTTCGTATAGGAAAAAATTCCTGAGACCCTCAGGTTGGTTTTTTCCGTATAGGAAAAAATTCCTGAGACCCTCAGGTTGGTTTTTCCGTATAGGAAAAAATTCCAAAAATTTTTTTGCCGTATAGAAAAAATTCCTGAGACCCTCAGGTTGGTTTTTTCCGTATAGGAAAAAATTCCTGAGACCCTCAGGTTGGTTTTTTCCGTATAGGAAAAAATTCCTGAGACCCTCAGGTTGGTTTTTTCCGTATAGGAAAAAATTCCTGAGACCCTCAGGTTGGTTTTTCCGTATAGGAAAAAATTCCTGAGACCCTCAGGTTGGTTTTTCCGTATAGGAAAAATTCCTGAGACCCTCAGGTTGGTTTTTTCCGTATAGGAAAAAATTCCTGAGACCCTCAGGTTGGTTTTTTCCGTATAGGAAAAAATTCCTGAGACCCTCAGGTTGGTTTTTTCCGTATAGGAAAAAATTCCTGAGACCCTCATGTTGGTTTTTTCCGTATAGGAAAAAATTCCTGAGACCCTCAGGTTGGTTTTTTCCGTATAGGAAAAAATTCCTGAGACCCTCAGGTTGGTTTTTTCCGTATAGGAAAAAATTCCTGAGACCCTCAGGTTGGTTTTTTCCGTATAGGAAAAAATTCCTGAGACCCTCAG
Source organism: Musca domestica (assembly GCF_030504385.1). Lineage (NCBI taxonomy): Eukaryota > Metazoa > Arthropoda > Insecta > Diptera > Muscidae > Musca > Musca domestica. The sequence continues at coordinate 21,658,296 of NW_026712363.1, read as the reverse complement.
GTTGGTTTTTTCCGTATAGGAAAAAATTCCTGAGACCCTCAGGTTGGTTTTTTCCGTATAGGAAAAAATTCCTGAGACCCTCAGGTTGGTTTTTTCCGTATAGGAAAAAATTCCTGAGACCCTCAGGTTGGTTTTTTCCGTATAGGAAAAAATTCCTGAGACCCTCAGGTTGGTTTTTTCCGTATAGGAAAAAATTCCTGAGACCCTCAGGTTGGTTTTTTCCGTATAGGAAAAAATTCCTGAGACCCTCAGGTTGGTTTTTTCCGTATAGGAAAAAATTCCTGAGACCCTCAGGTTGGTTTTTTCCGTATAGGAAAAAATTCCTGAGACCCTCAGGTTGGTTTTTTCCGTATAGGAAAAAATTCCTGAGACCCTCAGGTTGGTTTTTTCCGTATAGGAAAAATTCCTGAGACCCTCAGGTTGGTTTTTTCCGTATAGGAAAAAATTCCTGAGACCCTCAGGTTGGTTTTTTCCGTATAGGAAAAAATTCCTGAGACCCTCAGGTTGGTTTTTTCCGTATAGGAAAAAATTCCTGAGACCCTCAGGTTGGTTTTTTCCGTATAGGAAAAAATTCCTGAGACCCTCAGGTTGGTTTTTTCCGTATAGGAAAAATTCCTGAGACCCTCAGGTTGGTTTTTTCCGTATAGGAAAAAATTCCTGAGACCCTCAGGTTGGTTTTTTCCGTATAGGAAAAAATTCCTGAGACCCTCAGGTTGGTTTTTTCCGTATAGGAAAAATTCCTGAGACCCTCAGGTTGGTTTTTTCCGTATAGGAAAAAATTCCTGAGACCCTCAGGTTGGTTTTTTCCGTATAGGAAAAAATTCCTGAGACCCTCAGGTTGGTTTTTCCGTATAGGAAAAAATTCCTGAGACCCTCAGGTTGGTTTTTTCCGTATAGGAAAAATTCCTGAGACCCTCAGGTTGGTTTTTTCCGTATAGGAAAAAATTCCTGAGACCCTCAGGTTGGTTTTTTCCGTATAGGAAAAAATTCCTGAGACCCTCAGGTTGGTTTTTTCCGTATAGGAAAAAATTCCTGAGACCCTCAGGTTGGTTTTTTCCGTATAGGAAAAAATTCCTGAGACCCTCAGGTTGGTTTTTTCCGTATAGGAAAAAATTCCTGAGACCCTCAGGTTGGTTTTTTTCCGTATAGGAAAAAATTCCTGAGACCCTCAGGTTGGTTTTTTCCGTATAGGAAAAAATTCCTGAAACCCTCAGGTTGGTTTTTTCCGTATAGGAAAAAATTCCTGAGACCCTCAGGTTGGTTTTTTCCGTATAGGAAAAAATTCCTGAGACCCTCAGGTTGGTTTTTTCCGTATAGGAAAAAATTCCTGAGACCCTCAGGTTGGTTTTTTCCGTATAGGAAAAAATTCCTGAGACCCTCAGGTTGGTTTTTTCCGTATAGGAAAAAATTCCTGAGACCCTCAGGTTGGTTTTTTCCGTATAGGGAAAAATTCCTGAGACCGTCAGGTTGCTTTTTCCGTATAGGGAAAAATTCCTGAGACCCTCAGGTTGGTTTTTTCCGTATAGGAAAAAATTCCTGAGACCTTCAGGTTGGTTTTTACCGTATAGGAAAAAATTCCTGAGACCCTCAGGTTGGTTTTTTCCGCATAGAAAAAATTCCTGAGACCCTCAGTTTGGTTTTTGCGTATAAAATAAATTCTGATCCTCTATAAATATGGCAGTATAAACTTCCGTCATAAATTCCATTTGCACATTATCAAAACGCTGTTTTATTTCTTCCCACCTAGTTTTAACTGTCAACGTATACTTAATATAAATTTATAAATATTCATCATACGCAGTTATGGGGAAAACTACCTTTCTATCGCAACTTTGTTAAAACTTCCATTACTCACTGAGAAGTAATCACAAGATATATTTATATATATATATATATATATATATATATATATATATATATATATATATATATATATATATATATATATATATATACACTGGTGGCCAAAACTAAAGCAACTGAAATTACAAGGAGAATGAATGCCCTGTAACTTTTTCAAAAATTAAGAAAATGAGAAAGTTTTTCTTGTTTTAAATTAGGTACTTTATTCACTTTTTCAAAACCTAAAACATAAAACCAAAATTCATTTTTATATAAAAAATTATGTTTGGTAAAGTCAATTAACCCGATTTTGGCTTGGACACAACAAAAGCAACTCTGTTGAACATTCATATAACCGCTGCAATTTCAGTGGTTTTTACTGTGATATTTATCGCTTTTTGCTTCCTTCGACAATTTCGCTTGTCATAAATCTTTTTGAGAAGTTTTTTACAACAGTATATGTTTTTCTTTTCGTTTTTTAAGTACTGCCAAAAAAAAATTTAAAAATGGCTAGAAACAAATACTGACCTGAATAAAACAGCAAATTATCAGTGATTATCAAAACAACATATCACAGAAAATGATTTCCGAGAAATATTTCATAAATTTTTATGTGATTTCATAATTATGTCTGTGCACTAAGTCGGTTTTTTGAAACTGGATCAGTAGTAACAGTCCATAACGGATGAAGGCCGTGAAGAACTTCAGCCCATACTGATCCACAAATTGTGAGAGAAATAAAAAACAACTATTTAAGAGTTCAACAGGATTGGTGAGAGAGCAATCATTGGATATAAGGTCGAGATCAGTGCGTAGACGAGTAGTGGCAGCTGGTCTGCGTGCCCGTAAGACATCAAAAAACCATTTATATCTGAAAAAATCAAAAAGGCTTTCGGAAACGATAATATTAAGTGGAATCAAGCTCAATGGAAAAAACATTATTTCTGGGATGAGTCTACGTTTAATATTAAAGGCTCAGACGTGAAAAATTTTACGGTGAGAAGACCAAAAAATGAAGGACTCAAGCCGCAGTGTTGCAAAGGTACAGTGAAGCATGGGGGAGGGTAAAAATGGCGTGGCGCTATTTTTCTTTCTATGGACTTGGGTCTATCCATAAAATAAAGGAAGTTGTGGATCCGTTTGTTTACAAAGATGTGTTAGACATCACGTTGTTCCCTTACGCTGAGTAAAATATTGGGCTGATTTGTGTGTTTCAGCATGACAATGATCCCAAACTTGTATCAAAACTTGTCAAATATTGGTTGCGGGAGTCAAAAATTCATGTTTTGTTATGACCGGCACAATCACCTGACCTAAACTCCTTAGAAAGCCTTTGGAGTATCGTAGATAGGAAGATCAAGAGAGATTCGGAAATAAATAAGCGCAACATTTTCTAAAGAATTCGGGGTGCCTGGGAAAGCACACCCAAGGATCAAATTGAGCGTGTTATAGATTCAATGCCTCGTAGGAGTGCAGCTGCTATCAAAAATACTGGTTATGCTATCGACTACTAGCCAAAATTTAATTATTTTAAAATAAAAAATCAAAAGTTGCTTTAGTTTTGACCAAGCAAAAATTGGGTCATTTTAGTTTTCCACATATTATTTTTCGTTCAAACTTATTTTTGTATTTTTATTTTTAGTTTCTTGAAAGTGAATTAAACCCCCCATTTAAAACTGGAAAAATAATTACGATTTGTTTGCTTTTGTAAAAGTTACAGGACATTTATTGTCTTTGCGATTTAAGTTGCTTTAGTTTTGGCCACCAGTGTATATATATATATATATATATATATATATATATATATATATATATATATATATATATATATATATATATATATATATATATATATATATATATATATATATATATATATATATATATAAATATATCTTGTGATTACTGCTCAGTGAATAATGGAAGTTTTAAGAGGTTGGTTTTTATATATATATATATATATATATATATATATATATATATATATATATATATATATATATATATATATATATATATATTTATATATTTACCGTCATATTTCACAATAAAAGGATGGAGAGGAAGGAAAAAATTCCCAGACATTTTTCGTTTTTCTCCTTTTCTCGCTTTCTTCTTCACAACCCACAAAAAAAAAAAAATGAAAAAGCAAAATGAAAAGATAAACCATTTTGTCTCGATCTATTTTTATATTGCTCTTAATTAAAAGGCAACACCTTTCTGCATTATTTGTCACCGGATTTATTTTACCTCAACAACTTTATGATGGGAATTGGAACAAAGGAGGGCAAGAATGGAGCGCAGACCAACGGAAAGACCAGCATGAAAACATAAACACAAAAATTTCCAGTTCCAGCTGAACGATGATGACGACGGCGGCGATGGCGATATGACAAAAAGCTTAAAGAAAAAAAAAACACCGGCAAAATGTTGGAGGACCCACAGAAACAAAAAAGAGAACCGCAGCATTGTCCTAAGAAAAGGCAGCAGCTAGACACTACAGCGAACGTTTACTCCAAAAGCAACTATCCCCCTGTTTCATGAAAATTGCTGCTATTGTTGTTGTACTTCAAAGACAAAAACACAACTAAAACTTTAAATTTTTTTTCATCTCCACCGACCAACCAACATAACTTTATGCTTGTTTTACGGATGGCGTTATAGCCATCCAAGAAGGCAAACTACAAAATTCTGTTGTCGTTTTTTTTCATTCATTTTTTCTTCCTTGGTCCACACCATGCCAAAGCTTTGAGAAAAACCATTAAAGTTTTGTTAGAGTTTTCCTTTGTTGTTGTAGAAGTTTTTTTTTTTTTTTGTTCTGTGTGGTGGCTTTCCAGTTCTCGTTTCTGAAATCTACCGGTGTATTGTTAAGGAAATTAATTGTTATGCATGAAATAATTGCAAAGTTTAGTTAGAAGTCAACCAAAAATGGTTTGCAATAAAAGTGTAACGTATTGTCGTCGCCGCATGAAGTTTTCCCCGCTCCGAATGAGTTTAAAGTTTAAATGGCATTGGAGTTGTGGTGATAAGTTGCTATTGTTTTGTGAATTTCGGGTATATATGGCAAAAGGGGTTTCGAGGGCAACTGAGCGTGTAATTAGTCGGAAAGGCCGTATATTCGATAGTGGGGACTGATTTAACTCAAATTATTTTATCTCGAGGATTTTGGATAAGCAGCTTAAGATTAACATACAATTTCCACTAACGTTTATTTTAAAATAAATTTGAAATATCCGAATTTTCTTGCAATTTTAAAGTTTTAATCTCAATTTCCAGCCAAATTATCAGCATTTGGATAGTTATTACATTGATATTATTAGCATTTGGATATTTGTAGAATCACATCTGTTGCTTCTAAAAAAGTTCTAAAGCAAAATCATCCGATTTTCGAAACGATGAAAGTCCTAGCCACATTTTCCATAAAAAGTGGTTAAAATTATATATTTTAAAACATTAAGGCTAGAAAACGTTCACATGAATAGATCAATATGGATATAGTTTTTGGGCGAATCCCCATTAAACTATAAGCCTCAAGTATTCGTATTATTAAAGTCCTGAAAATATTTTTTTATATTCTTGAGTCCCTCAGATTGGGGTTTCCGCATAGAAAAATTTCTGAGGCCCTGTGGCCGTTTTTAGCATAGAAAAAATTCCTGAGCCCTTATGTTGGTTTTTTTCGCACAGAAAAAAATCCCTGAGGTCCTCAGGATGGTTTTTCGTATAGAAAAAATTCCTGAGGTCCTCAGGATGGTTTTTTTCGCATAGAAAAAATTCCTGAGGTCCTCAGGATGGTTTTTTCGCATAGAAAAAATTCCTGATGCCCTCATGAAGGTTTTTTGCATAGAAAAACTTTCTGAGACCCTCATTTTGGCTTTTTTTGCATAGGTTGAATCCTGAGGCCCTCAGGTATTTTTTTCATTGAAAAAATCCCGATGCCCCATAAATGTAACGGTACTATCTTCCGGCTTAAATTCCATTCGGACATAATCATTAGCTCTATTTAAATAATTCCCACCAATTATAAGTTCACCTCTATCCCTTTACTCACATTAAATTAAGTACTCTTCTCACATGTCGACTCCTTTCTTAAACAAATAGCATTCACAGGTACCCTCATATCACAATTCATAATACCACCACTTGTGCTAAAATTACTACCATTTACTACTTTTCGTATACTTGCTGTTTACCTTTCCAGAAAGACCTCTTTCTATATTAAATTTTTAAATTCCAAACTGTTGCATTCACTCAAAACCAATTCGTACCAAATTTTGTACTATTTAGAAAATTTTTGACTTTATATACATATTTCCAAAACCACTTCCTGATATCAAAACTACTTCCAAAACATGGTTTTGCATACCAGAGATTATTCAAATTTAGTAAATTTTTTTATTGCTTTACTGCTTTCGCTACACTCATTGTTCAAATTGCGCAATGTCAAAGGCCCTCATTCCAAATTTTCCATTTTTTTTAGCTCTATTCCTTTCCTAAATACCAAATTTAGTACCATTTAGTACTTTCCGAACTTTTTCGTAAGTTTTTCAAAATCATCTCCATATATCAATCCACCATGAGGAGCCGATTTCGATATATGCGACAGAATTCAGCCTAGAAGCAAGTGTGTCAAATTTGTGGAAAATCGGTTCAGATATAGCTATAGCTTAATATGTGTCATTGGATTTGGTGCTTAGATTCATCATATGCACTCCACGACAGTAATATAGGGTTGTCCATATTCGATGGACCCATCTGGCAACGCCATAACTTATGACAGAGATGTCGCATCACTTAATGACATACCGCGTTTGAAGCGTCAGTCCAAGCAGATTTTTACCATGAACCAATACACGCCACGCGAGCGCTCTGAAATAGTTGAAATTTACATTCAACAGAAGATGTCAATTGTGAAAACTCAACGTGCTTTTAAAACATTAAAAAATGTGAGAAGTGCGCCTTCTAAGAACACCATTAAGCGTTTATAAAAATTTTTTAAAATTTTCGACTGGTAAAGCTCTTTCTAATCCGAAGAGGCCATATAAAAGTCGACCAAGGCGATCGGCCGAGAATATCGCTTCCGTACGAGCCAGTGTTGAGAGGTCCCCAAGAACATCCCAAAAACGCCGTTCTCAGCAGTTGGGCATGGCTCGGTCCAATTTACAACAGATTACAAAAAGACAAAGACAAAATTCAATTGACGCAAAGAATGTTGCCTGCGGACAAGCCTCGTCGATTGGAATGGGCCCAAAGAGTCATGGGTCCGTCGAATATGTGCAACCCTGTATTTGGTACCAGATATCTTATATTTGACCGTCTGTGGAAATCACTCTAGCTTCCGAGCGAAATGAAGTAGGTTGATAGAACTTTACTTAGATTGGTGTTAGGTCTGCAGGACTTGGTAATGAAAATGGGCTATATAGGTCTCCATATAACTGTACCGATATATTTCTGGTCTCTTTGCTGTTATAGTCACCATTATAACTCGAATTTGGTGTAAATTATAAGTATGTGTTCCCATTATGAGAATGTTTCAAACATTTTCTTTCTTTCATAGCACTGTCAATATAGGTCTAATTTTTGGTAGGGTACTTATATAACTGTACCTCCAGGTATTCGGTATTTTGATGTTTTTAGCAACATTATTCACCGGAAATGTTTCAAGTTTCGTATTTGAAGTTCCTAATGGCTAATACTACATATGAAAGGAAATTAACAATGCATGTCCATGTCTTCCTACTGCCCACACATAACGGTACCACCCTATATTCGGTATTCTGATGATTTTAGCGACATTATTCAACGGAATTGTTTCAAGTTAAATAGCGCACATATAACGATACCCACTGATATTCGGCATTTTAATAATCCTAGTCACATTTACCTACGAAATTGTTTCAAATTTGGTATTTAAGAAGATTTGGTAGATGACAATCCTTGAAGTATAAAATTGTCTATGGAGGTATGGCGCCCATACAATGGATTCACTTTTGGATTTTTAAAAACTTTAACAGAATTATCCAAAAAGTTTTTTTTAATTCAGATACTTTTATATAAAAATGTTTTACCCAAACTTAAAAAAAACATAAAAAAATGTTTTACTAACTTAATATTTTTTAATTGGTTTTTTCATTTAACTTTTTATACCCTACACCACAAGGTGGTCAGGGTATTATGTCTTTGTGCATTTGTTTGTAACAGGCAAAAGGAAACGAGATAGACCCATAGTTCCTCTTGATGATCTGCATAGAATCACTTTCTGGGTTGATTTATGCATGTCAGTCCGCCTGTCCGTCCGTCCGTCCGTCCGTCTGTCCATGTATTCTTGTGAACAAAATGCAGGTCGCATTTATTATCCGATTGAGATGAAACTTTGCAAACAACGTTTGTTTGGCCCAAGGACGAACCCTATTGAAATTGGAGATAATCGGTAAAAATTTAGATATAGCTCCCTTATATATCTTTGTCCGATTTGCCTTTTTGTACACCAAACGTGTAATATCAGCCCGAATAGTATGAAATTTTGCACATACAACCAAATTAGGCCTGAAAATAAGTATGCCAAATTTGATCGAAATCGGTTCAGATATAGCTATAGCTCCCATATATATTGTTCATCCGATTTGTTATTTTTGTCCTCCGCAGCCGTAATATGCACTCTGTAACAACAATATTTGGGGAAATATATCAAATGCAGCTCAGAAATACCTTTACTAAATTTTATCGAGATCGGTTCAGATTTGGATATAGCTCCCATATATAACTTCGTCCGATTTACCTTTTATTGTGCACCAAACGTCTAATATTTGCCCAAAGGGGATGGAATTTGGCACATACGACCGAATTTAGTCTAGAAGGTAGTATGCCAAATTTGGTGAAGATCGGTTCAGATATAGCTATAGCCCCATATATATTGTTCATCCGATTTGTTGTATTTGTTACCTACAGCCGTAATATGCACTCCGTAACAACGATATCAAATACAGCTCAAAAATATCTTTGCCAAATTTTATAGAGATCGGTTCAGATTGGATATAGTTCCCATATATATCTTTATCTGATTTCAAATTAATTGTGCACCAAATGGGCAATATAAGTCCGAATTTAAAAGATGCAAATGCTTCGGCATATTTAGTCCTCTGAACTTTAAATTATAATTATAATCATAGCGTGTATGATTGAATTCTCCCATAAAAACCTTTAATTATTAAATGGAGCTCAACAAAATTAGCAAAGTGGTGTAGGGTATCATAAAATCGGCCCCGCCCTACTTTAGGACTTTCTTTACTGGTTTTTATTGAAAACCTTAACATTCAGTAAGTCATTTAGTTTTTTTCGGGAATTTTAGCTAAATATCTTCAATTTTTTAAAGGAAACAATTATTAAATTTATTCACTCATGACCTTTAGCTTTGTAGCTATACACGCACACTTTTGGGCCGACTTTAATCTTTACTTGGTAATGAGAAACTAATGTTCTCTTGCTTTTGATCTTTTTTTTGGAATGGGTTATTTCTGCTGGGTTTCAACCTAGTATCTATGAAGAATGTGTTTATTTACTTCAGCTTTTATTTCCTCTTCGGTTCATACAGTTCCCTAGTTTTTGCTCGAGTATCTGTCGACAAACCTTGTTTTATTTTATCTCACTCCAATAAATCTACAAATGTGTTTCATTTTGAATATTTTCATCGATTTTCATTTCATACTTTCTTCCTTATCTCCTTTTTTTTGCACATTTAGACATGTTGCAATTTTTCCCATAATTAAAAAAAAGATGTGGAGAAAATCAAATATCCCATCGATGATGCGTTAATTAAGATGTCTATACAATCAACTAAAAACCAATCATAACAAATATCCTAGGGCAACAGAACGCTCTCTCTCACACACATAAATAGCTAGGGATATGTCGATGATTTGTGTTAGGGCCTGTGTGTGTGTGTGAGTGGGCACAGATGTCAACATACTTCGTTAGCAATTGAAATGTCTATGAGGCAAGCCTATAGTAAACCACATTCTATTTGATGTGCCTCCTCTCCGATGTTCCTTCACTTCCTCGAGTCCCTCCAGTTCTTTGCAACAAAATTAAAAAGGAACACAAGTACATGCTTAAAAGCCATATATGTGCCATTATAGTAGAGAGGCATACTCACACACACACACACACATGTACCATTGTCTATGTATAAGTATTTATGTGCTGCTTACTGCACACAAACAAAAAGCGAGAAAAACAAACCCCAACGGCTAAGAGGGCTGCGAGACGTAAACCGAATTCCAGCAGTGGCAAGAAAAATACGACACATAGAGTAGCAGCGCCCAGAAATGAATGGCAAAAGGTTCAGTGCACTCTTCGAAACGCTTTTTTGTTGTTGTTGCTCTTGCATGCAATTCAATTCATTTCAGAATGTCAGAGAATCCTTGATAAAGGCACAGCCGGCCTGCCAGCCTGCCTGCCTACCCTGCCACCTACTCGACGTTACAAGGAAAGTGGGTTTTGTGTCTGTAAGTGTGTCGCCAAATAGAAGCAGTTTTTTTTATTTTTTATAAATAGATTTTTTTCCACAACGAAGCTGACAACGGGGGACGGGGATGGGAATGAAGTGGAGAACTACGAACGAAAAAAATCATGATGACGATAACGATTTAGACACCAACCAGCATTTTGTTAATAATGATTTCGTTTTTTCCCTTCCATGGTAGCAAAAGTCTGCATTCAGTTACTGATAATCATCCTGAATCTGATGATGTCTCTGGCCATGTCCTTCATAACTGTCTGCCATGGTGTTTTTGTTTGTCTGTCGACACTCACGCACACACACACACCATTACTATCGTAACTAAACTTTTCCATTAATATTTATGGAGAAATGAAATGAATTACACTTATATAAATACTCGAACTCTCAGTGCATCCCCAAGCAAAACGACCATTGATGACTGACTGACTGGCTATTGGCCGCATTGAGTCAGTTTGAAATATATTTTTTTTCTTTGAGATTTTCCCAAAGCATTTAATGAAATGGAAAATGGATTTGAAATTTATTAATCTACCTTTGCCATTCCAAAAAAATTAATTGTATTAATTCATTTGATACAAATAAAATGTCCAGACAGGAACATAAGTGATTAGATTCCTTTGAAGTTTCCAATCAGATAAGTTAAATTTACAAGGAACTTATTGTGAATGACTACATTAAAAATGTATGGCCAGGCGACTCAGTAAAATTCAAGCTCGATACAGGCAGAGAATATAATAAATATTGAAAGAAATTAAGAAATACCCATATTTAAATGTTTAAAATATTCTTCCAAATGTTCCCAAACTTCACAAAACTTCTCAAGAAGAAATGACGTGGAGAGAGTGTTAGCTCTGGCCTATAGAGATGTAAACGTAGATTTATTAAAAAGACTTGTATGACTATATACACAATCTTTCCTAAGATAATTTTGGAAGGACCAGTCGAGACAACTTTTAAATGGACTTACATTGAGGATTTTTTAATATAGTTTTGTTGGCCGATTTAAGCCACATGTTGCAACGGAATTTTTAAAAATTATGTGTTTAGAGTACGTTTTACCTCCTATGGCAGATCATTGTGGTATATGGGGTTTTTAATAAATTTATTTATTCTGTAGAAGAAGTCTGCTGGTGTATGCCCATTATTTCTATATCACTCATAAAGCGGTGCTTTCGAAAATTTGGTATTTTGGTAGATATACATACAGTCAGTAGTAATGCAAGGAAAAGAAACTAAATAATACCCTTATATAAATTTTTAAAATATTTTGGATTCGTTTCGAACCACAAAACTCCTCAAGAACAAATTACGTGGAGAAAAAGCGTAGGTTTGTTAAAAAGACTTACATGGCAAAATACACAATTTTTCCTAAGATAATTTCGGTAGGACAAGTCGAGCCTCAAGCTTTGGAGTGAAATTTTGTAGACAACTTTTAAAGGAACTTACATGGAGGATATTTTAATATAATTTTGTTGGACGATTTAAGCCACATATGTCATCGGAATTATAATAATTAGGTGCTTAGAGTACGTTTTACTTCCTATGGCAGACCATTGTGGTATGTGGGGTTTGTAATAAGTGTTGTCTTCTGTGGAAGAAATCTCCTAGAGTATGTCCATTATTTACATATCACTCATAAAGCGGTACTTCCGAAAATTTGGTATTTTAGGGATATCAGCCACATTTTTTAAGATTCCGATGAAGATACATATGGAAGCGAAATCCAAATCTGAACGATCTCAATGAAATTTTGCAAACGTATTTCTGAGCTGTATCTAATATCTAATAGCAATTGTTGTGGGGTGCATTTTACGAATGTGAGGGACTTATATACCCAATCGGAAGAAACACATATATGAGAGCTACAACTATATCTGAACCGATTTTCACCAAATTTGGTGTACTTGCTTCTGGACTAAATTCGGTTGAATGTTCAGTTCATTTGGACTGATATGAGCCATTTGGTGCACAACTAACTGAAATCGGTTGAAGTAATATGTGGGAGATATATTTAAATTTGAATTGATTCGCACCTATATGAATAGGGTGCGTCCTTGGGCCAGAAATAAATATTGTTTCGAAAATTTCATCTCAGTCGGATAATAAATGCGACCTGCATTTTGTTTCTTTTTACAAAAATCTTCAAAATCCTTAATTAATAGTCCTGTGTTTCCTTTGAATCTAAGTCGCTTCTTTTTAAAATTATCTCAAAAAATCCTCATTTATAACACTGTGTGTCATTTTAAAAATAACTTTAAAAATCTACGTTTACAACAAATGTGCATAGCTCTATTGGTCCTTCTAAAAAATTATCTTAAATAAGTTATTTTTTATAACCCTGTGTGTCCTTTTTAAAAATATCTTGACGAGATCAAGCTTAAAGCATTAAGTGTTCTTTAAAAATTATTTAAAAAAAATTCATGGTGGTGACACTGCTTATCCTTCTAAAAATCATATTGAAAAATGCACGTATATTACTTTTATGTCTCATAAATGGGAGCATTTCTATTAACCTATTGTTCCTTAAAAAACAAATTCCTCAAAAGGCTAACCTATAATACAGTGCGTCTTTTTTAAAAATTACGTGGATAAAACCATGAGTATAATTCAGATGGTCCTTTAAAAAATTCTCCAGAAAATTCACGTGTCCTTTAAAAATGACCGATATTTATAGTGAAATTTCGCTTAGAATATTTCTTCTTTTGACACCAAATTTTTGCTTCTTTCAGACGTCAATTCGAAAAAAGGCAGAGAGAAAATTTATTTAAAACTTAGGAATTAATTTTGTTAGAGATTAAATGTAAAGGTATTATGCCTTTGTGCATTTGTTTGTAATATGCGAGATACTTTAAAGGATCTTCATAAAATCACATTCTGAGTCGATTTTTGCATGTCAGTTCGTCAGTTCATCCGTCCGTCCATGTATATTTATGAACAAATTGATTGAGATGAAATTTTACAAACAATATTTGGACGAACCCTTTTAAAATTGGTGATAATTGGATCAGATTTAGATATAGCTCCCACTATATTTTCAGCCGATTTAGTGGTAATTATGCACCAAATGGCTAATTTAAGTCCAAATGACCTTAATCTTGACATATCCGACCAAATGCAGTCAGAAGCATGTACAATAAATTTGATGAAAATCGGTTCAGTTGTAGCTATAGCTACTATATATATGCTCTATCCGATTTGGAGTTTAAAGTCCCTCACAAGTGCAATATATACTCCAGAGCAGTTATTTTCAGAACCAGATGTCAGATACAGTTGTGAAAAAAGTGTATATAATTTTGCCAAGATCGGTTCACATTTGGATATAGCTTCCATATATATGCTTCATCCGATTCGAGGGTTTAAAGTCCCTCACATGCGTAATATGCCCTCCAGAAGAATGGTTTTTGCTACTGGATATCAGATACTGCTCAAAAATAACTCTGTCAAATTTTATCGAGATCGGTTCTATATAGCTCCCATATACATCTTTATCCGATATCAGGTTTATTGTGCACCAAATGGCTAATATCAGCCCAAATAGACCGTATTTTCGCAATTGCAACTGAATTCATCCTAGAAACAATTACTTCAAATTTGGTGCAAATCGGTTCAGATACAGCTATATCTCCCATATATGTATTTTATCGGATTTTGGTGTTAAAGTCCCTCACATTTGTAATATATCCTCCACAACAATTATCTTTTGTAGCAGATATCAGATACAACTCAGAAATAGGTGTTTAAATTTTATCAAAATCGGTTTATATTTGGACATAGCTCCCCTATATACCTTTATCGGATTTCAGTTTTTTTGTGCACAATATGGCTAATATCAGCCCAAATGGGCTGAATTTTGGCACGTCAAGTGCTAGGCAAGTGCTTCAAATTTTTGTGATATTTGGTTTAGATACAGCTATAGCCCCCATATATATGTTATAACCGGTTTGGTGTTAGAGTCCCTCACATGAGTAATATGTACTCAACAGCAATGATATTTAATACTTGATATCATATGCAGCTCGAAAATACCTCTGCCAAATTTTTTATCGACATCGGTTCAGATTTTTAATATCTTTGATATACATCTTTATCCGATTTTGCGGAAGTTGTTCACCATATATGTAATATCAGCCGAAATTGGATAACTTTTTTTCATACTCAACCGAATTTTCCCATTTGGTGAAACTCGGTCACGTATATCTTTTGCTCCAATAAAAATATTTTAGTATAATCATGCACTATATATAGTTATAGGATATACAGGCTGAGATAAAAAACTGCAACATAAATATAATCTTACATTTTTTTTAAATGTTATTGCATGAAAGCAACAAATGTCGGAAATGGCATCAAATTTTAGAATAAGTTTAGATTTGTTCGAATTGGTCACCTTTGCCACGAATTATGGCCTTCAATCGGCCAATGAAACCGTCACACGATGCCCGGATGTTGCTCTGCGGTGTTTTGGCCCAGCCCCTGCGAAGCGCTTGCTTGAGGTGATCGACAATTTGGAATTTTTTAGGGCCCAACTTTGCTTTCCAAAATATTCCAGACAGAATAGTCCAACGAATTGTTATCCGGAGATTTTAGTGGCCATTGTTCGCTGGAAATGAAGCGAGGAACCTAATTTTGTAACCATTCTTGGGTGGCGCGTGCTGAGTGCGAAGGTGCTGAGTTCTGTTGGAATGCTCAAGGTTTTAACTCCTCTAGAATATTTTCGCGATAATCTCAATATTTGCCGAATGGAATATTGTGATATGTTCAGCTCACGAGGCATTTTTCGGCCTCTGCGACCGGGGTTTCGATCAAGTCGCTTTTTTACTTTTCGAACCATTTCTGCTGATGGTGCTGTTTTCTTCCGTCCACTTCCTTGACGTCGGGCTACACTACCAGTATCACGATAACGAGCGAGGGTACACGACACAAGAGATTTATTCACATTTAAATGCTGGAGTGCTCTAACGATAGCCATTTGTAGTTTTCCAGCCAAATATAAAGAAATCACACTATCACGCTTGAATTCCATCACGAATAACATTTTTTCTGGAAAATTCTCACCAAAATACTTTTGTACGCTTGTAAACAATATAATGAGCTATCACTGGAATAATTTTAACAGCTGTCGGACAAGTGGCTTAGAAATGACAGCAGTCTGAAGTTTGTTGCAATTTTTTCATATCACCCTGTATATATTACTCCAATAAATATTTTTTTTAATATAATTCTTATCTATAAAGCAATGTTATTTGGTACTAGAGGCACAAAAGCCTTCGTCAAATTATTTGAAAATCGATTCAGAGTTGGATATAGTTTCAAAATTGTAACTACTCTAAGGCCATGATACGCAACCAAATAAGGTTCATAGTTAGTAAATACCCAATATAAATCTTTTTTGTTACGGGATCTCTACTAAATATAAATGGTGGTGCACGGCATCATATAGTCGGTCCGCCCGACTTTTGACCTTTCCTTACTCATTTTTATTGAATTTTTTTTTCAAAATATTCATCTCAAAATATGTTGTGTTTATAATAATTTTTGAACTTTTTATTAAAATATTTTCATTATTATTTTTTTCGATTTTCGAAAAATCATTCCTAGTATTTCAGCGGTATATAATATACAATAGTCATGTTGTGTTTGTAAAATCATGCAGTAGCTATTTTATTTCGATAGCCATGAACCTTTCATAAGTACAATAACCCGCGCTGGAAATGCATTGTCTATTGTCTGTCAATGGCAACAACTAGACTACCGGCATTCGTTGTTGGAATAGCAAAACAATATTGCATTGCTTTTCCCATTGTTTGGTCACAACAAGAAATAAAGAAAATATGAAAAATGTTTTTTTTTTTTCGCTTTGATTGCCTCAAGAACGCAGTAGAGGACGATGGGCCTCAAATGTGATTTGGAAACGTCTTGTAACTACCTAACCTTAAATTCTAGTCGATTTGTGGCACATGTTTACTTTAGCAATTTCGGGCAATGACCCATTGAGGCCAAAAGTAACCTAAGGTTCTGGAACCTAAAACCGACTCCCATTATTCATAATACGTATTTGAATTACATCGACATATTTTTTTGGGGGGAAATTTGGTGTCCTTATAAAAATACATACTTACATACATATGTGAATTAATCAAATATTCTCGTTTGGCTAATATTTGTTTTCTCTCTGTGACCACACGGATTGTGTCCATCAACTTAATAACAATTGTGTTGCTGTGTATTTTGTAACATATGTCATCTAAGATTTTTTTCTACTCCATCTTCAGTCGCTCACCCTATTAGATTACCCTCGTATAAATGTGCCTTTTTGCCCACTTTACATGTCTCGAAGCATATTTTCAAGTATTGTGTTTGTATTTGTAAGACATTTCGGGGTCCATTAGGCACGTTTCGTCACTAAAGTGCATCTACATATGCGGCATTTTTTTCTCTCTCCACTTCTTGTGAATAAAAGCTAAGGGGTGAGGAGGGAGGGATGATGAGACTGGAATGATGTTGGGGTGGTGGTGGTGGTTATATGGCTGGAATGGTGGCGGTGCTCGTCCTGCTAGTGTTTGTAATGGTGACACTATAAGGATGTTGGGTGCTTGAGCTGTTGTTTTTTATTTCTCTTGCCTAGTGTTCTTATAGTATTTACAAACGTCTTTTTGTTGCTGTCTACTCTAAAAATAGTAGCAGACTCTTATTTAGAATATACAAAACAAAAATAAAATAAAAAACCAGGACAATAACTTAGACGCCAATAGAGACTTTAAAATATGTATGCACATAGGAATTTATAGATTTCCCTGTGAGATAAAAATTAAAATAGACTAAGTTTTAAAATTTTCAAATTTCCATTAATGTATTTTTTATTTTATTTTCAGGTAAGTAAAATTGTGTAAAATACCAGTTTTTGCTTTTAGCCACATGGAGGTAAGAAATTTGTTCACTATTTTTTTTTTTTTTTTGAAGTAATTAAAGATATCCATTCGTAATTCATAAAATTCCATGGAAAAAAGGGTATAATCTATTTGTCATTCCGTTTGTAACACCTCTAAATATTCGTCGTAGGCTCCATAAGTATATATACATTCACGTTCAGCATAAAATTCTAAGTTGATTTAACGAAGTCCGTCCGTCTGTATGTCAGTCAGCCGGTCTGTTGAAATCAGGATGAAGCCCACATTATGAATTGGCACAAGAGTTTGTATTGTGTCTGGGATGGTTGGTATTGAAAATGAGATCTTTTTGGTCTACATTTACATATAGCCCCCATATAACGGTAACTTCCGTTATTCGGAATTTTTATGATTTTAGACAAAAAAATTTTCCACGGAAGTGTTCCTAATGTGGTATAAAGAGTTTGTAAAGGATTCTACCTCTGGTGGCAGAAAATTGTATGTAAAGGTCCAGATATTCTTATATTGCCCATACAAGGTGAGATAAAAAACTGCAACAAAGTCAAACGACATAATTTTTAATTTTTTATACCTTACACCATAGTGAGGAGGGTATATTAAGTTTGTCATTCTGTTTGTAACACCTCGAAATATACATTTTAGACCCCACAATGTATATATATTCTTGATCAGCATAAAATTCTATGCCGATTTAGCGATGTCCATCCGTCTGTCCATCTATCCGTCTGTGGTAATCACTCTAGCTTCCGAACGAATTGAAGTAGATTGATAAAATGTTACTCCAATGTATATTATGTCTCCAGGACTTTTGGTATTGAAAATGGGCCATGTAGGTCCACGATTTGGTATAGGCCCCATATAACGGTACCACCCGATATTCGGTGTTTTGATTATTGTAGCGCCATTATTTACCGGAATTATTTCAATTTTGGCATTTGAAGTTCATAATGGATACTACAACCTAAGACAGAGCATTGTCTATGCAGGTCCACGTCTTCGTATAGCCCCCATATAACGGTACCTCCCGATATTCGGTATTTTGATGATTTTAGCGACATTATGCAGCGGAATTGTTTTAAATTTGGTATTTGAAGTTCATAATGGATACTAGAGCCTAAGGCAGAAATTTGTCTGTGCAGGTCCACGTTTTCGTATATTCCAAGGTCTGCGGCAAAAATGTTTGCGTGACCAAGGCTTTAATACACCCTCCAGAATATTTTTGCGATAATATTGTGATACCACGGTCGATTAATACGAGTGGAGAGCGACCATAGGCTGTTATAGCGGCCCACACCATCACCATGGCCGGCGCTTGAGTTCTGATGGCCAATCGAAGGTGCACATTTTCAGCTGACCTCTTTGGCAAGTAAACACGATCATTTTATTTGTTTACAAACTGCTTGACAACAAATGTTTTCTCATCGAAGAAAGCCAAATTCGGCAGTTTACCACTTTCGGCCAGGCGAAGCAACTCTTTAGCTCTTTTGAGTCGGTGTAAGTTCTTGCACTTTTTGGAATTTCAATGGCTTTACCCAGAGCTTATTTTTAAATATTGCCGAATGGAATATTGCGATATGTCCAACTCACGAGCCATTTTTTGGCTACTGCCACGCGGGTTTCGATAAAGTCGCTTCTTTACTTTTCGAACCATTTCTGCTGATGTTGCTGTTTTCTTCCGCCCACTTCCTTGACGTCGGGCTACGCTACCAGGATCACGGTAACGAGCTGTGGTACGAGACACAAAAGATTTATTCCCATTTAAATGCTGAAGTGCTCTAACTATAGCCACTTGTGGTTTTCCAGACAAGTATAAAGAAATCACACTATCATGCTTGAATTCCATCACGAATAACTTTTTTCTTGAAAATTTTCACCAAAATAATTTTGTACGCTTGTTAACAATATAATGAGCTGTCACTGGAACAATTTTAACAGCTCTCGGACAAGTGGCTTAGAAATGATAGCAGTCTAAATTTGGTTGCAGTTTTTTCATCTCATCCTGTATCTTCAACCGATTTCGGGTTACTTGTTCACCAAATGGCCAATATTATTCCAAATGACCGAAGTTTGGCACATCCGACCGAGTTCAGCCTAGAAACAAATACATCAAATTTGGTGAAAATCGGTTCAGATATAGCTATAGCTCCCACATATATATTTTTCATCCGATTTGGTGCTTAGGTCCCTCAAATTCGTAAAATGCACGATACAAGAATAATATTTTTACTATATACCAGATACAGCCAAGAAATAACTGTTTTCAATTTTAGAAAGATCGGTTCAGATTTGGATATAGCTCCCTTATATATCATTATTCGATTTCACATATATTGCTAATATTAGCACAAATTGAGGGTATTTCCAATTTGCAAGTATTTCCAATTTGCTCCCATATATATGTTTCATCCCATTTGGTGTTTTAATCGTCCACTTTCGGAATATGTACTCTACAATAATGATATGTTTACCAGATATCTCATAGAGCTCAAAATGCCCAATATAAACCATTTTTTATACCCTCCACCAAAAATAGTATGGAGGGTATAATAAGTTCGTCATTCCGTTTGTAACTCATCGAAACAATCATTTTAGACCCAACAAAGTATATATATTTTTGATCAGCGTAAAGGTACCCCCCGGAATTGGGCATTTTGATGATTTTAGCCACATTTTTCAATGGAATTGTCTGAAATTCCACAAAAGGAGTCCCCTGTGGGCATTTTACCACCTCAGAAAGAATTGTCTATATAGGTCCACGATATCGTATAATCCCCATATAACTGTTTCCCCCGATATTCGGTATTTTGAAGATGTTAGCCACACTTTTCAATGGAATTGTCTTAAAATCCTACAAGTAGTTCCTTGTGAGTACTTCACCCCTGAGAGAGAATTGTCTATACAGGTCCACGATATCGTATATCCCCCATATAACGGTACCCCCCGATATTCGGTTCTTTTATGATTTTACCCACATTTTTCATCGGAATCATCTGAAAATCCACACAAGGAGTTCCTTGTGGGTACTTTATACCTCGGCAGAGAAATATCTATATAGGTTCACGTATAGCCCTCATATAACGGTACCCCCGATAATCGGTATTTTGATGTTTTTAGCCATATTTTTCAACGGAATGGTCACAAGGGGTTCTTTGTACACAAGGGGCTCTTTGTAAGCACTTTACCCCCCGACAGAGAATTCTCTATATAGGTTAACGATAACGTATAGCTCCCATATAATGGTACCCCGCGATATTCGGTATTTTGATGATTTGAGCCACATTTTGCAATCGTATTGTCTAAAAATCCACACACGGAGTTCTTTGTGAGCACTTTACCCCTGAAACGGAATTGTCTATATAGGTCCACAATATCGTATACCCCCCATATAACGGTACTCCCCTATATTCGGTATTTTGATGACTTTAGCCACTTTTTATACCCTCAGCCAAATGGCTACAGAGGGTATATATCATTTGATACGGTCAAAACGTGCCTAGTCGAAATAACGGTTTTAGACCCTAGGTCTCTTTGGACCAAATCCGTTTCAGGACATTTGGAGTCGATCTAGCGATGTCCGTCCGTCCGTCTGTCTGTCTGTCTGTCTGTCTGGCTGGCTGGTGCGCACGATAACTCTCGGAGGGAGTACCCGATTTAGTCCAAACTTTGTACATCGTAATATTTTTGTCAAACTTAGATCGAGTTCGGAGATGGGCAATATCGGTCCACTCCTTCTGGTACCTCCCCCACAAAAGGTCAAAATTTTCAAAAAATATATTTTCTGCACAGAAAGAGAAATGATGATCCGAGTTTGCTCCAACTTTGCAAATCCTAATATTTTTGTCAGTGTTAGGCCAAGTGCGAAAATGGACAATATTGGTCCACTCTATCAAGTACCTCCCCCACAAAGGGTCAAAATTTTGAATAATTATAACTCTTATAAAATGTGAAGTAAGAGTTCGATTGTCTTCAAATTTCACACATCCTAATAATTTTATTAGCGTAATATCTGGTGTGAAGATGGAATATATCGGTCCTCTCCTTCTGGTACCTCCCCCACAAAGGGTCGAAATTTTCAAAAAAAAAATATTTTCTGCATTGAAAGAGAAAGGATGATCCGATTTTGCCCCATCTTTGCAAATCCTAATATTTGTAACAGCGCAATGTCAGGTGCAAAAATGGACAATATCGGATCACTCCATCAAGTACCTCCCCTACAAAAGGTCGAAATTTGCAAAAAAATATATTTTCTGCACAGAAAGAGAAAGGATGATCCGATTTTACTCGAACTTTGCGAATCCTAATATTTGCGTAAGTGCTAGGTCAGGTGCGAAAATGGACTATATCGGTCCAGTCCATCAAGTACCTCCACCACAAAGGGTCAAAAGTTTGAATAATTATAACTCTTATAAAATGTGATGTAAGGAACCAAACGTCTTAAAATTTCACACACCCCAATATTTCTATAAACCTAAGATCTGGTGTTAACATGGAATATATCGGTCCAATCCTTCTGGTACCTCCCCCACAAAGTGTCGAAATTTTGAATACTCATGTGGGTCAAAAAACGCCAAATTAACATCCGATTCCATTTAGACTTGGCACATCTGAATATTTCTATCCACACAAGATCTGTTATAAAGATGGATTAGATCGAACCATTTCTTCTGGTACCTCCGCCATACATAGGGTTCAAGATTTTGAAAAAAAAAAAAAAAAAACGCTCAAATAAAGCTTATTTCGCTCTCTGCAAATTTCAAACATACAAAATTTTTGCTAACACAAGATTTGTATATATCTTCGAACCCCTTCTGGCACCTCACCCACATAGTGTCACAATTTTTAATAATTTTATCTGTTTTTATGATTTGCCATAAAGTACGAAATGGACAATATTGACCCATATCTTCGGAACCTGCTGCATAGAGGGTCAAACGTTTGAATAATCCTAATACTAGCCAAAATAGATTTAAATAATCTAACGTAGGCTGAGGGTATATATCTGTCGGCAATACCGACTGATACTTTTTAACTTGTTCCAATGGAATTATCTGAAAATCCATACAAGGAGTTCCTTGTGAGTACTTTACACGCAGACATAGATTTGTCTTTATAGGTCCACAATATCGTATATCCCCCCATATATCGGCACCTTCCTATATTAGATATTTTAAAGATTTTAAAAGAATTTTTAATGGATTTTATTTTTTGGAAATTTTTCTAATTCGATCCAAATGGTGGAGGGTATTCAAAGTTCGGCCCGGCAGAACTTAGTGCTTTTTTATTTGTTTTTTTTTTTTTTTTTTTTTTTTTGAGGGCTCTACAAATTATGCATAGGGGTGTAGGGTATCATATAGTTCGCCCCGCCCGACTTTTGACCTTTCTTTATTGGTTTTAGTTTACATTTTCACAGTTTTTGTAAAAAATTGTCTAAAACGGTATTTTGAGGAGGTTCTCTTTAGCCGTATAAAATGATATGTACCCTCTGCCATCATATGTTTGATTTATCAATGTTCCCTTTCTTAAATGCTTTTCTCTGTTCAAGTGCCCCAATCAAGGTGTTTTTCCACCTTTCACAATCCATCAAAATTTAGCCACCCCAAAATTTGATTGTTATCCCATTTGACACTTTACCACAGAGAAAAATATCAAAAGCAAAGTAAAAAAGCAATACAAAATACCCTCATATACATATTTATCAAATAGAACCACCATTACAATAACAACTTCAAAAGGTTATGCGGTATTGAAATGTTGAGTGTTTATGTACGACTATCTGAATTTTTGAATCTACAATGTACCGGGGAGACAGTCAACGAACGTTCTTTGTGGCCAACAAAAGAATAAAGTCTGGGAAAATTTCACATAAATACAAAAGCAGAAATGTGCGGAACTCGAAAATGTGTGTGAGAGAGGGGGGGGGGGTTAAATTTTGCTTTCTGAACGAACATCATACAAATGATTGAATTGAAAATGCTTGAGGCCACACTAAGATGCTGATGTCGTAGATGATGGCTGACAATGACGACGGCGATGTCTACCACAAATAAATACCACTAAATTCTCTTCATATCTAATGTGGTGTTGTTGTTTTTTCTACGGTTTTTTTTTTTGTCTTTCTCCGTAAGAAGTTGTCGTGGTGATGGTTTCCTTGTTTTGTTCATGCTTTGCTTTCCACTTTTCATTCGTCGCATTACTTTTGTCCTAGAGCACAATATTTTGAGGGTCATTGTGAAGGTATCAAGTATTTGCTCTTCTATACGCCATGTTTAGCTAAGACGATGATGGTTTTAAAATGTCCACAAATCGAATAGCTTTGGCTGACTAAGTGGAAGAAGAAGTGTCATGTGGAGATGGAGATATTTAAGGGAATATTTGTGATGTATTGTAGATAGGGAGAGTATCTAATAGGGCAGGATATGATAAATTTGGGTTCATTTGGAATTTTAACCAAAAAAATGAAAGACTATTTTTTTAAAAAAATAATGATACTTTTGTCTTTTTATACCCTCCACCTTGGAAAGGATGGTATATTAATTTTTTCATTCCGTTTGTAACATGTCTAAATATTCGTCGTAGACCCCATAATCAGCATAAAATTCTAAGTCGATTTAACGATGTCCGTCTGTCTGTCTGTATAAATCACGATACATGCCACATTATTTGACGAAGAACGTCAAAATTTAGCAGAATAATTTGTATTGTGTTTAGGATGGTTGGTATTGAAAATGACAGATATCGGTCCACGTTTTGGTATAGCCCCCATATAACGGTACCTCCCGATATTCGGTATTTTGATGGTTTTTGTCACATTTTTTCACGGATTTGTCTAAAAATTGGTATTTGTTGGTCATTATGGGTTCTAGCTCCGGTGGCGAAACATTGCATGTATAGGTCCACGTTTTGGTATAGCCTCCATATAGCGGTACCTCCCGATATGCGGTATTTTGATGATTTTTGCCACATTCTCCCACGAATATGTCTAAAAATTGGTATTTGTGGGTCATAATTCGTTCTAATGTTTCCATTACCCTAAGGTGGAGAGTATTAAAAGTTCGGCCCGGCCGAACTTAATGTTTTTTTACTTGTTTTTGATAACATACCTGTCGAGTATCATATTTTTCTATTTCGTTTCCAACTTTTTAAATTCAACCTTAATTTATGGGATTTTGTAACGTGTTTTTTCTCCTCGACTGAGGTAAGCTCAGCTGTAGCCAGGGCCTCAATAAAGATTCACTAAACTTTATAAAATAAGAAGACTAAATTTGTACCTTTTCTGGGGGATGTTAACCAGACCTTCAATTAATTTATACCGACTGACTGACTTAACGATTCATCAACGCAAGGACAAAATGACTGAAGATAGAACCTTGAAATTTTGTGTGAGGGTCTCTGTCCGAAGAGATCAGATAAGACTTTTTTTACCTTTTTTTAAATACGGCAAGTATTGAAAAGTACTAAATAAGGTACGCTCTAAAATTTGGAATGAGGGTCACCGATGGAGTAAATGATAGATATATGTACGCACTATACAGGGTGAGATGAAAAAACTGCAACTAACTTCAGACTGCTGTCATCTCTAAGCCACTCGTCCGACAGCTGTTAAAATTGTTCCAGTGTCAGCTCATTATATTGTTTACAAGCGTACAAAAGCATTTTGGTGAAAATTTTCCAGAACAAAAGTTATTCGTGACGGAATTCAAGCGTGATGGAGTGATATCTTTTTATTTGGCTGGGAAACAATAAGTGGCTACCGTTGGTGCACTCCAGCATATAAATGTAAATAAATCTTTTGTGTCTCGTACCATCGCTCATTACCGTGATGCTGGTAGAATAAGTAAGAAAATAGCAACATCAGCAGCAATGGTTCGAAAAGTGAAGAAGCGACTTGATCGAAACCCGCGTGGCAGTGGGCGAAAAATGGCTGGTGAGCTGAACATATCGCAATATTCCATTCGGCAAATATTGTAAAAGAGCTCGGGTAAAGCCATTGAAATTTCAAAAATTGGAAGAACTTACAGGGTTGTCCATATTCGACGGACCCTTCTGGCAACGCCATAACTTTTGACAGAGATGTCACATCGCTTAATGACATACCGCGTTTGAAGCGTCAGTCCAAGCTGATTCTTACCATGAACCAATACACGCCACGCGAGCGCTCTGAAATAGTTGAAATTTACATTCAACAGAAGAAGTCAATTGTGAAAACTCAACGTGCTTTTAAAACATTAAAAAATTTGAGAAGTGCGCCTTCTAAGAACAGCATTAAGCGTTTATACGAAAAATTTTCGACTGGTAAGGCTCTTTCTAATCCGAAGAGGCCATATAAAAGTCGACCAAGGCGATCGGCCGAGAATATCGCTGCCGTACGAGCCAGTGTTGAGAGGTCCCCAAGAACCTCCCAAAAACGCCGTTCTCAGCAGTTGGGCATGGCTCGGTCCACTTTACAACGGATTATTCGCATTGATTTGCATTTGTTCCCGAACAAAATTCAATTAACGCAAAGAATGTTGCCTGCGGACAAGCCTCGTCGATTGGAATGGACCCAAAGAGTCATGGGTCCGTCGAATATGGGCAACCCTGTACACTGCAATTAAACGGAAATAGACTGAAAAGAGTTAAAGAGTTGGTTCGCTTAGCCGAAAGTGGTGAACTGCCTTATTTGGTTTCATCCGATGAGAAAACATTCGATGATCGTGTTTACTTGCCAAAGAGGTCGGCTGAAAATGTGCACCTTCTGTTGGCCACCAGAACTCAAGCGCCGGCCACGGTGATGGTGTGGGCCGCCATAACAGCTGATGGTCGTTCTCCGCTCGTATATTATCGCAAAAATATGTTGGATGGTACATTAAAGCCTTGGGCACGTAGACATTTTGGCCGCAGACCTTGGATATTCCAACAGGACTCAGCACCATCGCACTCAGCACGCGTCACTCAAGAATGGTTAAAAATGAGGTTCCTCGTTTCATTTCCAGCGCACAATGGCCATCAAATTCTCCGGATACCAATCCGTTGGACTATTGTGCCTGGAGTATTTTGGAAAGCAAGGTTGGCACTAAAAAATACCAAAGGGTCGATCACCTCAAGCAAGTCCTTTGACGGGAATGAGCCAAAATATCGCATAGCAACATTCGGGCAGCGTGTGACGGTTTTATTGGCCGTTTGAAAGTCATAATTCGTGCCAAAGGTGACCAATTCGAACAAATCTAAACTTTTCTAATATTTGATGCTACTTCCGACATTTTTTGCTTTCATTCAATAACATTAAAAAAATGTAAAAATTATGGCCTTTGACTTTGTTCCAGTATTTTTTATCTCACCCTGTATATCCAAAATCAACAGATCCTAAGGAATCTTAATGCAGAAATTTCAAAAAATGTGGAATTGGGGGGAACTTTTACCCTCTATTTAGGTTACTCTCCAATATAAACTTTCAAAACGCCGATACATTTGTCTTTAATTTTATACGCTTCACTGTTCCATGTAGGGTATATTAACTTTGCCATTCTGTTTGTAACTCCTCAATGTACTCATGACCCTACAGCATAAACTTCTAAGTCGAGTTGGCGATGTCTGTCTGTCTTTCAGTTGCAATCACGCTATCTTTCGAACATATTGATATAGAAGGTTAAAATTGTACACACGTTTGTATTTTGGCATTTGGCAGGTTAAGGTAGTAAATGGGTCATGTCGGTCCACGTTTTCGTATAGCCCCCATCTAACTATACCTCTCGATATTCGGTAGTTTAATGATTTTAGCGAAACTATTTGCCAAAATTGTTTCCAATTTTGTTTTTAATGTTCGTAATGGAAACTAAAACCTCTGACATAAAATTTCGAATGCAGGCGCACATCTTCGTACAGCCCTCATATAACGACACCTCCCTTTATTCGGTATTTTTATGATGTTAGCGACATTCATAGCAATTGTTTCAGATTTTGTATTTGAAGATCTTAATGGGTACATTAGCCTATAACAAATAATTACATATGCAGGCACACAACTTAGTATGCCCTCCATATAAGAGTACCTCCCAATATTCGGTATTTTTATGGTTTTAGAGACATTATAGACCTGAATTGTTTCAAATTTCGTATTTTAAGTACGTATTGGTTATTACAACCTATGACAGAAAATTGTCTGTGCAAGCTCACGTCTTCGTATAGCCCCCATGCAACGGTACACCCCGATTTTCGATATTTTGATAATTTTAGCGACATTATTCAGCGGAATTGTTTCAAATTTGGTATTTGATGTTCGTAATGGATGCTACAGCCTATGACAGGAGATTGTTTGTGCAGGTCGACGTCTTCGTATAGCCCTCATGTAACGGTAGTTCCCGATATTCAGTAGTATAATGATTTTAGCTACGCTAACTAATGAAATTGTTTCAAAATTTGTAAAATTCGTGATGAGTACTACAACCTATGACGAAAAACTTCGTATGCAGTCGCATATCTTCATATAGCCCTCATATAACGACACCTCCCTTTATTCAGTATTTTTATGATATTAACGACATTATTCATAACAATTTTTACAGATTTCGTATTTGAAGACCTTAATGGGTACTTCAGCCTATGACAAAAAATTTCGTATGCAGGCATCTTCGTATAAAAACCACTCCCCCCAAAAAGGTACCTCCCAATTTTTAACATTTATATGGTTTTAGGACATTTTAGACCGGAATCGTTTCAGATTTCGTATTTGAAGATCGTAATGGGTACTACAACCTATGACAAATATGACATTTACATGTGCAGGCCCACATCTTCAGTACCTCCCAATATTCTGTATTTTTATGATTTAAATACATCATAGACCGGAATTGTTTCAAATTTTCTTATTGGATTTTCGTAATGGGTAACCACAACCTATGACAGAAAATTGTATGTGTAGGTCAACGTCTTCGTATAGTCCGAATTTCATTTAAGATGTGTTTTTCGGAATTTTTGAAAATTTTCAAATTCCTTCCAAATGGTGGATTGTATTAAAAGTTCACCCCGGCCGAACTTAGCTGTGCGCTGAAATGTTCTTGTTTATTTCACAGTAATATTATTGTATGTTTCCTAACTTCACCTCGAAGTATCTCAGCCATTTCTGAAGCTTCCCCCCACTAATAATTTATCAAAGAGAAATTTAAAATATAAATGAATGTTACTTCGGTCTTGATGACCTTCTTCTTGTAATTCTTGGTATCTCAATTTATTTTATATTTCAATTGTTTTAATTATCCAAGTGCACAAACAAATGAGGGGCGATTTTTAACATTCACCCCCCTCATATTCAAGTCTAAATTTTAAACATTCCTTTGCAAGTACCTCGTCGTCGTAATCATCATCAATTGCTTGGCCAAAGTGAATTAATCTTTTTGCATTTGTAATTAATATCTTTGTTTTCGAGAAGATTACAACAAACAGAGTAATTTTCTAATTACTCTTAAGAGGTTTTGAACTCAAGCTGAAAATCGAGGAAGATATGGCAGTTTTGCCATGGCAGCTGGGGAAAGCTCACCATCACAACCTTTGCTAACAACAAATAAACAAATGATTGAAAGATAAATCAATGTGGAAATATTACATTAAGTAAAAAAAAACAACTAAGGAAAATGAAGAGAATTTGAAAAAAGAATGGAAAGAAAAACGTTGTCTTCATTTCGCCACGAACAACAACAACTGCTTTGCCATCATTAGTCGACCAACAAGAGATGATAAATGTTAATGTAATTACATGATTTTGTTTCCGTTTCCTTTTTCCACTCCCCACAAGCATTAGCCAGAGCGTGTGTTTGCTGGGCGTCTATTCTAATGATTCCTATAAATGCTCTTTATTCTTTGCTGCCGCCGCCGCCGCTTTCCTATTGGAAATTTCCTTTTTTTCCTCTGTAATCTTTCAACACCAACACCATTGAGTCCGGCCCACAACAGCTTAATGCCAATTTGAAAAGCTTATCTTTATTGCAAATCTTTTGAAAAATACTTTAATTTGTTGAGCGAAGAAGAGAAGAACGGCGACGAGATAAAGATATAATTTACAATATGTGTTTTTCTGCTACGAATGTTCGTTGCGATTTCAGAAAACAAAACCTTGGGGGCTAAATCCTATTAATTACATTACAAATTTCATTATCTGTATTTTACGGAAGTATTCAACAATAATGTTGTAGGTGTGTGTTTTTATTTAATATATATATAGACAAATAAGAGGAAATTAATTTTAAATTTGAGAATTTTAAATTTCATATTTTCTATAACTACACATAGGTAGAATTTTAAATAGATTTTTAACGAAGAAAACATTTCAAATTTAAACTTTGATATAGTCAAATAATTAATATTTCTATGAGAAAAGCTGTGAGCATTTTAAATCCAGTGCAATTTCAAATCTGTTAAGATTATTAAATAAAGCTTATTATATTTATCCTCTTAATGTTTTGGATGAGAGGATTGGCTAAGAAAATTCCACAAGAATTGCTGAATATCTAAAATATTTTATTGAACAAGTTAGACCTTCTATCGGTCGGTTCGAAGACAAATCAATACCATCACCAAATAATCATATATTTATACTCTAAGGTAAGGGTATTATGTATTTTTTGCATTTGTTTGTAACATGGAGAAGGATGCGAGATAGACTCATAGTTAATTTTGAGGAACTTCATAGAGTCACATTTCTGGCCAATATCTACCCAATAGTCCGGAATTTTGGTACATGGAGCTCAAAAATACCTCTGTCAAATTTTATCAAGATTGGATCAGATTAGGATATAGCTCCCATAAATACAGGGTGAGATAAAAACCAGTACAGAAAGTCCTAAAGTCGGGCGGTGCAGATTTTATAATACCCTAGGCCACTTTGCTAATTTAGTTGAACTCAACATAAAAATTAAAAGTTTTTATGGGAGTATTCAATCATACACCCTATGATTATAATTATAATTTAAAATTCAAAGGACTAAATATGCCGAAGTATTTGTATCTTTTAAATTCGGACTTGTATTGCCCATTTGGTGCAAAATTAATTTGAAATCAGATAAAGATATATATGGGAACTATATCCAAATCTGAACCGATCTCGATAAAATTTGACAAAGATATTTCTGCTGTATTTGATATATTTCCCCAAATATTGTTGTTACAGAGTGCATATTAAGGCTGCGGAGTACAAAAATAACAAATCGGATGAACAATATATATGGGAGCTATAGCTATATCTGAACAGATCTTCACCAAATTTGGCATACTACCTTCTAGACTCAATTCGGTCGTATGGGCAAACATTAGACGTTTGGTGCACAATAAAAGGTAAATCGGACGAAGTTATATATGGGAGCTATATCCAAATCTGAACCGATCTCGATATAATTTAGCAAAGGCATTTCTGAGCTGCATTTGATATATTTCCCCAAATATTGTTGTTACAGAGTGCATATTACGGCTGTGGGTAACAAATACAACAAATCGGATGAACAATATATATGGGAGCTGTAGCCATATCTGAACTGATCTTCACCAAATTTGGCATACTACCTTCTAGACTCAATTCGGTCGTATGGGCA
This sequence comes from Musca domestica, assembly GCF_030504385.1. NCBI lineage: Eukaryota > Metazoa > Arthropoda > Insecta > Diptera > Muscidae > Musca > Musca domestica. Next base: position 21,627,472 of record NW_026712363.1, on the reverse strand, counting down.
AACATTAGACGTTTGGTGCACAATAAAAGGTAAATCGGACGAAGTTATATATGGGAGCTATATCCAAATCTGAACCGATCTCGATATAATTTAGCAAAGGCATTTCTGAGCTGCATTTGATATATTTCCCCAATTATTGTTGTTACAGAGTGCATATTAAGGCTGCGGAGTACAAAAATAACAAATCGGATGAACAATATATATGGGAGCTATAGCTATATCTGAACAGATTACTTATTTTCAGGCCTAATTTGTTTGTACGTGCAAAATTTCATACTATTCGGGCTGATATTACACGTTTGGTGCACAATAAAAGGCAAATCGGACGAAGATATGTATGGAAACTATATCTAAATTTTTACCGATTATCTTCAATTTCAATAGGGTTCGTCCTTGGGCCAAACAAATGTTGTTTGGAAAATTTCATCTCAATCGGATAATAAATGCGACTTGCATTTTGTTCACAAAAATACATGGAAAGACGGACGGACGGACAGACGGACTGACATGCATAAATAAACTCAGAATGTGAATCTATGCAGATCATCAAAAGGAACTATGGGTCTATCTCGTTTCCTTTTGCCTGTTACAAACAAATGCCAAAGACATAATACCCTGACCACCTTGTGGTGTAGGGTATAGAAAACTGCAACAAAGTCAAACGCAATAATTTCTCCATTTATTTTTTAATTTTATTATATGACGGTATTAATTTGCAAAAAATGTCGAAAATAGCATCAAATTTTAGAAAAGGTTTAAATTTGTCGAATTGGTCAACTTTTGGGACGAATTATGGCCTTCAAACGGCCAATGAAGCCGTCATATGCTGACCGAATGTTGCTCTGCGGTATTTTGGTCAATTCCCGGCGAAGCGCTTGCTTCAGGTGATCGACACTTTGGTATTTTTTAGTGTCAACCTTGCAATAGTCCAACGGATTGGTATCAGGAGATTTTTGTGGCCATTGTACGCTGGAAATGAAGCGAGGAACCTCATTTTGTAACCATTCTTGGATGGCGCGTGCTGCTGCTGTCCAAGGTTTGCGGCCAAAATGTTTGCGCTATAATATTTCGCTATAATATTCGGCACTTATTATGATGCCACGGTCGATTAATACGAGCGGAGAGCGACCATCGGCTGTTATGGCGGCCCACACCATCACCTTGGCCGGCGCTTGAGTTCTGGTAGCCCACTGAAGGTGCACATTTTCAGCTGACCTCTTTGGCAAGTAAACACGATCCTTTAGCTCTTTTGAGTCTACTTTCTTTCTGTTGCGGTGTAAATTCTGGCACTTTTTGGAATTTCAATGGCTTTACTCCAAGCTCATTTTTCAATAGTTGCCGAATGGAATATTGCGATATGTTCAGCTCACAATACATTTTTCGGCCACTGCGACGCGGGTTTCGATCAAGTCGCTTCTTTACTTTTCAAACCATTTCTGCTGATGTTGCTGTTTTCTTCCGTCCACTTCCTTGACGTCGGGCTACGCTACCAGTATCACGGTAACGAGGGATGTTACGAGACACAAAAGATTTATTCACATTTAAATGGTGGAGTTCTCTAACGATAGGCACTTTTGGTTTTCCAGCCAATTATAAAGAAATCACACTATCACGCTTGAATTCCATCACAAATAACTTATTTCTGGAACATTCTCACCAAAATGCTTTTGTATGCTTGTGAACAATATAATGAACTGTAACTGGAAACAGCAGTCTGAAGTTGGTAGCAGTTTTTTTACTTCACTCTGTATATAGACAGCGTTCTCCTACAGGACATAGAATCCAATAAGAACTCTGAATATCGAATTTTAAGCTTTTACGCTGGAAGCTGAGCCTAAATTCACCAAAATACCGAATATGGGAAGGCAATGTTCTGGCACAGAAGGTCGAATATATTATGAAATCTAAATACCGAATTAAAAGGTTACCTAAAATGATCAAAATATCGAATATCCACAGATACTTTTATATGGGGGCTCTAGGAAAAAGGTGGATAATAGTATGAAACAGGAGGAATATTCCAATGCAAGCTCTAAAAACTTAATAGCAAAAAGGAGATCTATACAGACAAGGTTCTGCCACAAGAGCTACGCCCCAATATAAAATCTAATTAACGAATTTTAAACTGTTATGTTGGAAATTAGGTCTAAAATCCTCAAAATACCTAATATGGGGAGGTATAATTATATGGGGGATATGCGAAGACATTGAACGATATGGCTCATCTTCGAACTTGACCTGACTGCAGAGAAAAGTCGACTCTATGCAAAAAGTTAGCTTCCTATCACACGCCGTAAGGCTTCTATCGTCAGACAGACGGTCATGGCTAAATCGATTTGGAATTTTACCTTGATCAAGAAAATATATACTTTGTGGGGATTTAAATGATTATTTCGATGAGTTTCAGCGGATTGACGAACGTAATAACCCTCTCTTCTATGTATGTGAAGGGTATAAAATATGAAATAGCAGCCTAGAGAGAAACCTAAAAATGTCAAAAGTCTGGAATTTCATAATCGGGAGACTATAGAAAATACTGGTCATGGACGAGAAGAGAATTTACCTAATGTAAAATCGAATTATTAAATTTCAGCTGATTCCGTAATTTATGTTAATTTATAATTATGTGGAACCGGAAACGATCATAAAAAATGCAATAAATATGAAAAATATATCGAAATTATGCTAAAGTTATGCAAAATATGCTTTAAGTATGCCAAAATGGGCAAATAATAAAATCGGTATACGGCAGGTTTTCCCAATTAGTACTTAAGAAATCAAATTGCAGCCTATTCTATGCTTTTACGAGCACCACAAAATTCATTTTCAATAGTAACCAGTACCAAAGAGAGTACCAAAGTTTGTGCCAAATTTCAGAGAACTGCATACGAAAGTGGGAGACCACTTCAGACAAAGATCTTTAAATAAATTTAGGATTGTGTGGTGGTCAATTCTTTGAGTATCCGACGAAAATGTTACGAAGGGAGTAATAAAATTAATTTTCCCCCACTTTTATGACATTCCGATGTCTGATTATTATTTATCTGTAGCATTCAAAATTCTCTTTAAAATTAAACTTTGTAAAATTCCCAATAAATTGAAAACAGAACTCTTAATAAAACTTCATAAGCGCTTATCAAAAATTTCTCTCTTGATTTAATTTGGTGTTTGAATAACAAACCTTTAAATGAATTTTCTTCGGAAATCAGCTTTTAATATTATTCCAAGTCATGCCCATTTCAATATTTCGATAATTTGCCCTTCATTATTACAAAAGTGGAATGATGTAACGAAAAGAACCGCCTACCAAATATTAAGTTGATTTGGGCGATTCCGTTTGGTGTATTCTGGTGGTGGTGTTGCTGAAAGGTTCTCCAAAAATTAATTTTGACTTCTGTTTGCGTTGTAGCTGTTGTTCAAAATCTTTCTGTTCCATTGTAATTTGTAAAGATTTTTCGGGTTTTCTTAAATAAACTTAAACTGAATGGATGACTGACTGGCTGGATGGCTTGGCTGGCATGGCTGGCATTAGCATTCAAAGGCGAATGCAAAATAAATTAATTTTACAAACGAATCACGTACAGATATGGTAAACATTTGGCTTACGGGCAAATCACCACTGCCTTCCCCGCGCCACCGTCTCCACCCCCGCATCAGTGCCATCATACACCAAACAAAGTCAAATAACAACCAGCAATAATTGTAGCAAATACATATAAAGTTGCTTTTAGAGCAATTACGAGGTGGAGAATGCACAGTGGTTAAGCGTTAGGTTTTTCTTGACCAAAATTCCACCACAAAACGTTATTGTCGGAATTTAGGTATTTTTGATGTGAAAGCTCAATTTTCTACTATAAGAGTGTTCGGTAATCTTCTACCACCAAGTGCCCGCTACTTCCTTAGCAAAAAGTCAACCTTAAAATTTTAAATTTGTTCCAAAGTTTGCATTAGTTTTTTTAGTACTCAAATGCACAATTTGTTCATTTTCAAATTTTCAGGCTATCAGATTCCAATGTTTTATATATATTATTCACGTTTTTTCTGTTCGAAAAGATTAATAGGAGAATATTAAAATTTTACACCAACAAGTCTTCAAAATCTTGCATTTTGAAGTCAACTGTGGAGGATATTAGTAAAAGAATGGACTTACGTCCAATTTTTCTGTCCAAAACTATTTCAACGTCTCCATATGTAAATTCTTGAAACCAATTGTGATTAAATTTCAAATTTGGGGATTCCCCCCTTAACCCAATACCAAATTTAGTTTGATAGGCATATCGAAACCAATCTACATCCGTCCATCCTAGATAGCAAAAGTTAAAGTTATTAGACCATTTAGTACTTTTCGAAAAAAATATATAGTATTTTTCTGATAATTATAGTACACATTTGCAAACCCACCACCAGGGCTTAACACCAGATACGAACAGAGACTTCAATATAACCTTTCGGGATTCCAGCTCTATCCCTTTACCCAATACCTAATTTAGTACCACTTAATATTTTTCGTACAATGATAGTACACATTTTCAAAACCACTTCCATATCTTAAGACCAGATACTAACAGAGACCACAACACCGAATTCCAGGACTCCAGTACTATCCCTTCACCCAATTCCAAATTTAGTACCATTTAGTACATTTCGTACAAATATAGGATACATTTTTAAAACCACATCCATATCTTAACCACAGCCAACAACAATGACTTTCATATCAAATTTTAGGCTTTTAGCTCTATTCTGTTCACCCAATACCAAATATAGTACCTCTAGTACTATAATTGTAAACATTTCTAAAACCACCTCCATATCTTAATTACAGATACCAACGGAGACCTTGATATCAATTTTTTAGGATTCCACCTCTATCCCTTCACCCAATACCGAATTTCGTACCATTTAGTACTTTTCGTACCAATATAGGATGCATTTCCCAAACCACATCCATATCTAAACCTAAAATGACCATATCCATATCTTTACCAACGAAGACCTCGATAACAAATTTGGGAATTCCAGCCTTATCCCTTCAAAAATATAAAATTTAGTAACAACACCAGATACCAACAGAGACCTCAATATCGAATTTCCGGATTACAGATCTATACATTCACACAATACCCACTTTAGTACCATTTAGTACTTTTCGTACAAATATCGAACGCATTTCCAAAAACATATCCATATCTTAACCACATACAGCAACGGTGATATCCACATCAAATTTCACCCAATACCAAATTTAGGAATATTATAGTACACATTTCCAAAACCACCTCCATATCTCAACCACCTCCATATCTCAACACCTCCATATCCTTAAAATACTGGACTTATTACAAGCCCACCTTCAAATCTCAACCTCAGCCTAATTAAAATATGGATTTTCAGTATTTTTTCTCTATCACAAATGTAGTACCATTCAAGTACTTTTCGTACAATTATAGCACACATTTCCGAAACTAGATCCATATGTCCAGGTTACACATGAACAGCGACCCTAATACACATAATTTTACATTTTAAGGACTATATGATCACCTAATACCAAATTGTACCAAATATAGTACCACTTAGTACTTTTCGTGCACTTATAGTACACATTTTTAAAACCACCTCTTTATTACGAACCTACTGCCAACTGGGACCCTAATATAAAATTTCAAAATATCAGCTTCGACCATTCGCCCTAAGAGAACTGCTCCAAATTTTGTACCATTTAGTACAGTTCCCTCGCCTGGTAGACATTTCCAAAACCTTCATATATTAAACTTGCTTTCCACCCATAATTCTCATACAGAATTTCAAGTTTTTAGCTTTATACGTTCACATAATACCAAATTTTACCATATTTTAGAAGTTTAGTTTCTGAACATATTCCCTATTTAAAGTTCGATTTTTCTATAAACCTTTGGTCTATTCTGCACTTCATCAGTGACTCTCATTCCTCATTTCAGAATACCAGCACCGTTTACATAACACTAAATGGTGCCATATTTTAGAGGTTTAGTAACATTCTAGAACATTTCCCATATTTAAAGTTCGAATTTCCAATAACTCTTTGGAACATCTATCCTGTACTCCATCAGTGACTGCCATACCAAATTTCAGAATTCCAGCTCGGACGGTTCATCACGATTCCAATCTTTACCAATTTTTGTACCATATATTACAGATAAGTACGAATTTCCAAAGCTTCCTAAATAACACAATCCTACACTCTGACAGTGATCCCAATTCCAAATTTTAGGATTCCTCCCCTGTTGGTTCCAATTGTACTTTGTTAGTTTATTTGTTCCTACATTCCGACAGTAACCTTATTTCCAATTTTCAGGATAATAACAAAACCAAAACTGCCTATATATCCCAATTCTACACTCCTTCAGTAATCCAATTTTCAGGATACCAGCTTAATTGGTTCAGCCAAATCCAAAGTATACCACATTTAGTACACTTATGCACATACCTATATCATACAGTCCAACAGTAATCGTATTTCTAAATTTAAAAATCCTAATTGTACCAAATTTAGTACCATTTAGTACTTTTCGTACACAGAAGTAAAAATTGCGAAAACTTCCCCCTTATCCCAATCCTAAACTCATGATTCCAACTCCATCCGTTCCAACAAATTGAAATTATACCAAATTTTGTACCGTTTGGTACTTTTCGTATACATAAGTACACACTTCCAAATCTACCTCCTTACATCGAATCTAATCCACAAACTTGATCCTCCTCATTCTAAATCTTAAGTTTTTATCTCTAAACGTTCACATGATACGAAATGGTAGCAAATCTAGTACATTTTAGTACTTTTTATAAACTTATAGAGTGAACTCCCAAAAACCCTCTCGTACATCTTCCATACACTACAGCAGTGACCCTAATTCCAAATTTAAGAGTTCTAGCTCTACAGCTTCCTCAAATACAGTGGTTACCAAACTCAGTACCTTTTAATACTTTTCGTACCGTTCTAGTATGCATTTTCAAAAACCCAGACTTATCTGACGCCTTCAGGCCAAAAGTGACCCTCATCCAGAATTTAAAGATTCTAGCTTCAGTCATTTCTTCTGGGCGTCAATGAATCGCTAATCAGTCAGTCAATTACTTTACTCTCTTATTAATGTAGATATATAGTTATGTGGTTTTTGTCTTCGGATTTTTCATAACCGACCCATATTATTTCCATTTTTTTCCAAAAATGACACAACCTGACCCTAAGAACTTATTCTAAATCACTGTGTTGTGGTGGTGGTGGTGGTCGGGTGTCATTACAACAAAGTCTTACATTCACCACGTGTAGTGTCTCCCGGGCAATTTGGCCAACCCACACTCAATGTATTAACCCACCAGCTTCATGTGTAGCATTTTTGTTCGCGTTCTTTTATTTTCTGTTGACTCCCAATACGAAGAAATCATGATTGCAATGTGAGAGGCTATAGAGGATGCTGCTGGAGTTTGAAGAGTTGTGGGGTGGGGGTGGGAGAAAGGACTGGCAAACAAATATGTAACCAAAGTTTAAATGAAAAGGAAATTCTATTCGTCGAAGATGGTATTTGTTTCATTTGGGCGATGTTGGTGTTTCGTTTTTCTTTTTGTTTACTCTTGGGTGCCAAAACAACTCTGAAACTCAATCAGGGAATGCAGAGAAGAAAAAATGCTCAAGCTAGAAGCGCATAAAAAACACATGTTTTCTAGGTGCTGGCTGGCTGGTTGGCTGCCTGCCTGAGTGACTTGACTAGCTGGTCGGCTGGTCGTATGGTCTTAGTCAATTCAATGTGTTACACAACACTTGTTATTCATGTGAGCCCTGTAACAGCATGCTGGTACAGTGTGGGGTCACAATATTATGACTATTTATGAATTGGTTTTAAAAATAGTTTTGGATGATTGATTATAACAATAACACAGGGTGACAAAATAATTGCAGGGAAAATCCAACAGATTATGAAAGAAAAGCTTCATCCCCATCGACACTTTTTTTATATTTTCGAATTAAGACTCCAGGGAATCCTTACATTTAAGGTATAGCAGGTCATTGTAAATATCACAGATAACAAAATGAAAATTATTTTGATGAAAATAAACTTAACCCTCAAGCAAGTCACGAAAGGGGTCTTTTTGTTCCTTTCCTACAATATGGTTAAAAATACCCATAAAACTGAGTCGTAGCAAGTAAGAATATTTTAGAAAATTATTTGTCATAAAATTATATTATAGGTCCTAGAAGTGTATATCTTACTAGACGCCAGGACTTTACATTTATTTCCATTCTACTTTTATTTCTAAATTAACTACCATTGAAAATTATTTGTTTTTTTTTTTTTTCTTGTATTGCCTCAACCATATGGCTACAGGGGGTATATATAATTTGATACGGCCAAAACGTGCCTCATCGAAAGAATGGTTTTAGACCCTACGTCTTTTTGAACCAAACCCGTTTCAGGACATTTGGAGGCGATCTAGCGAAGTCTGTCCGCCTGTCTGTCTAGCTGGCTGGGTGATGCGCATGATAACTCTCGAAGGGAGTATCCGAACTTGGTACATCGTAATATTATTAGCAAACTTAGATCGAGGTCGGAGATGGACAATATCGGTCCTCTCCATCAAGCACTTCTCCTCAATGGGTCAACATTTTGAATAATTATAACTCTTATAAAACTTGATGTAAGATCCCGTTTGCCTCCAAATTAAACACATCCCAATGTTTTTACTAACCCGAGGTCTGCTGTGAAGATGGGCTATATCGGCCCAACATTTTGAATATCCATGAAGCTTATAAAATGGTAAATTAACATGCGATTCCATTCAGTTTTTGGGAAATCTCAATATGTCCATCAACACCAGAACTGGAATAAAGACGGCACTGATCGGACCATTTATTCTGGTATTCATAGTCACTTTTGAGGATCCTCATATACTCACTGCCTGAGTCGATTTATGCATGTCAATCCGTCCGCCCATCCGTCTGTCCTTGTATTTTTGTGAACAAAATTCAATTTGCATTTATTATCCGTTTGAGCTGAAATCTTCCAAACAATATTTGCTTGGCCCAAGGACGATGAATTTAGTTCAAATCGGTTAAAATTCAAATATAGTTCCCACATACAGGGTTGAGATAAAAAACTGCAACAAAGTCCAACACCATAATTTTTACATTTTTTTAAATTTTATTGAGCAAAAAATGTCGGAGAGCAATTTTAGATTTAGTTTGGATTTATTCGAATAGGTCACCTTTGACACGAATTATGGCCTTCGAACGGTCAATAAAACCGTCACACGCTGACCGAAGGTTGCTCTGCAATTTTAGATTTAGTTTGGATTTATTCGAATAGGTCACCTTTGACACGAATTATGGCCTTCAAACGGCCAATAAAACCGTCACACGCTGACCGAAGGTTGCTCTGCAGTATTTTGTCCTATTCTGGGCGAAGGGCTTGCTTGAGGTGATCGCTACTTTGGCATTTTTTAGTGCCAACCTTGCTTTCCAAAATACTCCAGACACAATAGTCCAACGGATTGGTATCCGGAGATTTTGGTGGCCATTGTGCGCTGGAAATTAAGCGAGGAACCTCATTTTGTAACCATTATTGGGTGGCGCGTGCTGAGTCCTATTGGAATGTCCAAGGTCTGCGGCCAAAATGTTTGCGTGTCCAAGGCTTTAATACACCCTCCAGAATATTTTCGCAATAATTAATACGAGCGGAGAGCGACCATCGGCTGTTATGGCGGCCCACACCATGGCCGGCGCTTGAGTTCTGGTGGCCAACCGAAGGTGCACATTTTCTGCTGACCTCTTTGGCAAGTAAACACGATTATTTTGTTTGTTTACAAAATGCTGGACAATGAATGTTTTCTCATCGGAGAAAAACCAATTAGGCAGTTCACCAATTTCGGTCAAGCGAAGCAACTCTTTAGCTCTTTTGAGTCTATTTTCTTTCTGTAGCGGTGTAAGTTCTTACACTTTTTGGAATTTCGATGGCTTTGCCCCGAGTTCATTTGCCGAATGGAATATTGCGATATGTTCAGCTCACGAGCCATTTTTCGGCCACTGCGACGCGGCTTTCGATCAAGTCGCTTTTTTACTTTTCGAACCATTCCTGCTGATGTTGCTGTTTTCTTCCGTCCACTTCCTTGACGTCGGGATACGCTACCAGTATCTTGGTAACAAGTGATGGTCTGAGACACAAAAGATTTATTCACATTTAAATGCTGGCGGGCTCTAACGATAGTTACTTGTGGTTTTCCAGCCAAATAAAAAGAAATCACAATATCACGCTTGAATTCCATCACAAATAACTTTTTTTTTATGGAAAAATCTCGATAAAATGTTTTTGTACGCTTGTAAATAATATAATGAGTTACCATTGGAATAATTTTAACAGATGTCGGACGTGTGGCTTAGAAATGACAGCAGTCTGAAGTTGTTTGCCGTTTTTTTCATCTAACCATGTATATGTTTCATCCGATTTGTGATTTTAAGTCTCCAAAACAATGATCTTTGGTAGCAAATATTAGATACCGCTCCGAAATAAGATCCCAAGCTGTTTTCAAAATTGGTTCAGATTTTTATATAGCTCCCAAATATATCTTCAACCGATTTCGTGTTAATTGTGCACCAAATGGCCAATATCACTCCAAATTACGTGTAGTTTGGCACATCCAACCGAATTCAGTCAAGAAGCAGGAACATCACATTTGGATAAAATCGGTTCAAATATTGCTATAGCTCTCATATGTATATTGCACCCGATTTGGTGTTAAAATCCCTCTCGTGCACTCCTCTAGAATGATATTTGGTACCAGATATGTTATAGAGATATCAGATTCGGCTCAGAAATAAGTGTTTTAAGTTTTCTCAAGATCGGTTAAGACTTGAATATAGCTCCCATATATATCCTTAATCCGATTTCAACTTTATTGTGCAAATAGTGGCTAATATCAGCCCAAATTTAGTGTATTTCAAGACATACGTTTCCATTTGGAGAAATTCGGCTCCGATATATATTATTTTAATATAATCATGCATTCTATGTTATTTGGTATAAACAATTTATTTGAATTTATTGAAAATTGATTCAGATTTGGATATGCCTCCCATATACTAAATCCCCCTGAAAACAAACTATAATTGCTTTAAAAAAGCCAAATTTTGATAGGTGTTATGATCTACTTCAATAGATCTTTTTTGTTACGGGAGTTCTACTAAATATGAAAAATGGTGCGGGGTATCATATAGCCGGCCCGCCCGACTTTTGACTTTCCCTTACTGGTTTATTGTCGAAAAATTATAAAATTAGAATGCTTTGCGAATTTGCAGCAAATGTTCTTATAATTTCTCTTGTTGTCTTGGTTGTGGACAATTCCAATTTGATTTGATTTGTAGATCAATAACTCATTTTTAAGACCTTGACCTTATACAAAGATTTAAAAAATTACCCGCAAAGAGTCCATTTTTTGTGTGGCACGTCTTTTGATGTATCCATTTATGAATACCCTCGAGCATATTGTCTTATTTTATAAAAAAAGAAATTTAAATTGAGGCAGACTTATTGCCACTCTTCGAATTTAATTACTATCGTTACCTTTACTAATATTTATTCACTCGATTTTTGTCAACAATTTGATTTATTTTCTAACACGCTAATTAATAAATACTCAGGGTATACTTAAGCGGCATTAACTATTTATCTATTTATCTGTTAATTTAACTTATAACTAAAATAATTACAAGCTAAATGTGAATGATAGAGGCTTTGACAGCGAAGGTCTTAAGCCAAATGAAACATTAAGGGATGTTAAAAGAATCAGATTAGGTTAAATAGTGTTGTCTCTTTAAGGTATTTGATCATGTCTGAAACATGTTTATCTTGTAAGAGATCAAGTGTTGTGGTTGGTGCAATATTTCCAAACGTCGATTTTCTGATTGTATCAAATTTAGGACAATGGTCTAATAAATGCTCAATCGAAACGCGACTAAAATTACAAAATGTACAAGTTGCAGGTATCGTTCTATCGATATAATTTCCTTGAGATATTCTGGTATGACCTAGTCTAAGTCGTATCAATTTGGTAACGTCACGTCGCTCCAGATTTCGAAAAATGTTCCCATTCGAATAGTCATTAATAGTATTTTTATTTGAATTTATCTTTTTATACCACGGAGATGTTTTTGAAAATTCGTTTAATAAGCTAATGTTCAATTTTGTCTTCATAAACTGTGTTATATCTCTAAAATTATAGTTGTGTACCATTTGTAATGGGGCATTAAGGGCATCTTTAGCCGATTGATCTGCAAATTCGTTTCCTTTAATTCCGCAATGAGCGGGAACCCACATCAATTTTATTAGGGGTGAACTGTTAATTAGATTTGTTCTTATGTACTTTGGATAGTAGTCATTGTTATTAATGTTTTTCACTGCTATCACCGAAGCTAGAGAATCTGTGCAAATTATAAATTTCTTTTTATTATGTTTGGCATAATTAACCGCATTAAATATGGCAATAATTTCAGCTGTAAATATTGTTGAATATTGTTCTGGTAAGAAAGCCTTGTGTAAAATAGAATTTTCTGTTGTGATGCTGAATGTAGCTAATTCATCCTTCTTTGACCCGTCAGTATAAATGAAGTTAAAGTTATGATATTTGTTCTTAATTTCTTGAAAAATCTGAAAAAAGGTCTCTTTAGATGTTGATGGTTTTTTGTTTAAACTGAGTTCATCTAATATACAGTCATTTAAGTTTTTAATATAATGTTTAGATGTAGGTAATTTTTTGACAATTAAAGGTAAGTTGTTGTCATTACAATATTTAATAATTCTATTATTTGTCGATGTTATTCTTTTTTCTCTTTTTGCTTTTATATTCTTTTTTATTAGAGTTGAGTTTGGCGTTTCCCCGCAAAATAGTAAGTTTTTGTATAAACGTCCTGTAGCATTTTCTCTTAGGACTTCAATTGTGGGAGATCTGGATTCAAAGAGCAAGTTGTTAACAGGAGTAGTGCGAAACGCATTCAGAGCTATTCGTATAGCGCTATTGTATAATGTTTTTATTTTATTTATATTTTGCTTTGAGGTATATCCGTAAAGGAATATTCCATATTCAATTTTACTAGTTATTATTGATCTTATGACAAACAGTATAGTATTAACATTCGTTTTAAATTTAATGCAACTGAGACATTTAATGATATCGAGACGTTTAGATAAGGAAACCAATAGATATTCTATATGAGAAGTCCAAGAATATCTTGAATTAAAAAATACACCCAAAATTTTCAATTCTCTTTCTGTTGGTATACCAAATTGATCAGTATTAATTGAAAAACTGCAACTTTTCTTTCGGCAAACGTGCAGGTGCTTACACTTTGTTACTGATAAGACGGATCCAGAATAAAGGCCCCAGCTATTTATTTTAGAGATAATTTGACTTAAATCGAGATTAACTGAATGTTTAGAGAGTTGTTTGATTAATAGAAAGTCATCTGCATATGCACAAAATTGTATTTCTTTGAATTCTTCTAGAATACTACATAATTTATTATATGCTATCAGGAACAAAATCACAGATATTGGGGAACCTTGTGGAATTCCATTGTGAAGTGGATACCATTGAGACTCTCTATTGCATACTCTAACCTTAATTTGTCTGTTTCGCAAAAAGTTATACACATATTTTATTATGTAAGAACCTAGTTTCCACTTTTTCATTTGATCTATTATAGCGTGTATACCTATTCTGTCGTAAGCCTTTTCAAAATCTAATGAAATTAATGAGACATGATTTTTTTTTGATAAAGAATCTGTTATTAAATTGTCTACATATAGTAGATTATCTGCAACTGATCTACCTTGTACAAATCCAATTTGTCGACTGCTAAGTAGTTTATTTGAATCAATAAACCACCTGAGTCTATTTGAAATTATTTTATCTAAAATTTTGGAAAAACAGGAATTGAGTGAAATTGGTCTATATGATTTTAGTGAGGTTTTGTCGCTTAATATTTTATGAATTGGAACGATAACACTAGTTTTATATGATTGTGGTATATATGAAATAAATATGTGGTTATATAAATTTAAAAGGCGAATCTTTAGTTCACAAGGTATCATTGAAATCATTGTGTAGTTTATACGGTCTTCGCCTGGCGTTTTCCCTTTAAGAGTTGAAAATGCTGAATTTAATTCTAATAATGTGATTGGATCTTCTATGGACATCGCTGAGTTAGTGGGTACATAATCTATTGCGGGATAGGTTACTATTTTATTTTGTACAAACTCTGATGAAAAGTTTTTATCTTCAGACTCTTTTGACCAATGTTCGGCAAAGGCATTAGCAATGTCATCTTTTTTCATTACAATGTTATTGTTGTACGTTTTTATGCAGTGAATATCTCGGTTATGATTCAACCCGCTAAACCGTCTAATATTGTTCCAAATTTTGGAGACCGGTGTTAAAGGGTTTATTTCTCCTGTAAATTTGTCAATGCTAAACTGCTTTGAAATTTTCATTTCTCTTCTAAATTTAGCATTTGCTCTCTTAAAATTTATCAGATTATCACTTGACATTTCACGATTAAACTTGTTCCACAACCTATTTCGTTCCTTTTTCAATTTTTCCAATTCAATGTTCCACCATGGTACATTCTTAGATTTGTCGTTTTTTATAATAGGAATAGATTCATTAGCGGCCTGATGAATTATCTTTTTTATATTGGCTGCTTCTTTATTTACCTCTGAACTTACGGGACGAGATTTACTGTAAAATATTATACGATCATTATATTTGTTCCAATTAGCTCTTTTAATGTCAAATTTAGGGTGTGTTTTAACATGATCTGTTGATGTTTCAGGGAATATTGTGATAAAAATCGGAAAGTGGTCACTTCCATTAAGGTCAGGAAGGACATACCAGGTAGAACCAATTGCAAGTTCAGGTGAGGAAAAAGTGAGGTCAATATGAGAAAATGTACTATGAGTTGAAAAGTGGGTCGGAGAACCATCATTCAATAGGATAAATTTGGATTGATTTATAAATTTTGAGAGATTATTACCTTTTGCATTGTTTAATGAGGATCCCCACCGTTTATTCCAACTATTAAAGTCACCGGTAAAAATGGTTGGAGTTGTGATGTTACCAAAAGTGTTGACTAACTGATCTAAACTAAAATTTGTGTTCGGAGATATATAAGTTGATACTATGGTAAATTTAGATTTGGATGAAATTGTTGCATAAAGGGTGTCGAAAGTGGTGTCAATGAACTTCACATTATGTTGAAGAGAGTCGTGGATTAACAAAGCAGAACCACCATATACATTTCCTGAGTTATTTATGTTGTACATTTTGTAATTTACTGGAATTGGTATGTTTCGAATAGAGCATAAATGAGTTTCCTGCAATGTTATAATCTTAGGGCTGTGCTCTTTAATTATCAAGAGTAGTTCATTATAGTTATTGACGTATCCCTTAATATTCCACTGTATTATTTTAAGAGACATATTAAAATAGAGAGAAATATAAAATAAGAGTGTAGAGACTATTAATTAAGGTATACAATTTTTTAAAAAATTATTTTGAACTTAGTGGAATTCGTCAGTTATAGACTTATTTTCGTTATTACACTTTGTTAATACTTTTGATTTATGACTATTAATAGATTTAAGTTGTCGTTTCAAACGATTAGAAATCTTACGTGGCAAAATCTTTGCATTTTTTTGAGATTTTAAATTGAGAGTATTTGTTGTCTTACAATCTGCGGTACTAGTAATATCTTCTCCTAAAGAACTAGTTTCTCCTTCATTCTCCTTTATCATCTGGACATCATTTGTTTTCAATAGAGAGTGACTCTCTTCGTCATCGTGTTGAATTTGGTGAGTTGGCTCCAAATCACATATTAGTGGAGACATTTGTAAAGTTGAGAGTGAATTGTTGTTTTCTTGTTCTTCACTTGCTAGTTGTTGCTCTTTGGAATGATGTGGTTGGGTATTGGAGAACTGCTGTGTTTTGGTTGGTGGGGTACGGATGGCAGGGGTTTGGTTGATGTTGGTGTTTATTTCAGGTAGTTGATTAGCGTTGGAGAATGTACTCAAAGATCTATAATTTGTTGTTTCTCTGGGTGTAGAGTATGCTGCAGAGTAATTAAATCTCTGAGAAAAAATTTTACGGGCAGTTTGTATGTCAACTTTTTGTAGAGTTTTGATTGCTTGAATCTCCTTTTCTCTTAAAAATATGGGACACTTTTTATCAAGGGAATTGTGTAGGGTGTCCTCCAATTTGTAAGAATAACAATTTACACAATGAGTTGTTAATGTGCATTTTTCGTTGTTATCTAGGTTGAGGTGATGGGAATTGCTGCAATTTGCACATATTTTGTTGTCTTTACAGTATTTTGTAGGGTGGCCGAATTTAAAGCAATTATAACATCGGAGTGGGTTTGGTATGAAAGGTCGAATGCGAAGGCGCTCATAACCTACATATATGTCTTCTGGGGGGGCACTGGTTGAGAATGTCAAAATCACAAGTCCAGTTTGTATCATATTGTCATTGGCTTTTCTGAGAATTTTCTTCACTTCAATTACATTGAAAACTTTAAGTTCCTGTAGAATTTCGTCTTCTGTTATTTCAAAAAGTTCTCGTGTAAATATAACACCTTTTGAATTATTTAAAAAATTGTGTTCTGTTACATCCACAATTATAGTTGCTGATATTTTTATTAATTGAACAAGTTGTTTAGCTTGATTTAGATTTTTCGTTTTTATTAGAACACATCCATTTCTTGTTTTTTTGCATATCTCCACTTCTCCGTCGCATGTGGAGTCAATTACTTTTTTCAGTAAGAAGGGAGAGACTCTTTGTAAGTCTCCGCCATACTTTCTTTGCATCACAAGGTATTTACCACCAGGTGTTTTGTTTTTTAGTTCTCGTTTTTTGTCATACATTATTGGAGACTCTTCTCCGTTTGTCTCACACTCCATTGTATGTAACGGGATGGCAAATATTTTGTGAAATTTTGTTTAAAGAACTTTTTGTTTTCTTTAAATGTTAACTTTAAATGTTTTGTCTCAAAGTCACGTCCGATCGCTTTCAACTCTCAAACAAGACTGTGGGCATTAACTAATTAATGACAATCATACGCAATCACGTCCCTGCACTAATATTATTCATACGCTTTTGTTAATTACTGCTAATAATAAATCAATACTAATGAAAGAGAGAAAAAAATACACACACATACAACACCATTCGTTGACAACTTAAATATGTACAAAGTAATTATATATCATGCTGTCTTATTACAAATCGATTTTATTTTTATTAAAAGCTTTATCGCCAAACGGCCGCCACAGGCA